>NW_027325366.1:34914644-34927144 GCF_036924035.1 Leuresthes tenuis
CCTCAGAGTCAGAGTCCTGCAGAGTCAGAGTCCTCAGAGTCAGAGTCCTGCAGAGTCAGAGTCCTCAGAGTCAGAGTCCTGAGAGTCAGAGTCCTCAGAGTCAGAGTCCTGCAGAGTCAGAGTCCTCAGAGTCCAGGCAGAACTCGTCAGTGCTGAAACACAGCTTCTCCTGACTCTCAGTAAATTCTTTAGTCCTCCAGCTCTGATTTATTTCTTCTCAGTGTATCAGTCCAGGAAGTCCTGTTTTTATTTTAGTTTATTTTTTTCAGTTTTGTCCAAGAGGGACCTGTCAGTAGCACAGAACTCTGCATCAAACACCCAAAATTATGGCTCAGTATCCTCAGAGCCACACCAACAGCTGCAGTACCAGAACAAAAGGAAGGAGCAACTTGTTCATGGTGACAGAACCAAGGTTCCAGTTTCATCTAAAACAACCCAATTCAGCTTCAGTTTCAGGTCCGCATATGGACCTCTGGGTCATAAAATCTTACAGTTGCACTGCAGGCGAACACAAAGACAGCCGATATCTCCCGTCTTTATCAGGGTTTCCATCGGCAGAAAGAGGAATTCATCAAAAAGCTGTGATAGAAACTGACACTGAAACACACAACCAGGCCGACACACATCTCTAAAAGCTCAGAACAAACAAAAACACTGAGTCATTTCCATGTAAATATGTTGTAATGGAACATGTGACACATCAGCACACATATTCTAATAAACACGGCCCACGTGATGATAAAACCCATGGATCTGATCTGACCTCATTATTCAAAAATCTGACCTGAGACCCAAAAGGCCCAAAAGCAGTCCTGACAGACAGGCCTGGGCCCTGTGGTTCTGCTCCTGATCTGAACTTCAGCTCAGAGCGTTCAGCCTCATTCAAACTCACTTTAACTCCAGTTGGTCCTGAAGCAGCAGATTCCTTCAGTTCAAACAAGACTTCCTCTTTTCCAACCTGATCAGAAACTGTCTGACAGAAGCCAGATCAGAAACAGCTGCAATTTCACAGCTGGATGCGACACACACACAGAGGTGGGAGGGGGGCAGGATCCTGTATTACCCCCCCAAGCACCGCCTTCGTCCACCAACAACAGCCGGAGAGACACGGAGCCGCATCCTGAGTCGAGCCGGCCGAGGACACGCGCACACAAAGTACCGCCAAACTAAATAACATTTAAATTCACTATTTCAAACTTTTATCTCACTGATAAAATCAATTCAATTTCATTCAAATTAATTACAATTTATCAGATACAATTCAATAACAAATTTGCCTGTTTTTGTTTTGAAAATTGAATTGAAATTTAAATGTCGAATTTTACCTTAAAAAGAAATCAGTCGAATCTGTTCTGGGCCTCAAATATGAATAAATAAAAACCGGCAAAACAAAATTAATGTTTCTATTTAAAGATGTGAAGACAGGACGAGCTGTTATTTTTATTAAAGGGATTTTTCTTCTGACTGCAGCCTGTGTGAGTGTGTGTGAGCGTGCGTGTGAGCGTTGCTCTCTCGGCTGTTAAAACAGATTTCTGCAGCAAACATAAATGTTGAATAAAGACATAAACCCGAGCAGAACATCCTTCCTGCTGTCCCTTTGATTTTAAACTAAAAGTGAATTTCAGTTTGCATGACGTGGGAGTAGAAAACGGACCGAACTTCAGGAAAAAGCAGAAAAATAAATGAATTACAAATAAAAGTGGAAGCAATTTCTGATTCTTAAAGCGACTCCGTGTCTGTTTGAACTTTTGGTAACAAAGCGCCGCGCGGAGCCTCGGACCTGCACGCGGAGCTGAGTGAAAAACAGTTTTCCTGGCTCCACCCGGCGGGTTTCCGCAGATCCGGGCTCCATCACACAGCGGCCCGCGGAGGCTCGGTCCCGTTAGAAACTTTGCGTGGCCGTGCGGGGAGGCACGGAGTCTGCGGGAGTAGTTGCGGGTTGTGTGTGTGAGCGCAGTCTTACCGTTCTTCCTCCGGGGGTTGGCCTGTTTGCGCCTCTTGCAACGGGGACCCTCCGCCATGATCTCCTGCTTCATTAAAAAGTCGCTCCCCTCCGCATGGGCTCCTCAATCCGGTTCCACGGCGCTGCTCCTCCCGCTACTGACAATAGCACACACAGTAAATCCCAGACCTGGTCCTCCACCCGAACCCGGTCCCAGCACCCCGAGACACTCTGTCACACCGGAACCACACACACCACAACTCTCTACACTTTGCGATAAGTTTTCAGGAGTTTGTTTAGTTGGAGAGCGTCACCGAGCGCACCGCCGCCCCGCGTCCCCGTCCGCCTGATCTCTGATGTGAGGAGCGTCTTTGCTGCTCTAACAGAGGAGGAGGGGACACACACGCACACGCACACATACACACTGCACTGCGCTCCCTCCTCTTGACGGAGCCTCCTCCAGCTCCTCACTCAACAATAAACTTGTTGATTTGTGAAAGAAAAGACGGACAAGGCCTCATCAATCACCTTCAATATGTATCAATATCAGATGATCTGCGCGCGCGGTTTTACATAATGTGAACATTCAGGCCTACACTTGTACACTCATGTGCGCAAGTCAATAAAAACGTTCCAAATTAAAGCTTTCATTTCTTCTTCGCTCAAATGACAATCCGGCCGCCTGAGTCCGCTTCCCGTCCCGCCGCCTGAGCCGCAGACCGGCGTCGGTCCTCCGCTGGGCTCCGGCTGAGGGAGCGCGGAGAGACCTGATGCTACCCGGCCCGCCTGCATGCCCCTACACGCTGCGTCCGCCTCTATCCATCCATCCATCCATCCATCCATCCATCTCACACCTTGAGGCAGGTGCGCGCGCCTCCCTTCTCACCTGTTCGCGCAGGTAGAGCGGCACAGGTGAGTGCGACGCTTTGATTGGCTGCGGAGAGAAAATAAGCAGAGGAAGAGGTGCAGAGAGGAAGAAGAGAGGAGTCTTACCCGAGAGATTCGTGGAGGAGAAGAAGCAAAGAAAAATCGGAAAGAAAAAGTCCCGCTGGTGCCGCCCGTCCTCCCCCCAACCCCAAATATTCAGACCCGGAGTCCCGGCGGGTCCCGGTCCGGCCGGGTCGCAGCGGGTCCGGTGCAGGAGCAGCTCAGAGTCCGGTCCGGGCGGAGGGACTGATCCAGTTTGTGTGCCGCCTCCCGCCGCCTGTCACCGTTTTTTTTTCCTACAACATAAACAGGCTCGAGAGCTGCACGGCGGCACGCGCCACCTATCTTCACACGAAGGGATAATTGAGAGGACCCCCCCCCCCCCACACACACACACACACACACGCGCGCGCGCACCCGCCAACACGCACTCCTGATCCGGGTCAGTCTTTGTTCGGCTCTTGCAGTTAATGCGGCCCGCGCGCTGCTCTCTGTAACTAAAGGCTGCACCTGATTGGCTCACAGGTAGATTCACCTGAACAGATCTCTGCTCGGCAGCACGTGCTGCCCTGGGGCGATCAGGAGCCGTTACTCAGACAGAACCTTTAGAAATATCAAATATGTTGATGAAAATATTTCTGATTTAAAAATACAAAAGAGAAAAAAGAAAATAAATTCGATAAAACTAATCATAGAAAAATAAAAATGAAATGATATTTGATGTTGAAATAAATAAGATCATCATGTGAACAACGGGACATTAAAAGTTGATTCAAACAGCTCCTAAATCAGGTGTCAGCAGGTCAGAAACCTTTCATCTGAACTCCCCTGGGGTCACATGGTGTCACCTGAGCTTCAGCAGCCAATCAGGAGCCTTCAGCCGTGTCCTCTGATCTTATATCTTCTCACTGCATATTTTAGTGGAGAAATTCATCTATCAAACCAGAAATGATTCCTACGCAGTGACCTCAGTGACCTTGCAGGTGATGGAGCTGACCTGAGATCTGAGCGGTTTCAGACCTGGGTGCTTCTGTCTGACAGCTTCCTGTGGAGTCGGCCCGCTGTGTGACCCACCCTGGATCAGAACTGTCTCCAGAATGAGTGTAATCAGTGTGACAGATCAGGGACCGGGTTCAAAGGTCACAGAGCAACAGAACCCCGCTGAGTTTCCAGGATCTGAGTTCATTTCAAGTTCTGCTCTAAAATATGGTTCTGATGGAGCTCATAGAGAGCAGGAAAGACCAGGGATCAGAACCAGAGGAGACCTGAGCCGGTGTTCTGCTGAGTCAGCAACATCTGATACCGTTTCTTTACAGAACCGAAATACTTCATGTCAGAGTGTAACACAGACAGGTGGAGCTTCACACTGCAGCATGGAACAGAACCAAAACAGAACCAAGCGATCCGTTGGCTGTGGGTCAGACTCCACTAGAACAGAAGCTACGTTTTCGGAAGTCTGCAGGTGTGCTGTTTACCCTGCAGGTAAGGCTCAGGTGGGTCACATGACCACCTGCTCACAGCTGGTGGCTGAAGCATGGAGACAGAAAGGAGACATTTCTTCAGGTGGTAACTTTCAGGTCAATTCATAGAAAAGAAAGAACGTTCTGCAGAATTAAACATGAAGTTCTGCTAAACCTTTAAGGTGGACTCATCACCTTGGATCCTCCTCACCTGAGCTGAGCCGCCACCTGTCTGACAGGAAGTCATCAACTAAAACAAATCAAAGCAGCCACGCCCACCTGCCAAGGACCACATGAACCCTCCAGTTCAGAATCAGCTGACATAAACAGAACGTGACCCAGGAACGTCTGACTTGGTTCTATGGACCTCATTAGAAGTTTCTTTGCTCAGGTCAGGAAGAAGAGGAGACTCTGTGACCCTATCTGGTCAGAATCTGTGGCGCTGAATCTGAATCTACAGATGGATCGTAGAGTTCCATGAAGACCCAAATGCAGATGAAGCCCGCAAGCTGAAGAATAGTGAACTGGAGATAACTAACCTATGATCAAACTAACCAGGGGACAGGGTTAAGGGTTAACCAGGGGACAAACTGAGGTTTAACGGTGAGGATCTGACAGAGGAGCAGCTGAGACTGACTGATGATGAACAGGTGAGAGCTGAGGACCAAACAGGGGAACTGACCTCATATCAAGACTAAAAAATAACTGCAAATTAAACACAAGAAATGAATAAAATCACTAATTAGAAATAAAACCAAAGCAAAGGTCACAGACTATGAGAGAAAAACTAAAGAAGACGTAGAAATAAAGAAGCTAAACAGAGCAAAGAATAAACCAGAATATAAAGATCAATAACTCCAAATACTAAGAACAAAAAGCATAAGATATGAATCAAATGAAAATACCAAAACAAAAATCCACAAACTCTGACAGCAGTTTGTTTCACACATTTGAACATAGTTGACTTCAGTTGCCTCTGTCAGATGAGGCAGACTCACCTTTCTAAAGGAAGCTCCTGTGGGTCTCCGGGGGTTTTCCTGCTGACTCACCGTCACCCTTTTAACTTTTATCCTGAACAGCATGAATTCTGGGTCAGATTTAGGTGAACACATCTGTGTTGGTGCCAGCTGTCAGACGGGCCTGGAGCACACATCTCTGTGGAGTTTGTGCAGATCAGTGTCTCTCTAATCAGTTCAGGTGTCTGCAGATGACTGACCCCCCCGGCTGTCTGTAGGCGTCCTCCCGCAGATCAAGCAGCCGTCCAGGTGTGCAGAACCTGATCTGAGAGCAGGTAGCTGTGAGTGGGTTCAAGCCTTCACGGCTGTTTGTGTGAGCGAGAGACTCACAGTTTACAGCTCAGTGTGGGGGGGGTCCAGAACACATTTTACTGAATACAGAACGACGGAAAGCCGTCGGCTGTCAGAGAGCTATCCAGGTGAGCCGGTCCAGGTGAGCCGGTCCAGGTGAGCCGGTCCAGGTGAGCCGGTCCAGGTGAGCCGTCCAGGTGAGCCGCTCCAGGTGAGCCGGCCCAGGTGAGTCGGCCCAGGTGAGCCGGTCCAGTTGAGCCGGTCCAGGTGAGCCGCTCCAGGTGAGCCGGCCCAGGTGAGCCGGTCCAGTTGAGCCGGTCCAGGTGAGCCGGCCCAGGTGAGCCGGTCCAGTTGAGCCGGTCCAGGTGAGCCGCTCCAGGTGAGTCGGCCCAGGTGAGCCGGTCCAGGTGAGCCGGTCCAGTTGAGCCGGTCCAGGTGATCCGGTCCAGTTGAGCCGGTCCAGGTGAGCCGGTCCAGGTGAGCCGGTCCAGTTGAGCCGGTCCAGGTGAGTCGGCCCAGGTGAGCCGGTCCAGTTGAGCCGGTCCAGGTGAGTCGGTCCAGTTGAGCCGGTCCAGTTGAGCCGGTCCAGGTGATCCGTCCAGGTGAGTCGGCCCAGGTGAGCCGGCCCTGGTGAGTCGGCCCAGGTGAGTCGGCCCAGGTGAGTCGGCCCAGTTGAGCCAGTCCAGTTGAGCCGGTCCAGGTGAGTCGGTCCAGTTGAGCCGGTCCAGTTGAGCCGGTCCAGGTGATCCGTCCAGGTGAGTCGGCCCAGGTGAGCCGGTCCTGGTGAGTCGGCCCAGGTGATCCGTCCAGGTGAGTCGGCCCAGGTGAGCCGGTCCTGGTGAGTCGGCCCAGGTGAGTTGGTCCAGGTGAGTCGGCCCAGGTGAGCCGGCCCAGGTGAGTCGGCCCAGTTGAGCCGGTCCAGTTGAGCCGGTCCAGGTGAGTCGGTCCAGTTGAGCCGGTCCAGTTGAGCCGGTCCAGGTGATCCGTCCAGGTGAGTCGGTCCAGTTGAGCCGGTCCAGGTGAGCCGGTCCAGGTGAGTCGGCCCAGGTGAGCCGGCCCAGTTGAGCCGGTCCAGGTGAGCCGGCCCAGTTGAGCCGGTCCAGGTGAGCCGGCCCAGTTGAGCCGGTCCAGGTGAGTCGGTCCAGTTGAGCCGGTCCAGTTGAGCCGGTCCAGGTGATCCGTCCAGGTGAGTCGGTCCAGTTGAGCCGGTCCAGGTGAGCCGGTCCAGGTGAGCCGGTCCAGGTGAGCCAGTCCAGGTGAGTCGGCCCAGGTGAGCCGGCCCAGTTGAGCCGGTCCAGGTGAGCCGGCCCAGTTGAGCCGGTCCAGGTGAGTCTCGGAGCTGACCCGGGGCAGCAGGGAGCCCAGATGGGGACGTTTGAGGGCAGCTGTGCTTCTGTCTCAGTCTGGCAGCCTGTGTGTTTACACAGTAACCAGAGGCGGTTCGCCCCCCCCGACATTTTGTTTCAGGATCCTTACACCGTGTCTTTCTCTGCTCCTTCGGACTGAAACTGAGTCGTGAGAAACGAGGAGCAGAGCTCAGGATTATACAGACATCAGATCTGAGGTGTGAAAAATGGTCAAAAAAAGTTATTTTCTGATTCTGAGGTGCCTGTGGTGTTTTTTTCTGGAAGTCAGAACCGGACACAAAGACCCTCATGTTCACACACTGTTAGACCAACAGCGTTTAACCCGATCCAACCCCTGACAGGCAGCAGGAAGGTTCTGATGAAACAAAGAGCTGAGCCCTCAGTTCTGATCCAACTCAGACATCCTCAGTCATCCCTGACCCCGACAGAGAGCTCCCACAAAAAAACACCTGAACCCCACACTCTTCTGCAGGGGAGGGGCTGGACCAACAGCACAGGCCAACCAATCAGAGGCATCTACCAGTCAACCATCAACGTACTCTGTCCATCCAGTCGGACCCCGCAGCCTCTCTTCTGTTGGCACCTGTTTTACCTCCATGACAGGTTGCTAATGTTGCTAATGTTGCTAATGTTGCTAATGTTGCTTATGTTGCTAATGTTGCTAATGTTGCTAATGTTGCTAATGTTGCTTATGTTGCTAATGTTGCTAATGTTGCTTATGTTGCTAATGTTGCTTATGTTGCTAATGTTGCTTATGTTGCTAATGTTGCTAATGTTGCTAATGTTGCTAATGTTGCTAATGCAGTGAGCATCTGAGGGACGGTGTGGGAGTGTGTGTCTGTATTCTGAAGCTTAACATGATGTTAAACCATGAGTAGAATTTGAGACGGACTCCTCCTAAAGGACCAGAGACAGATGATGGAGCAGACTAAATGACACTCATCATGTCTCAGTCACACAAACACTCTCCTGGTCTCAGTGTGTTCCAGACAAAGTGGATCAAAAGGTGATGAAAGTGAAATCAAACATATAATAATGCTTCACATGTCTGTTTTCCACAATCATCACTTTACCTTCTGTGTCTCTAAACCTTTTTTCCCATCATTGTGAGCGAGGAGACATAAAAAGGTCCTGGACTCCAAACATGCAGGTTTGTGTGTGTTCAGAACATCAAATCTGGGTTGAACCCAGAGCTCACGGGTCTTTCAAGTGATTTGAAGGTTTTGTTTGTTCTGCCTGAGCCTACAGCACGCAAGCGGTGGGTTGAACCCACGCACTGCCACTGAGCATGTGCAGAACAGCACATGGCGCTTTGACTCATCTTGGTGCTTTGACTTGTTTCATGTGATTTTATTTGCCTTGCTGGTACATGAACTTTTGTTGTTGGTGATTTGACTCGAGTTGTTAATGTGTGATACCTCACATTGTTTCTTTGATTGTTTCTGTTAGAACTTTGAGTAAAACTTGCCTCCTGGTTTCCATGATCGACTCTTCTCCTCCAACTTGGACTAAATCTCAGGACCTTTTTCACTGTTTAAATGTGAGATGCTGAACCTCCCTTCGTAATGCCTCAGCTGCAGAGAGTGCCTCTAATGTCAGTTGAAAGGTTTTCATGTGGAACACAGACTCTCTTCAAACAGTGTTGTGTGGCAGCAGGTGGAGCTGCAGCCTTCTCTGGCCTGATCCAGGACCTGCATCACATATGGTGCTGCCGCAGCACACATGAGCTTTGAAGATGGACGCTTTAAAAGTTTGACTCGGCCATCTGCCTGCTGCCTCCAGTCAGCTCTGTCAAAACAGAGTTTGTTCTCTTTTTGACTTCACCTGTTTGAAACAACAGGAAGCTGTTACAAAACTCAGTCTTTCACAAATCAAACTGGTCAACAGCCTCTCACAGGTGATGCTTGTCGAATGAGGAAGTTTGTCTGAGTGTTTCAACATTTCAAAGGTGTCCCAACAACTGTGGGAGTTTTACACATGTAACAAAACCCAGCATCTTTTCCTTTTTAAATAAAAAGTGTGACAGACAAAACAGTGAGCCCAAAATGTTGCCCACACTGAGCTGATAATACTTACAAAAGTATAACTTTAATAATACTGCACATCCGAAAATATCTGGACAGCTGAAACCTCTGCCAGGTTACTGTTGTGGGTGGTTTCAGGTGGATGTTTTGGGACAGGTGTGGTCTTCAGATGGAGACTGTTGCCACCTGGTTATGTTTGAGGTTTCATTTCAGGATGTTTTTGGCTGAGAGGAGAATGTGGCTTGTGTCAAACTGTGGTGACATCACAGTGACCTCATAGATACGTGTCACTTGTTCAGTCTGAATCTGAGCCTCATTTAAGAGCCGTTAATCAGACATAGTGAAATAGTGTCCATGTTTAAACCACCGGTGAATTCAAACAGTTTGTTTGGCTTCTGTCTGAGGATGTGATTATATTGGAGCTGAAAACAGAATCTCATTAAATCTTTTCTTCTGCTGATACAGTGTATTCAGATGTGCTGATGGAGACAGAAGTGGAGGCTCTAATTGTTGCAGCGGTGGAGAAAAGAAGTTTCTGGAGTCAAACAGGATGCAGATTGAATAAACCGCTTCTGATGGCAGTAATTAGCTGTATGACTCTGATGATTGGTCCATAGCTGCGACCCACCCTGAGCTGTTAATATCAGTCACAGAAAGAGAACCAGAGGACAACACTAACATCCCTGCAGACAGCATGTGGCCCTGAAGTGCTGCAACAATATCCAGCTACAGCAAATCAGTCACAGCTGATCCAGCAGAACATGAAGCTGATGTTAGCACTTCTCCAGTGGAGAATAACCACCCAAACACTGTCAGATTTCCTGTTAAAGCTCCAGATATGACATATTTTAATGTTTCATCTGCAGCAAAAACCTTGAGTATGTGTGAAAAACAGGGGAATGCTGTGAGTTTAATGGTGTTAAAGGTCACCGTGTGTACAAGCGCCCTGACACCTTTATGAGCTGAGCAGTGACCTGGAGGAAGTGCAGGTAGCTACGCTAATGCTAACAGAGCGTGAGCACACACACTGAGTATGTGGGCTAGGCTAATGCTAACAGAGTATGAGCACACACACTGAGTATGTGGGCTACGCTAATGCTAACAGAGTATGAGCACACACACTGAGTCTGTGGGCTACGCTAATGCTAACAGAGTATGAGCACACACACTGAGTATGTGGGCTACGCTAATGCTAACAGAGTATGAGCACACACACTGAGTCTGTGGGCTACGCTAATGCTAACAGAGTATGAGCACACACACTGAGTCTGTGGGCTACGCTAATGCTAACAGAGTGTGAGCACACACACCGAGTCTGTGGGCTACGCTAATGCTAACAGAGTGTGAGCACACACACTGAGTCTGTGGGCTACGCTAATGCTAACAGAGTATGAGCACACACACTGAGTCTGTGGGCTACGCTAATGCTAACAGAGTGTGAGCACACACACTGAGTCTGTGGGCTACGCTAATGCTAACAGAGTATGAGCACACACACTGAGTCTGTGGGCTAGGCTAATGCTAACAGAGTATGAGCACACACACTGAGTCTGTGGGCTACGCTAATGCTAACAGAGTATGAGCACACACACTGAGTATGTGGGCTACGCTAATGCTAACAGAGTATGAGCACACACACTGAGTCTGTGGGCTACGCTAATGCTAACAGAGTATGAGCACACACACTGAGTCTCTGGGCTACGCTAATGCTAACAGAGTATGAGCACACACACTGAGTCTGTGGGCTACGCTAATGCTAACAGAGTATGAGCACACACACTGAGTCTGTGGGCTACGCTAATGCTAACAGAGTGTGAGCACACACACTGAGTCTGTGGGCTACGCTAATGCTAACAGAGTATGAGCACACACACTGAGTCTGTGGGCTACGCTAATGCTAACAGAGTGTGAGCACACACACTGAGTCTGTGGGCTACGCTAATGCTAACAGAGTATGAGCACACACACTGAGTCTGTGGGCTAGGCTAATGCTAACAGAGTATGAGCACACACACTGAGTCTGTGGGCTAGGCTAATGCTAACAGAGTATGAGCACACACACTGAGTCTGTGGGCTAGGCTAATGCTAACAGAGTATGAGCACACACACTGAGTCTGTGGGCTACGCTAATGCTAACAGAGTATGAGCACACACACTGAGTCTGTGGGCTACGCTAATGCTAACAGAGTATGAGCACACACACTGAGTCTGTGTGCACATGTATCCAGGATTATGACATGTGGAGGGAGTGTCCATGTTTTGTGGCAGTACTCGATGACTGACTGTGTCAGATAATGAGACACTGAGGATTAGCTTATATGTGCATGCAATTACTGTCAATGCACTGTGCTGCTCACAGAACTGGAGTTACATCCAGAACCTCTCCTCTCCCAGGTATAACCCTGTAAACTACGACAGGAAGTGTTACTCTGTCCTACAGGCTGTGGACAGGTGAGTCCCAGCCCTCAGTTCTCATTTCACTCCTCCACTTCGCTCAAACTTGAGAGAGGTTAGAATTATTAGGAGTTAGAGTACATGGTTCCAGGTGTGAGTCCAGCAGTGTGAGCGGTAGCTGACCTCATGTCAGTGTTAAACAGCAACTTCACAGCTGTTTGAACATCTGTAGCTGAACTCAGGTCTGCTGTGATCACAGATAACAGATGTTACAACACAGCATAAGCAGGCAGATGAACTGAATACAGATAGAAGGGTTACACACCCAGGACTGTGCTTCCAGTCTGAACCACCGAGGTTCTGATTCAGCTTGACCAGTTCTGCTCTGATCCAGTTCTGCTCTGATCCAGTTCTGCTCTGATCCAGTTCTGCTCTGATCCAGTTCAGTTCTCATCCAGCTTCCCCTGTCTTTAGTTGTGTTTCCAGTATGCTTTGTTGTGATTCTCCTGTTTTGTTGTGTTTTCATTGTGTTTTGTTGTGTTTCTCCTGTGTTTTCCACTGTTTTTGTTGTTTTTCATAGTTTTTTTGTGTTTCCCCTGTGTTTAGTTGTGTTTCCATTGTGTTTAGTTGTGTTTCTCCTGTGTTTTCCACTGTTTTTGTTGTTTTTCATAGTTTTTTTGTGTTTCCCCTGTGTTTAGTTGTGTTTTCATTGTGTTTTGTTTTGTTGTTTCCCCTGTTGTTGTTGTTTTTCATTGTGTTTTTTCCCTTTTTTGTTGTATTTCCATTGTGTTTAGTTGTGTTTTCATTGTGTTTTGTTGTGTTTACAGTATGCTTTGTTGTGATTCTCCTGTTTTTGTTGTGTTTTCATTGTGTTTTGTTGCATTTCCCCTGTGTTTTGTTGTGTTTCCCTCATTTTGTTGTGTTTTCATTGTGTTTACCTGCATTTCCCATGTGTTGTTCTGTTTCTATTGTGTTTGGTTGCAATTCTCCTTTGTGTTGTTGTGTTTCCATTGTGTTTTGTTGTGTTTCCATTGTTTTGTTGTGTTTTCATTGTGTTTTTTTCCGTTTCCCCTGTGTTT
>NW_027325366.1:34934644-35069644 GCF_036924035.1 Leuresthes tenuis
GGCATTCAGAAAGATGGCGAACGCAGAGCGAGATGAAGCTGCGTCCCTCTCCATCTGTGATGAGCTGGTTATGGAACAGACGATGCACAACGTTCTCCATCGCCTTGTTTGACAATCTTCAGGATTGTCGTCTAGCAGCTCCTACACCACGCCTAAGACAATCCAAACTCTGTTCATGTGTCGTCCCACGATGGTGGAATGACCTACCGAGCGCTACCAGAACAGGGGCGTCCCTGTCTATCTTCAAGAAGCTCCTGAAAACCCAGCTCTTCAGAGAGCATCTCCTATCCCAGCACTTACCTTGTACTTCCCTCCCCCCTCTATCTCTGCACTTTATCTTTCTGCACTTCCTTCTATGCCTGCACCCTATCTCTACTCTGTCCCCTCTGACAGAGTCGGACTCCTGGGTTCCTTCTATGTAGCTTATTGTTAGCTTATTGTTAGCTTTTTATAAAGCTGTTATATCTTCATTTGTAAGTCGCTTTGGATAAAAGCGTCTGATAAATACAGAAACAGAAACATAAACATTTCTGATGGCTGCGACAAAAACAGTAACATCATCTCCTTCGACTTCCGGGTGACGATCGCAGGAAAAAATCTTAATCATGCGCAGAACGCTTGATCCGATCTACTGTCATTCACGTTCAGAGGGCATTTGTATTGAGTTATCTCGGGTCTTAATTCGATCGCAAGTAACCCGATCCGATTCGATTTCTTGTCAGATTAAGGTGTCTATATGAATTGAATAACTCAATCTCATTGTAATTCAGCCATTAATCTGATCCGATGTCCCGCATGTAACATGTTTCCTTCTTTTATAAAGCGCCAGATTACAACAATTGTCATCTCAAGGCACTTCAATAATATAGTCCAATTCAAGCCAATTGGAATTCAATTCAAATAATCATAATCCAATGAAATCCAATTAATTGATTTCAAAATAATCCAATTAATTCATATGGAGCCAATTCAAAAATAATATCCGAGCTAAGGAAACCAACAGATTGCACCGAAACTTGTCTTCAGTCCAATCTCCCGTCCTGAGCCTGAGGGACTGTGGAAAGGAACGACTCCCTTTAACAGGAAGAAACCTCTGGCAGAACCAGAACCAGGAAGAAACCTCTGGCAGAACCAGAACCAGGAAGAAACCTCTGGCAGAACCAGGAAGAAACCTCTGGCAGAACCAGAACCAGGAAGAAACCTCTGGCAGAACCAGAACCAGGAAGAAACCTCTGGCAGAACCAGGAAGAAACCTCTGGCAGAACCAGAACCAGGAAGAAACCTCTGGCAGAACCAGGAAGAAACCTCTGGCAGAACCAGAACCAGGAATAAACCTCTGGCAGAACCAGAACCAGGAAGGGTGTCCATCCACCTCGACCAGCTGGGGTTTGAGAAGACAGAAAAGAGGGAAAAGAGGGGGGAAAAACACCATAACACCATTCAAAGGATACCTGCTGGAACAGGGAAACACAAGTTAATAACCACAATGTCACATGGACAGAAAATCATTTGAGAAATTAAACAGGAGGAAAAAGAGAGCAAAGTGAGGAAAGGTGTGACAGATGAGGTCCTCCAGCTTCCCAGACATTTACTGGCAGCTGGTTCCACAGAGAGGGGCCTGATAACTGTTCTGAATTTAACAGGGAACCAATGAAGAGAAGCTAAAACTGGAGAAACATGATCTCTGCTGTTAGTTCTCATCAGAACTCTGGCTGCAGGGTTTTGGATCAGCTGGAGGCTTTCAGAGAATCTGTGGGACAGAACAATAATAAGGAATTACAGTAGTTCAGTCCTGAAGGAACAGATGCATGGAGCAGTTTCTCTGCTCTGAGACAGGATGGTCCTGATTTTGGGAATATTACGAAGTTGAAAGAAAGCAGAAACCTGTTTTATTTGTGCATCAAATAATAAATTCTGGTCAAAAATAATAAATAATTCCTCCCTGGAGAACTAGAAGCCAAGGACCATGTGCTTAAACCAACCGGTATTTTGACTACAATCTGTTTCATACATTGTCTCGAGTTGTTAAAAAGGGCAGAATATGTCACCTTTAACCATTTTTTGTCATATGTTATTACCCTTGGGATTATTTGTCTCGCTTGTGTTTTCACGCCTGTGGACGCAGCTCCTCCTGCAAACTTAAAATCTGGAGGCAAATGACCAGCTGAAATCACATTGAATCTCCCGACGCATCAGGTATGGTGATGAGCTTACATCAGTGAATTAAATCTGTGAATAGTGATGATTTTTATCATCATATTTCATCAGTTCAACAATCAAACACTGAGAAGCAGTCCAAATACTCTCTGAGATTCATCCTCAGAATCTGGGTTACCTGCCTGTGAGGCGGTGAGGTCGGTGAGGTCACTCAGGTGTAACAGGAAGTGGCTGTGAGGGTTCACCTGACCCTCACAGGACAGTCTGAGTGGAAACCCCCATTAGGAGGAGGAGGAGCGCCTCGGTGGAGCCCATCACATTAATTTAATTAGCTCTTGTTAGTGCTGATTTAATCATGAACACAGGCTGCTGCTGTGCTCCATATTTTCTGAGATAATCAGATTGAGACGTTGCTGCATGAATCATAAAACAACTTTTTTACTCTCACCATGAAGGAGCAGCAGAAGAAGAAGAGGAGACCACCCAGAGTTTGCATAGACTGCAGCTCAGAACAAAGACTAACTCTGGCTTTAATCCCCAGGAGAGGCACAGCAGTTTAACAGCAGTATGGACTCAAACAGGTCTGAAGTGATGACATCAACACGGCATCTCAGTAATCATGAGTTAAAAACCAGAGACTCTGTGGGGACAGAAATCCCGGCAGTTCTCTTACACACCAAACCAATGTCAACAACCAGCAGATACAGCAGGACTTCCTGTTTTGTCTCCTCAGGTGTTTGGAAAAAAATCTGCACCTGAACACATCATGAAAACAGTCACCGACCAACAACTACAAGATACAATCTCCACCTGCAAGGACACAACTCTTCAGAGCAGGATTTCAATTCAGTACAGTTTTATTTATGAAGCACCAAAGCACAATAATGTTATTTCACGGCACATCAAAGATACAGTCCAATCACAATCCATCCATTTTCTATACCTGCTTAATCCGTCGGTCGGGTCACGGGGGGCTCGAGCCTATCCCAGCGATTGGGCGAGAAGTGGGGTACACCCTGGACAGGTTCCAGGGTGGGACAGGTCCCTAGAGTGGGATAGTGTAGTGGTATGATTGCCACCTTTCATGAGGGTGGCCTGGGTTCAAATCCCCCACAGGGAAGGTACTACTTCCAGTAGGGGTCCTTAGGCAAGACCCCCTTACCCTATCTGCCTGCCTGTAAGTTGCTTTGGATAAAAAAGTGTCTGCCAAACACATAAACAACACAACAAACTCACAGGTCACCAGTCCATCACAGGACCACACAGAAACAAACGACCATGCATGCCCACACTCACTCATAAGGGCAATTTCAAAGTTACCAACCTAACATGCATGTTTTTGGACAGTGGGAGGAAGCCAGAGTAGAGAACCCCCGCATACACGGGGAGAACATGCAAACTTCACACAGACTCCACACCACCACCAATCACAATCCAATTCTTTTAAATGTTGTTTATTTATATTATATCAATATATTAATGTTTATATTAATTTTTTAATAATTCATTGTAATGCAATCATAGTCCAATCAAATCCAATTAATCAAATTCCAAATTAGCCCAATTTATACAGAGACAATTTTAAAAAGTAGCCTAGTTAAGGAAACCAACAGATTGAACTGAAACTTCTCTCTGATCCTGAGCTGCAGGAGGCGACTGTGGAGAGAAAAAACTCCCTTTAACAGGAAGAAACCTCCATCAGAACCAGAGCCAGGAAGGGTCCATCTGCCTGGACCAGCTGGGGCTGAGAGGACAGGAAAGAGGGGACAACAAGCAGCGTAACACCAGGCCAGAGACACCTGCTGAGAGAGAGAAACACAAGTTAATGACAGCAATGATGTCATCTGTACATGGAGGGAGGAGAGGTGCATCATGGGAGCTCCCCCAGCAGGCTGGGCCTATAGCAGCAGAACTATGGGATGTTTCAGGCTCACCTGAGCCATCCCTAACTATAAGCTTTATCAGAAAGGAAAGTTTCAGCCTGATCTTAAAGGTAGAGAGGGTGTCTGCTTCCTGAAGCCAAACTGGCAGCTGGTTCCACAGAGAGGGGCCTGATAACTGAAGGCTCTGCCTCCCATTCTGCTTTTAGGGGCCTGATAACTGAAGGCTCTGCCTCCCATTCTGCTTTTAGGGGCCTGATAACTGAAGGCTCTGCCTCCCATTCTGCTTTTAGGAGCCTGATAACTGAAGGCTCTGCTTCCCATTCTGCTTTTAGGGGCCTGATAACTGAAGGCTCTGCCTCCCATTCTGCTTTTAGGGGCCTGATAACTGAAGGCTCTGCCTCCCATTCTGCTTTTAGGGGCCTGATAACTGAAGGCTCTGCCTCCCATTCTGCTTTTAGGGGCCTGATAACTGAAGGCTCTGCTTCCCATTCTGCTTTTAGGGGCCTGATAACTGAAGGCTCTGCCTCCCATTCTGCTTTTAGGGGCCTGATAACTGAAGGCTCTGCCTCCCATTCTGCTTTTAGGGGCCTGATAACTGAAGGCTCTGCCTCCCATTCTGCTTTTAGGAGCCTGATAACTGAAGGCTCTGCTTCCCATTCTGCTTTTAGGGGCCTGATAACTGAAGGCTCTGCCTCCCATTCTGCTTTTAGGGGCCTGATAACTGAAGGCTCTGCCTCCCATTCTGCTTTTAGGGGCCTGATAACTGAAGGCTCTGCCTCCCATTCTGCTTTTAGGGGCCTGATAACTGAAGGCTCTGCCTCCCATTCTGCTTTTAGAAACTCTGGGAACCACAAGGAAACCTGCAGCCTGAGAGCAAAGTGCTCTGTTGGGGAAATATCCAACTGTGAGATCTTTAAGATGTTATGGAGCTTAGTCATTAAGAGCTTTATATGAGAGGAGAAGAAGGATTTAACAGGAGTTCGTAGATTATTACGTATGGTAAGAATGTGGAACAGTGTTCTTGGTCAGTCGGATCACGATAAGTTAAGTTTTTATTCTTTTATTCTATTTTATTAATGACTCATGGTCACATTATCGTTCTCCAGAGGTAATTCAGTTTAGTTAGTAAAGCAGTTTAATCTCCCCTCTGGTTTTTACGGGGATTATGTGTCTGTAGATGAAAACAGAGGATTACTGACAGAACAACAACATGTGTCATCTCTTCTGCTTTTATCAGCACGTTGAACTTCTGTTAGTCTGTTTTAAATCTTTACACCATCAGTAATTTGATGTAAATATACATTATTGTTGATGATCATTAATACAATTTGAATGCAAACAGCACCGAATTCTCTCATTGGCTGAAACCTCAGGATGAGGAGTACTAAAAAAACTTTATTGAACAAAATGTCATTTTGATTTGATGGCCCAGCTTTTAATTTAACTCTTATAGCAGGGCTGTCTGGGAACCACAAGGAAGACATGCCTCAGTGTGTGTTGCGGTTGCCAACTCTCACGCTTCTAAGTAGCTCGGAGTCCATAAAACCAAAGATGAAAGAACACGTGAAATATTACATTTTCAAAATAAAATTACTGAATGTAAATCCAAGCTCAATATGCGGTTACAAAGGACCTGACAGTCTTTGGAAGAACATTGTTAACTAAAATGGAATCCTTAACTAGATGTATTTATCCTGCATATTCTATCTTTAAAGCTACCAGTTGAACTTCAATGTTATTTGGAAGAATCGGGTACATTACATCAAAATGTCAGAAATAGTCCAAGACTATGAAGATGCTGGCTTGAAAGCTATTGATTTTGAGTGTTTAAAGTGATTTAAAGTGGTTAAAATCTTTCATGCTAAACAAAAACTATATTTGGTACTGTCTCCCCAGAGGTATTTTAAAAAAATGGGTGGTATTGAATTTGTCCTTAAATGTGATTTTCAGGTTGGGAAATTGCCAACTAAACTGTCCTCATTCCACAAACAGGTTTTATTATGTTGAAAACTCATGTTCACACACAATTTCGCTCTTCATCAAACCCCAATATGGAACAACAGATATGTCACATGCAATGGCAAGTCTCTCTTCTTGGAACATTGGATGGATAAAAATATCTGGTCTATTACCCATCTAATTAATGACTGTTAGACAGATTTTTGTTTAAAGTATGATTTAACCTGCACAATAGCACAATTTAATAAAGTATATATATATATTTATTTATCTGGTAAGCTCCAAAGCAAAAGAAATCCACTTCAAGATCATGAATAATATCTATCCATCCAATTAATTGCTAAGAAGGAGATTTGGTATTGATCATAACAGCTGTGCTTTTTATGAAACTGAAATTGAGACGACTGATCATCTGTTTTTCCATTGAATATACTCTGGGTTCTTGTGGGAGGATCTGTAGGACTGGCTATCAACTAAAGTCTCACCCCTCTCACAAGAGAAAATGTTGTGTTTGGTGTTAGTTTGAAAAACTCCAAGTGTGATTTGATTGTAAACAACCTGATTCCATCCATCCACCATCTACCGCTTATCCGAGGGTCGGGGGGGCAGCAGCTTTAACAACCTGATTCTCCCAGCAAAATTCTTCATCCACAAATCCAATTGGGAAAAAAACAAAACCACTTTTCTATGCTTTCAAAAAGTGTCTTTTAGACATTCACCTAAGTGTTTTAAAACCGATGGACAGGAAACATGCACGTCTCTCCTTGCATCATGTGAAGATCATAAAATATTCACAGACCCCTGATGGGTATTGCAACCACATGTATTAACTGTTCGTTTTTGTTTTTTCAGTATCGGCTCTATTTTATTTAACAGTTTATTTTTTCTCAATTGTCTGTGGCTTTTATTTTTGTAAATGATTCCTTCTCAATTAAAAAAACAAACAAAAATCTCATGCTTCTGCTGTTGCTATAGACGCAACCCAACAACGTCAACTCCGGTTTCCTGATTGGCTGTTTAGCGTCCAATCAGGCTGCTTCCTCCTTTCCGTTACTGGTGTTATAAACGGTGACAAACCTATTTATTAGTAGTAATAAAAGTATAATAAAAATAGTAAGTAAGTAAATAAACAATATGTTGCTGAAAAAGACAACAACATCAATCCGACAGTCATTTTGCGCTGTTTTGACCAAATTTCTAGATATGGGCGGGGCTGCATGTCCAGTCCAGGCCGCAGCCGTTAGTTCTTGCATTGACTGCTGCCACTCACTAGAGGGGTATGCCAACAGGGCAGCCATCTTGGTACAGTACCACTCGCTCCCACAGTACATTACATCTATGAAGGAATGGTGTTTCTACACAATAAAAGTGATCATAAATCACTCAGTTGTTAAGTTATTTTCACAAGGTTTGTTTGTCAAATATCAGACAGACAGACATAGAACGAAAAGAACCCAGAAACCGTTCAGGTGTATTCAGGTCTTTATTTAAAGAACCTATATAAAATATTCAAATTAGTGTTTCCATTTTACCCGATTAGCATTCAAGCTTGTCTTTCAACTCTTCATTCATGAGGTTTTCTCTCATTCAGATCCTTGAGAGGAGCATGCACATTTTTCTTCGCCCTTCACTCCTGGAGCATGCTTTTCCTCTTCCTGCGCACCAGACTCTCCACTCTAGGCAGAGCTTCACTAAGTCTGGCCTTAGAAAAGTGGGAGAAGCAGGTAAAGCATAATTGTGGTCTTAGTGGAAAGAGGGATGGAAATGCATGGTAAAGTTTCAAACTCATCACTCACCGATGTAGCTGGCCCACATTCTTATTTCATCCCTCAGTCTCACTGTTTGTACCCTGGATATGAGCTAAGCTGTCCAAGTGACATAACACACCACAATATGTTTTAATGTGTATTCATGTGTATTTCAGTGTCTAAAATGAGTGGCAGATACAGGTTTTAATATGACCAGGGCTTTGATGCTCTCATGTGTTTGAAAACAAATATTGCTTTCAGATACTCACAACATTAGAATGAGGTTCAGGGAAATGCTGAGGCAAGTCCACTGGAAGAAAACCAGCATTTTTAAAACATCCAAGCACCCTGTATCATAGCTACATGTGTGACGTTTTTAACAAATCAACACATTTGGAAATCGATCCAAAATTCAGCGAATAATTCTACTCTAAGATTGGGGAGTATCTCTTTCCTTTGTAAGTTCATGCACCGCTGCCTCTGCTGCCCTGTACCAAGATGGCGGTGCTTTAGGTACACCCTTCCACAGTCGATATGTATATATGTCTATGGGCGGAGTGAGCAGCAACCAGCAGAAGTTCATTTTCATTTAAAGGGGCAGACACGAAAACTGAGCGCAGAGTGCGACAGACCGAGAGGTACAGAGAGGGCTGCTGTGCTTGATCCGTGAGGAATTTCACCAAATGATTTCACAGACATGTCATTAAGGTGCCTGGGACTTGTGTGAACTGGTGGAAAAGGGGCATAATTGTTCTCCTTTAAAACGCTTCATGAATAAAAACGTGCTAAAACAAACAAACTGATTCAAAATGGGTCCGATACAGTTTCCATTATCCTGCAGTTTATTTACGCTGAAACAGGAATCTTTACAATGCTGGGTGCTTTTGATAGTTCCTGTTTTACACGCTGTTGAATCGAATGTGTGTTTGATGTTTAAATCAGGAATAATAAAGTATGTGCACACCAGAACAAACCTTAGATTACTGACTGACTCTCAGCAGTGTGTTGCTGTGTTTTCATGTCTTTGCAGCACCTGAAGTTTTAATGAACAGAAACCTCATGAAATTAACTTGATTACTGGCTTTTCAAATAACAGCGCCTCCCAGCAGCAGCACCTCCCTCCTCATTATTCTCATATTAAAAGCAGCAGGATGAGATTAAAGCTGTCGTCCGACACGCCGCAGCTGCTCACTGATCGCTTTATGTCCATGTTTGCTTCTGCAAGGCCTCAGAGGAGAAAACGTTGAGCTGATGTCTCTGAAACAGACACACACAATACGAAAAGAAAGGAGCATGTTTGTCTGTTTCCATCTGGACCAGGTAAAGTGGGAGGTCACGGAGCTGAAAGGGTAGACTTTGTGAGAACAAAAGGAATTTTAAAAACATTTTAAAGGATTTTAGAAAATAAGAATACATTCTTAGACAGTTTAGAGGTTTTTGGAAAGAGTACGTCTGAAATAACAAAACATTTCTACAGATAAATGAGGACTTTTACTGCGAAATGAGGACTCTGGTGATGTGGACTTGTTATAGAAATGAAAATATCTTCAGACAGCCATAACACAAAGTACAGTAAAGACTTTTGAGATGCTTTCAGACTTAGATGACTGTAAAAAGAGGACAGTGGAAATTTAGTGACCTGTTGGATGTTTTAAAGACATTTCAGTGTATTCTATGAAGTTAGGAAGTAAGAACATGCACCATGAGGAGGACATTTCTGAGGAAGGTTTCGGACAGGAGCCCTGACAGAAAAGGTGAAACCTCTCTAGGACGGCCTGTCAGAAATTATATGTATGAGGAGAACCAAAGCTACTAGAGAGGAGAACAACTGAGTGTCATCAGCTGCTGGTTGGTGTCGGTGACAGGCATCCTCAAACTGAGTGACAGCTCCGGCAGCAGCTCGGTTTATCTGCTGCTGACATGGTGTCCTGCAGAGCGTCCTGATGGCTGTGTGGGTTTGAACACTGGCCAAAGGAACTTGGCAGCACAGCTCATGGTTATTAATATTCCTGAAGGCCTGAGAAAATCAACTTCCTGTCAGAGACCGTTGCCATGGCGTCTCAGAGTTGACACAGCAGAGCGACTGTAGTGTCATTGTTAGCAATCAGAGGTCCAACCGTTCTTAATGTTTCAGTTTGTGGTTCCTCCTGTCACACAATCTGAGAAAGACACAGACAGGAAGCATCCCCACTGAGGGACATAACAGCATGTTTGTTTCTGAGGACGTTTCTCACACACAGACGCACAATTCACTGGAGGGTTAATGAGCCAAATCATTTCACTGTTGTTGTGTGGAAGAAAAACATGCAACAGGAGCAAACCCAATGGCTGTTGGTCCAGCTCCTCTGTGCTCCAGCATCTACATCATCAATTATCCACAGAATATAATCTGTTATGTAATATGTCTAATTTATGATCTATAAACGATCATCCATAAACTATTAACTAAACACTATTTTAACAATCTATTAATTATAATCTATAATCTATAAATCTATATGTAGTCCTTCTCCATGGTCTGACCAAATTCCACCCACCCATTCATCCATTTTCTATACCCGTTTAATCCGTCGGTCGGGTCGTGGGGGGGCTGGAGTCTATCCCAGCAGGCAAGAGGCGGGGTTCACCCTGGACAGGTCGCCAGTCCATCACAGGGCCACACAGAGACAAACCTGACAAACAAATACACACAAGCTCAAATTCCACCCACGTCTGAGTTTTAGCTTCTACAACCATTAATGCTGCAGCTGTTCGGACCTGTCAGCTGCTTCCTCTAGTTACCACCACAACAGGAAAAGAAAAAGATCTCACAGACAGGGGCCTGCACCAGACCCTCCCACTCCCATCACCACCCATTTCGCCTGAACTGGTCTGCCCAGCATCCTACCCCATCACCAGGAAATGATCAAGTGACAGCTCTGCCCCTCACTTCACCCTCCTGTCCAATACATATGGCTGCAGGTCTGGTGATACAACCACAAAGTCAATCATCAGCCTTTGGCCTGAGGTGGGCTGATACCCAGTACACTTGTGGACCACCTTATGCTTGAATATTGCGTTAATAACAGTTGTGTTTCCAATCAATTCTCAGCTTAATCTGAAGCAAACTTATTACATCAGGGTTTTACTGAGCTTGCACATCAGTCCAAATGAGCCATATTGTGAAAAACAAACAGACCGGAGTTTGTTAAAGCTGAATAAAGCAGCAACTTAAAGGGATATTTGTTTTGTTTTTTAAAGTGGGGTTAGGTCTAGGGGGAAAAAAGCAGGAAATGAACCCTAATAGCAGTGACTAGAACTCTAACACCTGGAAATGAACCCTAACAGCAGGTCTGGCACTCTAACAGTAGTGCTGGGACCCTAACATCCGGGACTGGGACATTTACAGCAGGTAATGGGACCTTTATAACGGGGCTGGGATGCTAACAACAGGTCTGGCACCCTAACAGCAGTGCTGGGACCTTTATAACAGGGCTGGGATGCTAACGGCAGGGACTGGACCCTAACAGCAGGTCTGGGACCCTAACAACAGGTCTGGCACCCTAACAGCAGGTCTGGGACCCTAACTCTAAAGCAAATTAAGTCTGTCAAACAATTTGATGCAGAATTGACACGAGATAAGAATATTAAATAAAAAATTATAAGAAAATGACTGAGTAGCTCTTGTCCCAAACTGATATGAAAATTTAAGGTTTAAGTTGTTTTAGATTGAAAAGTTTTGCTCTTGTCAGGTCCTTGTTCTGAGTAGATTTTAGCTTGATGTTGGCTGCTTGTTTTAGCTGATTTAATCCCTGGTGTGCTGGTTATAGTTAGTATGGCTCTTTTGGGCAAATGTTCGAGCTCGGCTGCATCGTGTTGGGAATCAAACAACCAAGCTTGTGTCACGTCTGTCGGTTTTGTTGTGTTTTTGGTTCTTGATTTTTCTGTTGGGACTTTAGGTTTTTCATGTTTTAGGTTTCTTTTAAGCCAATGTTTTTCCCCAGTCACTCTTGCCCCGTCGTTAGGTTCATCCACGGAACCTGTTTTGCTCTCAGCTGCACTCCATCACCAATCACCTCCCCTCAGTATTTAGTTTCCAGGTTCCCTCATGTCAGTGCAAAATTCTCACCGTCGTTCATGTTTGTCTTGTTAATGGTTCATGTTCATAGTCTTCGCCATAGATCGTTTTGTTTTGTTAGTTTTTCAGAGTCTCAGTTCAAGTGTTTTTGACATTCCGGCTTTGTGTTTGTCAGAGTCCAGCAGGAGATAGAGGACACAGTTTATTTAACAACTACTTATCAGGAAACAGAAAAAACCAAGGGCTACAGCTAAAAATCACTCCTGAAACGGGGGAGACCAAAAAAACAGGTTATAATCACTGAGAATAATAAACGATTGGCTACAGAATCAAAAACTTTAACAAAACTCTGAACGAGGAACGCTCACTTCAGTGGACACAGGGAATAAATATTTCTGACTAAGACTAAGCAAGGTTCGGAGGGCTAGAGTGACAAACTGAAGGTTGTGACACACTGGCACCGGACACAGGGAGACGAAGACTATTTAACATATGAGGAGCCAAGGGGAACAGGTGGAGACACTCAGGGAATCAGGGAAGACAGTCAGACACTAGACACAAGAGGAAGGGCAAGTTATCTGAAATGAGAGGAGACGTCAGTATTTCAAAATAAAACAGGAAGTGACAAGACAAAACATGAAACAAAACCTAAATCCTGACAGTGTTCTTTGTGTTCTCAATAAATCAAGCTTTTACTTTCTAAAAATAAATCTGCATCCGGGTCCTTACCTTCACCACGCCACGCACCAACCTCACCCGTTGTGACAGCTTGAAGAAGTGGGCTTTGGTTCAGTGTCAAAGTGATTCTGCTGCTGTTGTTTCTGACCATTAGTTAAAGTTCTGTCAGTTTAAGTTCACGCTCTCCTTGCAGTGGAGAGAGTGAGCAGGTTCAAGTACCTGGGTGTCCACATCAGTGAGGACCTCACTTGGACATTAAACCCCACACAGCTGGTCAAGAGGGCTCAACAGTGTCTGTACTTCCTGAGGACGCTGAGGAAGTTTCATTTGTCCACTAAAATCCTCAAGAACTTTTACAGTTGCGTGGTTGAGAGCACCCTGACCAACTGCATTACTGCATAGTACAGCAGCACAACAGAGAGGGGTGAAGACAGCCGAAAAGATCACCAGGAAACCATCGCTCTACAGAGCATCTACTACCATAAAATCCACAGGAGAGCTGCCGGCATCCTCAGGGACCCACCCCAAACACAGACTGCTGACAGTCCTACCCTCAGGACTGGAGTGTATAATGTAGGACCTCACAGCTCAAAAACTCTTTCTTTCCAACTGCCATCAGACTTTTAAACAGCAGATAGCAGTCATACTATAGACAATATTTCACTACTTCTACCTCAGAAATTGCACACATTGGACTTGATCTCTTTATTGCACCTAGTACATTTAAGCTATTATTGCACTCTGCTGAACTTCTGCACACATGCACAGCTACTGTAGTGTTATTTCCTATTGTATATATTTAAGTATGTATATTCCTATTGTATTTTTGCACATGTTGCCCTTTTACTTCATTGGGCCTTTTTTACTTTATTGTGTCCTTTCAATCTGTTGGCATTCTTGCAGACAGCAAAGGAAGAATCTCATTGTACAGGAATATGAACAATAAATGCTTGAATCTTGATGGATGGATGGACCTACCTGCTGAAACTGTGTTAAACTTGGCTCAGAGGTAAGCAGCTCTCCTCATCATATTTCAACAATAAAACCATCCATCCACTGGCTCTGAGTCAATGTGCTCCAAAATTATACTTGTCCTCACAGAAGGGGACAAAATTACTGCTAGAGAACTCGGGCTGACAACCTCTAATTTCAGCTGGAACAGAGGAGAAGAAAGATGTGTAGAAGCCAAACTGTGTGGGCTTGTCTGAATGCTTTGCTCATGGCAGCCAGCAATTATCCAATTTCAAGGAAATGTCAGTAATGCCAGTAAGACTTAGAGCTGCTGCTTGCCTCCGTTTACCAAAATCCAAAGTTTCCTCAGCTTTGATCAGAGTCTAGCAGACTCAGAGGTCAGTCAGTGGACACCAAGTTTGTCCTCTCATAGTTTCTGTCCTGAGGTCTGAAATAAAGGAGGATCCGGTTCTGAGCAAACTGACCTCAGATCAGCCTGAAGTCACAGCTGTCATCTGATGTGTCTCTGTTCTGTACAGCAGAGACAAATACACAACCCTGTCTATAAAGCACTGGATGGCAGTGAAAACTGTTCACAACATATTAAACAATTAAACTGAGCTTCTTAGACTGATATCAGCAAGACGTCCTCTTGTTTGTCCATGCAGGCAGAAATGACTTGTTGTCACATTATAAGCGTCTCGACCTCCAGTGGTCATAAGAACAACAGCAAATGAAGTGTGAAAATAGCATGCCTTAAAGCTTCCATATTGATTGCTTTTAAGTGTTTAAACTCTATGGACCCATCTTATTTAAGTGAGCTGTTGCAGCTTTACACTCCACCCAGAGCCCTGAGGTCCCAGCTCCTGTTGGCTGTTCCCAAAGACAGGCTAAAGACCAGAGTTAATAGAGCCTTCTCTGTGGCAGCACCCAGACTATTGATGTCAGGTCCTCTCAGTCTTTAGGTCAGTTCAAATTCAGACTGAAAACACATCTCTTTTCCCTGGCTTTCAACACTAGCTGAAATGGAGTTTACCTTGTCTTGCTAATTTTATTGTTATTTTATTGCTAATTCTATAACTCATTTTATTTGTGACTATTTTATCTGTGATGCAGATATTCTTATTACTATTTGATTGGTGACTTTCTTAATCTGTGATGCAGATGTCAGCTAGAAATAATTCCTTATGGTATATTTTTTATTTATTTTCTTCCTTTAGCAGCAGCTAACGCTAACAGCTTAGCTAATGAAGATGACGTACACCAA
The DNA here is from genome assembly GCF_036924035.1 of Leuresthes tenuis. Lineage (NCBI taxonomy): Eukaryota > Metazoa > Chordata > Actinopteri > Atheriniformes > Atherinopsidae > Leuresthes > Leuresthes tenuis. Next base: position 34,949,345 of record NW_027325366.1, read on the forward strand.
CTTCTAAGGAGTTACTGCTGCTCCTTTCTGAAAGATGAACATTATTGTTCCCACATTACTTTGTTATTAGCAGCTAACGCTAACAGCTGAGCTAATGAAGATGACGTACACCAACTTCTAAGGAGTTACTGCTGCTCCTTTCTGAAAGATGAACATTATTGTTCCCACATTACTTTGTTAGCTGAAGCTAACGCTAACAGCTTAGCTAATGAAGATGACGTACACCAACTTCTAAGGAGTTACTGCTGTTCCTTCCTGAAAGATGAACATTATTGTTCCCACATTACTTTGTTAGCTGAAGCTAACGCTAACAGCTTAGCTAATGAAGATGACGTACACCAACTTCTAAGGAGTTCCTGCCGTTCCTTTCTGAAAGATGAACATTATTGTTCCCACATCACTTTGTTAGCTGAAGCTTTCTAGCTGAACGGTTCCGTTCTGTAACTCAGACAACCTGCAGCTGTGTTTAAGGTGTGTTTCCAACACAACACCGGTCCTCTCCTCACTCTCGCTGTGTTAACGTTACATTATCGGCATGTTTCTGATAAAGATGGAGGTCTCCAGGTACAACTGTTTAATGAGGTTAATATATCCAAAATGTTTAAACGCAGTAATTAACGGTTCACATGCATTACTACGAGTTACGCTGTGCACATCTCCGACTTGGTCCATTACTGTTGATGAGAAAGCTTTGTTTGCTAGCATCTGCTGCTAACTTACAGCTAACTGCTAACTTACAGCTAACTGCTAACTGTTTCCCTCTGGGATCAATAGAGTAACTATCTGTATCTATAGAGCTGGAGTGTTTCTGACTGGAGGAACAGCTTCATTATGTCTGTGTTACTGCATTAAATCAGCAGGTGTCCAGGTGTTGATGACAGGTGACATAGGTAAACACACCGTAACTCTCCACAGCACCATGACAGTGTGTCCTCTGCCAGCATACAAACATACAGAAACTAACCCTTCACCAATGTCCTGTTGAGGCCTTGTTCGCTGAACCTCTGGGAGCTCTTTGACTCTGGTTCAAACGGATATAATTACACAGTTCAGTCAGAGTCACTTTCCTGAAAACAGACTATTCACAAATAGGTGTTAAAACAGGGCTGAGGCAGAGAGCCACTGAGCTTAAACCAACAGGTATTTCAACCAAAGTGTGTCTCATATATCTCAATAAGACCTTGGAAAATTGTGTCAAATTGTTAAATTGTGCATGAAAAGGCAGAATATGTCACCTTTAAGGTGAAGGTGGAGTTGTAAAAATAACATGTTTTAGTCTCAACTGGTGATTTTAAACCTGTTTCGCACATAGTGGTGAAAGCTGCAGTCTACTTTTACAGAGTTCTTCCAGCCTTGTCTATTTATTCAGTTGTATTCAGTACAATGTCAACTCAGATGAAAGTTATCAATGATTTTCTTTGAATTTGCACATAAATAACAGTTAAATACAGATAATGATACAGTAGCTGATATAATGATGAATGAAACTTTTAATAAGAGGTTAACATTCAGGAACTATATATAGATCAATAAATTTACTTAGAATTCCAGCTGACTTCAGTCTCTTTATGATCCCGATCAATGAGGCAAATTTCTCATCATCTGTGACTCCAGATATTTAATTTGAGTAACTTTAGTAAATTTGGTTCTTTCTAAAAAATATTTTGGCTTTATCTTCTGGACACTTTTAATTGAAACCATAGGATTAGATTTCCCTGCATCATGAGGTGAAACAATTAAAAGAAGCTCATTGTTTGTTTCCTGACAATATGTGTCATCATTGAATGGGAGCATGTCACTGTGGATAGATCATTTATGTTAAAGGAAAATACAACAACGGACCAAGAATAGATCCTTGAGGAACACCATAAAGTTTCCCCTCTATTTGGATTATCAATAATAGAAACATACTAGATTTTATCATCTTATCATTCATCACGATTATCACTCCTGTCAGTAATGTAGTGATCTCAAGTGTGGATTTAATATGGAACTTAGTCTTTGGGCGGCCCCAGCAACATTCCTGAGAGGTAATGTTTGTTCAAAGACACGGATGGGGGTTTTCCACACCAGGAAGAAACAGACATCACCTTATTTACCAACCGTTGTCCTTTGGAGATGATTTGGGGGACTCTCTCCCACCAGACCAGTTCGATAACTTATGTGGAAAACATTAAGGCTCTAATGCCAACTAGTGAAGCTTTCCCTGAACAATCAAAGGAACCCCTTTATATAAGAGTCAGGAGCTGCTGCTGAGAAACCAGACCAAATGTTTCTTCCTACATATCTGGACAGGTAAATCAAAGTTAACACCGATCTGCTTTGATCTAGCTAAACAGACCTCTCACACATCTACCAGCTATTTTCTTCAGATTCAATCTCAGTTGTTTTTTTTAAACTGTGTTAAATGTGTTGTATAGCTTTTTTACAAGTTCTTTAAGTTTTCCAGTGAAATCACAAGCTGCATTGGATGTAAATGTATTGACTTTGGAGCACTTTAAGCAACAAAATCTGAGGCTGCTTTAACTGAATGAAACCTGATTAACTGGAACACACACAAGCTGCTGTGCTCATATCTGAACCAACGCCCCGGACATCAGATGGAGCAGCAGCTCTAAAGGTGGTGGAGTATCAGATGGAGCAGCAGTTCTGTGGGTGGTGGAGTATCAGATGGAGCAGCAGCTCTGTGGGTGGTGGAGTATCAGATGGAGCAGCAGCTCTGTAGGTGGTGGAGTATCAGATGGAGCAGCAGCTCTGTAGGTGGTGGAGTATCAGATGGAGCAGCAGTTCTAAAGGTGGTGGAGTATCAGATGGAGCAGCAGCTCTAAAGGTGGTGGAGTATCAGATGGAGCAGCAGCTCTAAAGGTGGTGGAGTATCAGATGGAGCAGCAGCTCTAAAGGTGGTGGAGTATCAGATGGAGCAGCAGCTCTGTAGGTGGTGGAGTATCAGATGGAGCAGCAGCTCTGTAGGTGGTGGAGTATCAGATGGAGCAGCAGCTCTGTGGGTGGTGGAGTATCAGATGGAGCAGCAGTTCTAAAGGTGGTGGAGTATCAGATGGAGCAGCAGCTCTAAAGGTGGTGGAGTATCAGATGGAGCAGCAGCTCTAAAGGTGGTGGAGTATCAGATGGAGCAGTAGTTCTGTAGGTGGTGGAGTATCAGATGGAGCAGCAGCTCTGTGGGTGGTGGAGTATCAGATGGAGCAGTAGTTCTGTAGGTGGTGGAGTATCAGATGGAGCAGCAGCTCTGTGGGTGGTGGAGTATCAGATGGAGCAGTAGTTCTGTAGGTGGTGGAGTATTAGATGGAGCAGCAGCTCTGTGGGTGGTGGAGTATCAGATGGAGCAGCAGCTCTAAAGGTGGTGGAGTATCAGATGGAGCAGCAGCTCTAAAGGTGGTGGAGTATCAGATGGAGCAGCAGCTCTAAAGGTGGTGGAGTATCAGATGGAGCAGTAGTTCTGTAGGTGGTGGAGTATCAGATGGAGCAGCAGCTCTGTAGGTGGTGGAGTATCAGATGGAGCAGCAGTTCTGTGGGTGGTGGAGTATCAGATGGAGCAGCAGCTCTAAAGGTGGTGGAGTATCAGATGGAGCAGCAGCTCTAAAGGTGGTGGAGTATCAGATGGAGCAGCAGCTCTAAAGGTGGTGGAGTATCAGATGGAGCAGCAGCTCTAAAGGTGGTGGAGTATCAGATGGAGCAGTAGTTCTGTAGGTGGTGGAGTATCAGATGGAGCAGCAGCTCTGTAGGTGGTGGAGTATCAGATGGAGCAGCAGCTCTAAAGGTGGTGGAGTATCAGATGGAGCAGCAGTTCTGTGGGTGGTGGAGTATCAGATGGAGCAGCAGTTCTAAAGGTGGTGGAGTATCAGGCAGAATTGTCCATCTGCAGCTTCTTGTTGCCACAGATTATCTCATCTGGACGTCAGACTCACAGGTGGTGCCCTGCTCTCAATCCGCCTCAGATCCAGCTGCAGGAGAAAACATCTGTCCACTGATTGCTTTTTTGTAAGACTGATTAATGGGCCTAAAGCCCTGCTGCCAATCCTCCACCTTTCTGAGTAGTTTGTGTAACATGTGCAGATCAAAGTAAATCCTCCATCTGACCACAGATCAGTTTTACCAGACTGATCAGAAACAAGACTTATTTCCTGTATCTGTGTCACATGGCTGAGCAGCACTTTATGAGGCTAAAACATTGTATAACATCCAGGTTTACTCTCATCTCTCCCCTCAGACACATGCAGCACCGGCTGGTAATCAGTCACCTAGTTAGCAGGTCACTGCTCTTAGATCAGTTTGACTCACCACAGAACAGTTTGGCACTTTGCCTCAGTCCATTTTAAATGAGATTTGGCCCAGAGAAGACGGTAGTGTTTCTGGACCATGTTCATGTGGCTTCTTGTCTGCCTGATGGAGCTTTAACCTGCATCTGATGGAGCTTTAACCTGCATCTGACGGAGCTTTAACCTGCATCTGATGGAGCTTTAACCTGCATCTGATGGAGCTTTAACCTGCATCTGATGGAGCTTTAACCTGCATCTGATGGAGCTTTAACCTGCTTCTGACGGAGCTTTTAGCTGCATCTGATGGAGCTTTAACCTGCATCTGATGGAGCTTTAACCTGCATCTGATGGAGCTTTAACCTGCATCTGATGGAGCTTTAACCTGCATCTGATGGAGCTTTAACCTGCATCTGAAGGAGCTTTAGCCTGCATCTGATGGAGCTTTAACCTGCATCTGATGGAGCTTTAACCTGCATCTGATGGAGCTTTAACCTGCATCTGATGGAGCTTTAACCTGCATCTGATGGAGCTTTAGCCTGTATCTGATGGAGCTTTAGCCTGCATCTGTTGGAGCTTTAACCTGCATCTGATGGAGCTTTAACCTGCATCTGTTGGAGCTTTAGCCTGCATCTGATGGAGCTTTAGCCTACGTCTGATGGAGCTTTAACGTGCATCTGATGGAGCTTTAACCTGCATCTGACGGAGCTTTAACCTGCATCTGATGGAGCTTTAACCTGCATCTGATGGAGCTTTAACCTGCATCTGATGGAGCTTTAACCTGCATCTGATGGAGCTTTAAGCTGCATCTGATGGAGCTTTAACCTGCATCTGAAGGAGCTTTAACCTGCATCTGATGGAGCTTTAGCCTACGTCTGATGGAGCTTTAACCTGCATCTGATGGAGCTTTAGCCTACGTCTGCTGGAGCTTTAACCTGCATCTGACGGAGCTTTAACCTGCATCTGATGGAGCTTTAACCTGCATCTGATGGAGCTTTAGCCTGCATCTGATGGAGCTTTAGCCTGCATCTGATGGAGCTTTAGCCTACGTCTGATGGAGCTTTAACCTGCATCTGAAGGAGCTTTAACCTGCATCTGATGGAGCTTTAACCTGCATCTGATGGAGCTTTAACCTGCATCTGATGGAGCTTTAACCTGCATCTGATGGAGCTTTAACCTGCATCTGATGGAGCTTTAACCTGCATCTGATGGAGCTTTAGCCTGCATCTGATGGAGCTTTAACCTGCATCTGATGGAGCTTTAACCTGCATCTGATGGAGCTTTAAGCTGCATCTGATGGAGCTTTAACCTGCATCTGACGGAGCTTTAACCTGCATCTGATGGAGCTTTAACCTGCATCTGATGGAGCTTTAACCTGCATCTGATGGAGCTTTAAGCTGCATCTGATGGAGCTTTAACCTGCATCTGATGGAGCTTTAACCTGCATGATGGAGCTTTAACCTTCATCTGATGGAGCTTTAAGCTGCATCTGATGGAGCTTTAACCTGCATCTGACGGAGCTTTAACCTGCATCTGACGGAGCTTTAACCTGCATCTGATGGAGCTTTAGCCTACGTCTGATGGAGCTTTAACCTGCATCTGATGGAGCTTTAACCTGCATCTGATGGAGCTTTAGCCTGCATCTGATGGAGCTTTAGCCTGCATCTGATGGAGCTTTAACCTGCATCTGATGGAGCTTTAACCTGCATCTGATGGAGCTTTAGCCTGCATCTGATGGAGCTTTAACCTGCATCTGACGGAGCTTTAACCTGCATCTGATGGAGCTTTAACCTGCATCTGATGGAGCTTTAACCTGCATCTGATGGAGCTTTAACCTGCATCTGATGGAGCTTTAACCTGCATCTGATGGAGCTTTAACCTGCATCTGATGGAGCTTTAACCTGCATCTGAAGGAGCTTTAGCCTGCATCTGATGGAGCTTTAACCTGCATCTGATGGAGCTTTAACCTGCATCTGATGGAGCTTTAACCTGCATCTGATGGAGCTTTAACCTGCATCTGATGGAGCTTTAGCCTGTATCTGATGGAGCTTTAGCCTGCATCTGTTGGAGCTTTAACCTGCATCTGATGGAGCTTTAACCTGCATCTGTTGGAGCTTTAGCCTGCATCTGATGGAGCTTTAGCCTACGTCTGATGGAGCTTTAACGTGCATCTGATGGAGCTTTAACCTGCATCTGACGGAGCTTTAACCTGCATCTGATGGAGCTTTAACCTGCATCTGATGGAGCTTTAGCCTACGTCTGATGGAGCTTTAACCTGCATCTGATGGAGCTTTAACGTGCATCTGATGGAGCTTTAGCCTGCATCTGATGGAGCTTTAACCTGCATCTGATGGAGCTTTAACCTGCATCTGATGGAGCTTTAGCCTGCATCTGATGGAGCTTTAACCTGCATCTGACGGAGCTTTAACCTGCATCTGATGGAGCTTTAACCTGCATCTGATGGAGCTTTAACCTGCATCTGATGGAGCTTTAGCCTGCATCTGATGGAGCTTTAACCTGCATCTGATGGAGCTTTAACCTGCATCTGATGGAGCTTTAACCTGCATCTGATGGAGCTTTAACCTGCACATGTGGATGTTACAGTGAGCTGTGTTCACAGACAATGATTCCTGGAAGTGTTCCTGAGCCCATGCATTGATTTCCAGGACAGAATCGGGTCTGTTTATTCGGTCAATGAAGAAAAAACAAATAGAGGAAGATCTTTTTTTTCCAATTTCCATTTTTGAGAATAAAGTCAAATGATAGATAGACTGGATAGTACAGAATGCCTTGCATAAATGAGCTGAGGAAATTGTACCTCAGAAAACATTTTAGTAACAAGGAAATCTCTCTTTTAGTTCATAAAATAAGTAAGTGTGATGATAAGTAGAAGTACTTTACAGAGACTGTGCTGGATAGTGCATCTGTTTGGTAGGAGAAACCAAACAAACCTAAGTGGGTGGAACTGAGAAGTGACACCTTAAACTGAGTGGATTAAAGTGCGCCATCCCCTGCTGCATGTCAGTGGTATTGCACATTTAATCACTTCCACCTCAGTCTCATGGATGACAGCAGATGACTTCATCCATTATTCATACAGTCCACGGGCGGAGGTCAGGACTCTGCTGCTCTGTGGGAAAATGCAACCAGTCTCTAAGTGAAGCCAGATGTCCAACAGTCTCTAAGTGAAGCCAGATGTCCAACAGCTCTGCCTGCAGGTCAGGGTCCACTGGGTCCCTCACAGCTGAGAATGTATGAACCTTAATAGGAGTGTTTGGTGGCAGTTTGTGGTCCTGCTGTGTTTAGACGAGGTCTCTGCTCAGTAAATACTGCTCTGCTTCCACTCTTTGTGTGCACCTGCCCTTCATCCACCTGTTACCCCTGCTCCACCTGCAGCAGGTTGTTGTTCAGGAAGCAGAGAGGTGGAGAATTTAGACTGATTTCTTCTTACTAATTTTATTTTACCATTTTACATCATTCTCATACACATGTTATGTCATATTTATGAATGTTTATTCAGTTCGTCATTTCTTTACTTATTGAAGGTCTCAGTTCTTCTTCTCAGTGTTGCAGGTAAATGTCTGACCTCCTCATGCACCTCACTCAGGTCTGAATTTCAAGTTCTTATTCCTGGCTTCTTTGGCTCCATTTTCCAGGGTTTTTTCCTGGATATTTGGCTCCATTTTCCAGGGTTTTTTCCTGGATCTTTGGCTCCATTTTCCAGGGTTTTTTCCTGGATATTTGGCTCCATTTTCCAGGGTTTTTTCCTGGATCTTTGGCTCCATTTTCCAGGGTTTTTTCCTGGATATTTGGCTCCATTTTCCAGGGTTTTTTCCTGGATATTTGGCTCCATTTTCCAGGGTTTTTTCCTGGATATTTGGCTCCATTTTCCAGGGTTTTTTCCTGGATCTTTGGCTCCATTTTCCAGGGTTTTTTCCTGGATCTTTGGCTCCATTTTCCAGGGTTTTTTCCTGGATCTTTGGCTCCATTTTCCAGGGTTTTTTCCTGGATATTTGGCTCCATTTTCCAGGGTTTTTTCCTGGATCTTTGGCTCCATTTTCCAGGGTTTTTTCCTGGATCTTTGGCTCCATTTTCCAGGGTTTTTTCCTGGATCTTTGGCTCCATTTTCCAGGGTTTTTTCCTGGATCTTTGGCTCCATTTTCCAGGGTTTTTTCCTGGATCTTTGGCTCCATTTTCCAGTGTTTTTTCCTGGATATTTGGCTCCATTTTCCAGGGTTTTTTCCTGGATATTTGGCTCAATTTTCCAGGTCAGACCAGAACCTTGCTGAGCTGAATTTTTACCCTGGTTCCTGCCTGCTCAGGTTGATTCAACTCTTGAGAAACCTTCTATATACCTTCCCTCGCCCCCTGCTCGTCGCCTGGCAGAAAGGCTGGGCGGTGACATCACAGCAGCGTAGCAGCTAGGAAAGGAGCATCGTGTGAAACTCTGAGTGTTGTCATAACATGGAGCGGGCTTGCGATCGCTGTCCTCTGCACATTAGAGCTACCTTGAGTGTCAGTACTTCCTGTATGAGGGATAGGAAGTCTCTACAGGAAGCTTGTCCTGTCTGAGCTCCAGACTTGTGAAAACAGAAGTATTTGGGTTGACGCTCCGTTTCCCAGAGTCCAGGATCTGGTTCGTCTTTTTCAGCCTGTTAGAGCGACCAGGTGATGATCAGGGGAAGAAATGGTTTAAACTTCCTCCTCATTTTCCTCCATTTTGTTCTTGCTCTGCCTACTAGATGTAATTCCAGGCATTATGTGGGGCTTTGGAAAGCTCAGTTAGCTCCAACAGGTTAACAACTTTGCTGTTGCCATGGCTATACATCATAACAGATGGCGTTGGCAGACATCAATGCTCCAGATGTTCCTGAGGACAGAATTTTAGCTTCAGGAACACAAACTCTCCTCTGATCTGAGCTCTGTCCTACTTCATATTTCCGTGTTTTTGTTTTCTATCTTCTGGTTTCTTGGTTCAGTCTCTGTTCTGTGTTCCTGATTCTGTTGAATCCTTGTTTCTTGTCATTACCCCTAGATGTTCTCGGGTGTCTTGGTCTGTCCCCTGGTAATCACTCACCTGTTGTCTCTCGACTCATCAACCCTCCCAGTATTTACAGCTCTGTGGTCACCTCAACCTGCTAGCCATCCTTTATGGTGTCCGCATAACTGTTTACTCTGCGCACTTCTTTACTTGCAGTTTGTGTTTGTTCTTGTTATTCCTGATCACACTCATTCATGGTTGATCTGTCTTCATATGGGGAGGAAAAATAAATAAAAGACCCCAAAAAGCAGGTCTGGGATCTGAGGGAATGCAGAGAACGCATGGGAACAACACACACATCACTAAACCCACACTCCTGCCGTCACACAGCCAGCATGAGAAACGGTGTGTGGGTCAAGTTTGGTGTGTGCTGGTCTCTAATGGTCTTGAGTTTCAAAACATAATCATATTTTACATTTTTATTCAATCTTATCTTTATTGCTCTGATTTAATCTATTGTGCTTGTTTATTTATTTATTTATTTTTATTGTTTAAATTTGAAATCATGCTTTCTATCTCTACTGTTTTAATGTCTCTGTAAAGTACTTTGAATCACCTTGTGTCGCTGTTTCGGGGGCAGTGGAGGCGAAGGAGCAGGACCCAGATGCACAGACAGCAGCCAGAAGTAAACTTAAAGGGTTTATTGCAGGAAATAAGAATCACAGCAATGCTGGAAAAAAACTAGAAACTAAGGAACTAGAAAATGCACTTGGAAGATAACAAAACTAAACTCTGCAACACTCCGAAGGAATACTAATGACAGCAAGGATCTGACAAAGACTGAGAACAAAACAGGAGACTAAATACTGAGGAGAGGATGATTACTGATGAAACACCAGGAGAATTAGCACGGGAGATGGCGGAGGAGCTGGAGACTGACAGGGAACTGAGGGAAACAGGAAATGACAAGTTAAACTCACAGGAAACTAAACAGCCTAGAAACGAGAAAACCAGAATAAAAAATTAACCAGAAAAATACCAAAACAACAAGGATCGTGACACCTTGTTGTTGAATTGTACAAATAAACCCGCCTTGCCTAATGATCTGAGCTGTATCTTTCCTCAGGCCTGGTGTTACTTCAGCATCATGTGACCGTGATGTCAGAACCTTCCACAGAACTTCTTTATGACCTGTGGGTTCACTCTGACTTTTGCTTTCTCAGTTTTCTGTTTTATTCAGTTGGATCCTGATCTTTTCTGCACTTCTCTTAGTCTTATTGCTGCCTTGTCACATCTGGTTTCTTCTGCCGATTGCTCTGATCTGTTCATTAATTTTGTAATTAAACCCTCAGTACAGGTTATGAAATTAAAAAGGATTTGCATTAGAAATGAAATATATTATTATTATTATTGTTATACTGGTTCCCTTTGTTATTGTCTAATACTCTCTTTTTTTAAACATTGTACCACAGCTGACCTGTCAGGTCTTATTTATTCATATCTTCATTCCTTCATAGTTTTCTTCAATTGTTGTTAGTATTGTCTTTACTTAGTACTTAATCTGCTTAATATTTAGACTTTCCTCATTTGGACTGGGCTTTGTAGCTTTTTTATTGTACATTGACTCAACCTGCAGATGTGCAACATGTCAGTATGGATCACAGGAAGCAGTAAGGAGCTCATGTGTGATGAAACAGAGCTTCGTTAAAATGTGACGTCATCAGCGATCAACATGAAGCTGGAAGACAACAACAGAAACAAACCGAGGCTGCGCTAACAGATGACAACCACATGTAATTAACACTTTAATAAACACAGTGTGTCTGAGTTAATTGAAAACCTGGTTTGTAATGGTGACATTAGCAGCATAAACAGCTTTTTCTCCAACATATGACTAATGCACAGTCAGTTGTTCCTATTAGCGATTCGTCTCATCCGGCATTCATTTCATTATCTAAATGAGCTGCAGGCCTCGTCAAACCTCAGCTTTGATCTGTCTTAATTGTCCCGATCATCAAAGAGAGTCACCTCTTGCTGGGAATAGATCTGCCCTCCTCTTCTTCTTCTGCCCTCCTGGAATCCATCTGTCTGTCCATCCATCCATTCTTTATTGTTGGACTGTCCCACAAATTCTCTGGAAAGCCTTCTTTAGTAACATGTTTAATCTTTTATGATGTATTTCTTTGAAGCTTCTGTTTGTCTCATGGTTTAAACGTGAAGCCTCCAGGAAACAATAAATACTAAAAAACTTTCTTCCTGGATGACAGAGTTTTAAACCTTTGAGGAATCATTTGTTCTCAGCTGCAATAAAAAGACAGACAGCAGGATGTCCTGAGTGAGAGGAGTTCAGAATATGACTTAGAACAGCTGCAGATACCCTAAGTGTCAGAAGTATATGGACACCACATCATATCTATGTGCCCACATTTGTTCTGATGTTAAACTCAACTACATCTTTATCTGGCAGATGAACAGATTTTCCCATCATGCCCCTGTTTGTTTTGGCTCTTGATGACATCATCAGGTGAACAGCAGCAGCAGATTGTTTTTTTCCACCTTTTAAGTCGAGCATTAGTATGAAAAATAAGCCTCTTACAGGCTGGAGTGAAAATCCTCTGAATGTTTGAGCCACGGCCAGCAGCCTGTTCAGGTATCAGCTCAGTTTCAGCCACAAGCCGTGATGATGAAACATCCTCCCCCTCTTGTCCTGTTTGGATGCACAGCTTCTTCTGGCTGACTAATTAAATAGATTAATGTTTTCAGGTGGGAGCTAAACGCTGTTGATAAAGCCCAGTTCTGTCGCTCTTCATACACTCGGACAAACATCTGAAATGTATGAGAGCAGGTTGGTGAGAGGAGGTGAGCTCACGTAGAGCAGCTTACAGCATGAAATCCTCTCTTAGTAGAAGCTCTCTGCTCTGTGTGGCAGCAGCAGCATTAGATGCGTATTAAGTGCAGCAGATGCAGCTAAGCTCCAACAGATGTGTTTGGGTGTTGACATTGTTTGTATATAAAATCTGATAGATCAAAATGTTTCACTCCTCTAATAGGCTTTTATTTTCCTACATTTTGGAGCCCCCCACCCCCACCCCCGTCCAGTGGGCCTGCAGGATAATCACAGTCTCCTAGGATGCCTGACCCGGATGACACCTGAAGCTGCATATGGAACAGAACCACCTCCACATTCATCCTCAGGAGTCCCATTTTTGTGTTTATCTCACAGAGTTGTGCCATCTGGTTCTGCTGATCTGTGGACTGACCCAAACCACAGAACCATCCAACCACACAGAGCTTCAGAAACTCCAGCTGCACGTCACTCTGTAAAAAGGATTCAGTAAAGTGTTTTAACGCCAAGAAACTAAGGAAAACCAGAGGTACCATAGCCCAGAGAAGGAACCCACAGAACCACGCCCCCATGTTAAAGATGAACATCAGTCCCCAGGCTGTGAACTGGCCCAGTCCCATATCACCAGAACATCCTGATCCCTCAGTCCAGAACCTGAACTCTCAACAACTGAAGATATGATGCTGTTAATAAACACTGAATGTTGGTTGGCTGAAGTCCAGACCTGACCAGACCCTACAGCTGACACTGAATACAGCTGAAAGAATTTATCAACTTAACCAACTCTGAATTACCTAAAGATTCAATCATGGTGTGAAACATCAGCAAATCAGTGGTATAGGCTGGTCGGTATGAAAGGTAGGTGTGTGCGGTTTGCAGCCAGGTTCTACTGAGCCCAGGTGTTTCTGAGCAGCACCTGACAGCCAAACAGGAGAGCCTTCACGCAGTGGACATGCCACTGCTGGATCCAAGTTTCTGTCACCATCCTCCCTCTGTGTGATTAAAGGCTGTTTCTATTAAGCCGATGAGACCTGTGGGGGCCCGCTGGGAGCAGCAGGTACCGATTGGTGACCCTGTGGGGGGATGAATGGCGGCCTGTCCTCAGAGTGAATCCTCCTCAGTGAACCCCCTTGCAGCTCACACAGCCTCCTCGTTGTCGTCTCTTTATGAGGCCAGAAAAGAAGTGACAAACAAATGTGTTTTTCAGCAGTGAACAGATAAAGATTTGATCCGCATCGCTCCCCGAGGATGCCATTTGGGAGGATATGAATGTGCGTTTGATTTCATAAAGCGGCTGAGGATCCAGCCACACTGAGCTGCTTGTTGAACGTCGTCCAGATGTGCTGCCGTTCAGAGCTGGGCCATCAATGCCACCCTGTTTGCCTTGTCTCCAACACACTAAGGGGCCTCATCTCCACCTCAACCCCCCGAGAGGACAGTGGGTCCTAAGGGGCGGCAACGTGGCCAGACGCTGCAGGGCCAAACACATCATAAAATCTGAATCTGTTTCTGACCTGTTCTGACCCACACTGCCATGCTGCTTCCTGGTTAAATTGTGGTTTAACATTCCTTTTCAACAAGATTGTGAAGGTTTGTTTCTAAACTAAGTTTTCTATGATGGTCGGGGGGCAAGGGTGGAGGGTGTGTGTGTGTGTGTGTGTGTGGGGGGGGGGGGGGGGTCTCTACACCAGGAGCTGCTGTATGGATATAATCGAATATAAAAAAAAAATATAAAAATATAAAAGTGTAAACGGTCTAACATAAAATATTTAAAGACAACATGGAATTCAGCATTTGTGTCAAAGGTTATTGATTTAATGAACTGTGAAGGAGTGAGAGCTGATGGAGGTCAGTTTTACCATCTTTGTAACTTCTGCCTGAAGGTCAGGGTAACAATGACTTCATACGGTCTGAGGGGAAGGACAGTCCTGTTTATGCTTAGGATTTTAGCTGGACAATGAGTGTTGAACAGCCAACCCTTATCTCTTTATGGTTGGAAACATCCACAGTGTGTGTTCAGCCTAACGCTGCAGGAGGTGCAACTCCGAACTAACTCACCACAAATACATGAGCGCTCACTTCAAACTGTGGTCCAGCTGAAGGCTTAAATATGACGATAGTACTCAACATAACGATTTCAACAGGCAGGGGAAACCTCCAGAACAGCCCTGTAGGTTGAAATATGTTTTTACACCACAAAGAGTAGGAAGCACAGCAGAGTGAAGCTGGACCTGACTCACCTGCCTGGCCATGGTCCTCCTCCTCTGATGCAGGGGGTCCACATGCTGAGATGAACTGGATTACAGCTACAGTTGGGTCCTTATCTGAGGGTAATTATCCTTGGATATATGGCGGTGAATGAATGGAATCACTGGCCCAAAGCAGGTCATACCCCGGTACCATAGGTGGCGCTGTCCCCATTTCAGCTATCGCTAATAGAGCCACTTCCTGTTGGCGTCTTCACCGCCAACAGCAACAAACTCAGGCATTCAGAAAGATGGAGAACGCAGAGCGAGATGAAGCTGCGTCCCTCTCCATCTGTGATGAGCTGGTTATGGCACAGAGATGCACAACATTCTCCATCGCCTTGTTTCTTTCTTTCTGACGACAGGAATATCGTCTCCTTCCTTCCGGGTGACGATCGCTGGAAAAAATCTGGAGCAGAACGCTCGATCCGATCCGCTGTCGTCTACGTGCACGTTCAGTGCACGTTTGGATCGAGTTATCTCGGGTCTTAATTCGATCGCAAGTGACCCGATCCGATTTCTTGTCGGATTAAGCTTGTTACATGAGCTGAATAACTCAGTCTTATTGTAATTTAGCCATTAATCTGATCCGATTGCCCGCATGTAACCGCACTGACGGACTCACTGTGGATAACAGAGCTCCATAAAATGAAGTTTTCCTCTTTTAATGACAAAACAGACACATCTAATTGAGAAGAGATGGAGAAAGAAAAACGAGAGATGAGATGGATCTTAACAAGAGGACCTGAACTGTTCTGCTGAATAAAAGTTCTGCTCATTGATCAGACGAAATCTGATCCTCTGCTAAATGCAGCTGTTCTGATCAATGTTTGTAGAGGACCTAGATGCAGAACACAGGTACACTACTGAGGACTTTATTAAAATAAAACCATAAACTAACAAACCAAAGACCGGTGAGTATCTGACAGGACTGAGGGTCGAGAACAAACCAACAACAGCTGTGGTGACTGGGAACAGAAACCTGGTGAGAACAGAGACAGGAAGTAATGCCAAGACAGGGAACAGGAATCTTCAAAATAAAACAGGAAGTCACACTAAGAGAGGGAACAGAAGCCTACAAAATAAAACATGAAGTAACAACAACACTAGGAATAAGGGTCTTCAAAATGATGTTTGTCCTGTTGGATCTCAGAGCTGCATTTGATACGATCGATCACAGCATTCTGTTACATTGACTTGAACATGTTATTGGGATTAAAGGAACTGCATTAGGCTGGTTTAAGTCATATTTATCTGATAGATTCCAGTTTGTTCTTGTAAATGAAGAATCTTCCTCACACATTGGAGTAAGTCATGGAGTTCCTCAGGGTTCTGTGCTTGGACCGATTCTTTTCCCTTTATACATGCTTCCATTAGGTAACATTATTAGACAGCATGGCATAAAGTCCATTGTTATGCTGATGATACTCAGCTGTACTTATCTATGAAACCAGATGAAACCAATAGGTTGGTCAGACTACAAGCCTGTCTTAAAGACATAAAGACCTGGATGACTCAGAACTTTCTGCTTCTAAACTCAGACAAACTGAAGTTGTTCTCTTTGGACCTGAGCGCTTCAGGGAGACATTGTTTAGTTATATAGTTACTCTAGATGGTATTTCCTTGACTTCTAGTCCTACAGTGAGGAACCTGGAGTTATTTGACTTTGACTCACATATAAAACAGGTTTCTGCCTTCTTTCACCTTCGTAATATAGTTAAAATCAGGACCATCCTGTCTCGGTGGAGACTTTAACAGGCTTTAACTTTAACATTCTATTCTGAATTGAACAGCCTCCAGGCAGCATCTCTGACCTTCCACTGAACCGGGAGCATCAGTCTGTTTCGGTCCTCACTTCTGTCTACGCCACTAGAAAGCTGACATGACTCTGAGCTGTATCGATGCAGAGGGGAGAGAATCTCTGCTCCTCCTGAAACCAGATGCTGTGAACAGAGCTGTACAGTTTCTCTGAGGTATTTTAACCAGATCTCAGAGGTTTCATCCAGTCCGCCGGGGCAGAATCCTCCTCCTGAAACACATCTGTGTGCAGCTCCTGTGTGTTTTTGTTTGGTGAACCTTTGGATCTCATACAGATTAACCCCCCCACATCAGCTCCCGTGTGTCACCGAAGATGAGTGTGGTCTGATAATCTTCGTCCTAATGCAGAGACACCTGTCGTTGCTGCGGCAGCAGAGTGCATCCCATAATGTCTGTAAGCAGATTATCCTTTAATGCAGGTATTTGAGGAAAATTCATGCAGCTGAGTGCTTATGTAAGGTCTTCCAGCCTCCTGCCTTTTTGTTTTGGTTTCCCCTGCTCTTCATCCTCCTCCTCACTGAGGAGCCCCGAGGCGTCACACACACAGTCACACGTGCACAGATATCTGTGTCAATAAAATGCTGTTGTGCTCGCAGATTATCTGCTGCACACGAACCCGACACAACATAAACAGAACATAAAGACGACACATATAAACACAGAAACAACACAACATTAAATCTACACAACACATTAATAAAGAAACACAAAACAAACACAACAGAGACGTCTCTCTGTCTTTAGTTTCTGGGTCTCTGGTTGGTTCCTCTCTGCTATTTGTTGTGTAAACTTCCTGTTTTGTGTTTGTCTGCCTGTTCATTGACCAGCAAACTATTTTGTAGAGCTGAATTTCAGCTGAAACTTGCCTAACCTACATGGGTCGAAAGAGACCATCATGTACTGCGCACAGGAGCCACCAGCTGGCTGTTCACAGCTCAGTATTCTGATGTTCTGACTCATGTAGAAAGTCTGGTGAGAAGATTAAACTCTTCAAATATCCAAACCATGAGACTGAACCTGGGTCAGTTCAGTTGTAATACAGTTTGCTTCATAAACGTTTGAATTTAAGCAAAAACTTTGTGGAAACTGTAGCTTTGAAAATAGGTTTTAGTAGCATCCTCAGTATCCAAGCAGCTGTAACCCACACTGCCACATCTGTGATGACCGGTGAGGGAAGGGTGCTCTGAGGATCCCTGTATTCCGTTTTCAGACAGGTAGACACCAAACATCTTTTCAGACACACAGGTGGGCACCGTGACTGGTGGAAACGACTCAGGGTGGTGACATCGCCTTAAATCATCTACATGTGACTTCTGTTTCCTGTTCATCTCTGTGATATTTCAGTTTCAGAGTCATGTGAAGAAACAAAGAGATAAAGAAACAAACAGTAACTAAGAGCAGAGTCACAATGAACTCACAAGATGTAATCATAATGAGAAGGCCTCACACACACACAGTTAAGTGTTTGTGTTCTCTCACCTGTTCACCTGCGTACCTGTCCTCTAAGTGAGAAGTAAGGACCGTGTGGTCCACCGTATCAAACCCAGTAGCACCAGCACAACAGGAGACCTAGCATCAACTGTTAAGGTGATGTCATTGTGAACTTTTAAAAGAGCTGACTCTGTTCTGTGTTGAGATCTGAAATCTGACTGGAATTTCTGACAATTGAGTTTGCTTCGAAAAGGATTGTAATTGTATATAAAACACTTTATCAAAAAGTGGGCAGAAAAGGGCCGAAGCATGTTTGAAAGCAGCTGTGACCGACCCTAAACTAAGACAAATGTTAAATATGACAAAAAGACCTGACCCAACAGCAGTCAAGACCTCTTTAAGTATCTTTGCTGGAAATAAATCCAAAGGACAGTTTGTAGGTTTCATCTCTTGCAGCAGCTCAGAAAGAAAGGGTAGAGAAACTAGCTTAAACTCCTCTAACACAGCTGGATCTGTGGGAGCACCAATGTCAGGTGAAACTATGGTTATAACCAACATTTTGCCTGACCGATGTCACGTTATTAAGAAAGTAATGAAGAAAATTTAAACGGCTTGTGTTTGGGGCATCTGTTGGAGCAGTGGTATAAGAATTTAAAACATACGGATTGTTATTTAAATCAGTAGTTTTAAATGGTGAAATTAGTCCATTCGCAGTAGAAAACTGGGAATCCATTAAAGAGGCAGCAAAATAGCCAGCCGTTGAGGAAGTGATGATCTGGTGGCAATGAGCTGGGTGATGGGATGTCTCTGCAGACAAACAAACTGTGAATTGGTGGAAAAGTGGTCTGAGATGGCAGTGTCAGATATTTCTCTAAGGAAGACACAGAGCCCACTGTAATAAGTCCAAAGTGTGCCTGAGATTATGTGTTGGACCAGCAACTGATTGGATTAAATCAAACAACTCTAAAAGTCTTTTAAAGTAATCAACCAGCTGATTGTCAGGGCAACAAACGTCCCCACAAATTAAGAATTTGTCGTATCTGCCAGAAACTCAGACCGTAAAGTTTGGAAAATCTGCAAACCGTTTGGAAATAGTCTGGAAATAGCCTGGAAACCGGCTGGAAAGTGAGGATAACCTGGAATCAGCCTGGAAACAGGCTGGATAAAACCTGTAAAACAGCCTGGAAACAATCAGAAACGGTCAGACAATAGCAAGAAATCAGTCTGGAAACAGCCTGTAAAGTCTGGAGACTGTCTAGAAATAGCCTGGAAACCATCTGGAAACAGCTACTGCTACGCGCTGATGTTTCTCAGTATAATGTATTTCATCACTTCCTGTAACCTTGTTTGTGTTACATGGAACTTTTTGCGTCTTCGATTCATAAATATCACTGAATTTGTTCTCAGAAGTGACACATCGTCAACCCCAGTGCGCGATATTTCTTTTATTCCAGCACCCAATTATTCAGATCTTTGGTGTTTTGACACGTTTTCATTTTTCTGGGTTAGGGACACCCCCCCCCCCGTCTTCTCTTGTTCTGTGTGTCAGATGTTTAGTTACTCCGCTGCCTCCTTTAGTGACAATAGCACATGTAACAAATGTAGTCTTTTTGTTGTTTGGAGGCAAATTGTAATACCAGCTCCATACCGTTGAAAACCACCCAATATCAAGCCAAACCCCGTGTGGAGCCACCTACTGTAGATGATCCCGTTAGCTTTCCCCAGCTTGCCCCAACCGGCCAGGAACCCAGGCTGGCAGGGTGACGGTCAGGAATATGTGGAATGTTCTGGAAAGATAGTCTAATAATATATAAGAAACCTCTTCTTAAAATTAGAACTGCTTTTCATTCATCGTTGATTTTAGGTCAATGGTTTTATCAATCACACGTTTTATCCCCTGTCACTTAGTCTCACTCAAGTCACCTGTTTTCTGTTCCACAGCTGCACCAATCGCCTCCCAACAGTATTTAGTTTCCAGGTTCACTCACAGTTATTGTGAATTCCTCCCTTACCTTTCATGTTCACACCACGTAACATTAAGCCAGGTTTTCGCCACCATAGTCTTGTTGGTCATAGTCTTGTTTTGTTTTGCCACAGTTTAAGAATTTTTGATAATCCGGCTCAGCCACATCCTCTGTTTTTGTCTTGTCCTTGTTTTGGAATAAACCTTTTGATTTTAGAGAAGTCTGCATCTGGGTCCTCCCTTCCTCGCACCAAAGACCCTTACAGTGTTTCTCTTTCTCAGTATCTTTGAAGTGCCTTGAGATTACGTTTGTTGTAATTTGGCAATATATCAATAAAATTGAACTGAAAATGGCTGGATCAAACCTACAAATCAGCTTGGAAACAGCCTCGATAAAAACATTTTTAAAAACTGTAAAATAGCCTGGAAATGGCCTGGAAACAAGCTGGATAAAACCTGGAAAAAGCCTGGATAAAACCTGGAAAAAGCATTAGTATTGAGGTATTGAATACTGAGCAGAAAGCTGTACCTGAACAAGAGTTCAAGGATGAACATTTGAACAGTTAAAGTCCAGCTGAGGGTCCGTTGCCTGTCCTGGGGGCGTGGCCTCGGACTGCATGGTGTCATGTGACTGTCTGTGTCCCTGCCTCATCTCTACAGGAATTGTTAATTCCATCAGTACTTTCACATCAGATCTGATGTTTCTAAACTTTTCCCGAAGAAACCTAATTTCTTCCCTCCACCCCAGATTTCCTTCATGAAGTCAGATATATGGCATCCATCATGAAGCTCACACACACTGGCAGAAAGTTAATATTTGAGGTAAAACTCTGAACCTCAGTCATTAAAATCTCTTCTGGTCAGATAACAAAGTTCAGAGTCTGATGAAGCAGAAGATTCAAAGACACAGATTGGACTCATCTCTCGAACAATCTCGCTAATTGGAACGCATCTTGTTGGTCGTGTTGTTTTTGGCGACCTGTTTTAATTTTAGTCTTAGTCTAGTCTTTGTGTCATTTTAGTTTCTATTAGTTTTAGTCACTCTTTTTAGTCTAATCAAGTTTTAGTCAACTAAAAGTCTTAGCATTTTAGTTAGAATTATCTGTGGCTATTTTCGTCTAGTTTTAGTCGACAAAAACTGATGACATTTTAGTCTAGTTTTAGTGAATGAAAATTGTATTTTAGTTTTTTTTATTAATGCAATTCTATCTAACCCAGTCAGTATAGTATAACTACCTAGTAGTATAGATGAAACCAAAATTTTCTTTTAGCCAAACCCATTTCACAATTCAAACAAGGTTATCTTATTACTATATTATTGTTGCCTTATAGACTCAAGAATACATCCATTCCAGACACGGAAGATACTCTGATTTGAATATATATATACATATATAAATACATATATATTTTACCAACCAAAGTTGTTAGAAGTAATCACGAAACCCGGCTGACCCGCCATCACTCGATTTCTCTGTGTCAGTTGATTATCTGTCAACCCACTGCAGCTGCATTTTCTAAATAATGCAGCGCAGTGAGACACAGGAAACAGAAATACTGCAAAATAATAACAACAACACGACTAAATACGACGAGACGAAATTACGTCTAGTTTTAGTCAACAAAAACAGACATTTTAGCATATTTTTATTTTCTAAACCACATTTAGTCTTGTTTTTATTCGTCAACAGTATTGCATTACATATTTAATTATAGTTATCGTCACGACCAACATTTATGCTGCGTCTCATCTCGTTGTCGTCATGTGAGAAAGGTTCGTTGACGATGATATTTAGTCATAATTTTCGCTGACGAAAGCAACACTACTTGTTGGTTAACATCTGTGGAGCAGTCAGCATGCACACTCTGCCAGCAGGTTAGTCAGACTCTCAGCTTCTTGGCGTCTCCAAGAGACTTCCTGTCAGACTGTTTTCCGAGCAGTAGAAGAAGAACAGTGACAATGTCTCTTCAGGGAGTCCGGCTGAAGGTCTCTGTGTCACATGATGTTTGTCCCTCATCTGTGGAGACGCTCCCGGTGTCATTTGGAAGAATGAGGAAACAAATGTGGAAATAAAACCAGACCACAGAGAATAATTAAAGTGGTTATGCTCCATCTTTAGATTAATTTTTCTTAAGATTACTTTTTTTCCTGTTGTCATTTCCTTTTTTGTCTTTGTCTTTCCCTCAAGTTTTAGCTCTGCCTCGTCTGCTCTTCAGGAGAACTTTTTTGCCTCTTTTTGCCTAAACATCCACCAGAATCTGTCTGAACAGCTTTAGGGGAGAAATCATCTGGAGAAGCAGCAGATTCTGTGAGCAGAGGTCAGAGTGATCCAGATGTTTCATGTTCATCTGAAAGTCATGTTTTTACCAACATTTTAACTTTTCAATCACACTTTTTAAGGTATAAACTAATTCATTCATTTTGCTGTCTGTTATGTTGTTTGATAGCAGAAGTCTCCACTTAGATAAAACGGTTGTGTCCACATCCCCTCGTTCTCTCTCTAACTTTGGCACCAACTGATTTAATCAGAGTGCTTTTATTGTGGTGCTTTATGAGAAAGCACCAAAAACTATAGAAAGAGGTGAAAATCTTCCTCATGTAATGCTTCATCTCCACCACAAAGCAGATCTTTGATCTCAGAGCAAAGCTAAAGGACCAACAACAGCTCCATGTGGTTTCCAAGAGCCTCTACCTCTCAGTATTTACCTGCATGGGGTGCTGTGTGTGTCGGGGTGATGGCGCCGCCTCTACTCAGCAGCACCAACAATGATCTAATCCTCACCAACCACCCGACCTGTAATCAGCTCTAAACATTTGATGTTCTGTAATCTGACCCTTTTATCAGATTAACACAGATTTCATGCCTCAGTTCTCTGATTGCTTCATCACACTGTGTCTCGTGACCCCCCACCCGCCCCCAGCAGGTTAACGGCATCATGGAAATGTAAATAGGTCAACCTTCAGACAAATTGTGGGGATCTAAACGCTGATGGTTTCCATCAAACTTCTCCAACACAGATGCAGCATTACAGCACAACACCAGCATCCAGAAGAAACACTGAGGTATCCCTGGACCTACAATACCACACATGATGGACAATCCTCTGCTGCAGTTAAACCCCGCCCCCCAGCACTAATTTCCTCTGAGTAACATCGAGAAGTTCGCTTTCACAAGTAACCAGAGATCTCTAACCAGCCCTCAGAAATCCTTCAGGGATCAGACCAATCAGAAGACACTCTTCCCCAGGACAAAGCGCTCCCTCTTTTAACTAATTACAAACTATTTTGAGACATGAAGTGTGCAGAGCCAATGCAGATATACCCAAGATAAAGAGCTACTGGAAATAATCTTATCCAATTTAATGTGTTGTGCTGTGATGTATTTACTCCACATAGCTGTAAAGAAGGTCAGTAACTTCCAGCTCAGATATTAGCAGACAGAGCAGAGGATTTCTGTCCTGAACTGTTGTGTTATATCTTCTTCTGGTGACCCTAATTAATCCCAGAGTTTTCCTCAGAGATAAGTTAACCAGCTGACATCTGATGGACCTCTGGATTCATGGTTACCTTGAAAAACCTGATGCGCTCAGTTGTGTAAAGCTCACATTGATGTATCCAGGTTCACCTGAACAGGCGGGTTTACCTTAACGCACCATGGTGTGACCATGCAGGACTCCCTCCTCATAGTATGTTCTTTATTTGTGTTGACTTGTTTCTTTCTATGTTTTCTAAGATATGTTCGACCTCTAAAGTGTTTCTTCAGGTATGTGTGATGACGCTCTAAAGATGTTCTCTCTTACGACACTGAGGATGCTGTGAAGACGCTGCCTCTGAGAATGCTGTCTCTGATCGAGCCCTTAGGACGACTGTGAAGCCATCCACTCAAACACAGCTCTGAAGTTTGCAGACGACACCACCGAAGTGGGACTCATCACAAACAATGACGAGACCCACTACAGAGAGGAGCTCCAACACCTGACCCAGTGGTGTTCAGCCAACAACCAAGGTCCAAGGTCAAGGCCCAAGGTCATAGTGGACTACAGGAAATCCAGGAAGACAGAACACTCTCCTCTCTTCATTCATGGGGAGGTGTTAGAGTGTGTTGACAACATCAGATTCCTGGGCATTCACATCACCTGTGACCTGACCTGGTCAGTGAACACCTATTTTCTGGTGAGGAAGACCCAACAAAGAATCTTCTTCCTCAGGAAACCGAAAAGGGCTCTCCTTACAGCTGCTTGTGAACTTCTACAGAGCTGTGATCGAGAGCATCCTCTGTCTCAGTATGACTGTGTGGTACTGCAGCTGCACAGTTAAGGACAAAAAAGACTTGGCACGGGTGGTGAAAACTGCCCAGCGGATGGAGGGGAGTCTGCTACCGGACATGGATTCAATATACGCTGGCAGACATCAAAGGAAGGCCAGTTGTATTGCTGCTAAGCCCACCCACCCGGGATTAGAACGGTTTGTACCGCTGCCGTCCAGGAAATGGTACAGGTTCATAAACTCCAGAACCACAAGTCTGAGAGACAGCTTCTACCCAAGAGCTATGAAATCCATCCGCCCACCCCTCCTCCCTTCTGCTCCCCCTGCCCCCCAGCAGACCCTCACAGACTCCTGGACCCCCTGCAGACTCTCTCACACCGGGTTGCTGCACCTCAAAGATTGCTAAAGACTCTTTGCACTAATGGACCAACTGCACTTTATATTGTTTTTTTAAACGTTGATGCTGCTCTATCATCAGTGCAATAATTCTCACATTCTTAATCATTCCAGTGCAATAACTACAAGTGCAATATAAACAATCTGTGTAATCTGTACATATATTTTTGCATTTATACTATATCTTTTTGTACATAGGCCTTATACATATTTTTATTCATTTTTATGCCTTTTCATTTTTCTTACCGAGAGCACCACTGCAATTTTGTTAAGTTACATATTTAATTGTAACATAATGACAATTAAAAATCTTGAATCTTGAGGATGCTCTGAGGATGCTTCCTCTGAGGATGCTTTGTCTGAGGAAACTCTCCCTGAGGATGCTTCCTCTGAGGACACTCTCTCTGAGGATGCTTTCTCTGAGGATGCTTCCTCTGAGGACACTCTCTCTGAGGATGCTTCCTCTGAGGATGCTTCCTCTGAGGACACTCTCTCTGAGGATGCTTTCTCTGAGGATGCTCTCTCTGAGGATGCTTTGTCTGAGGATGCTCTCTCTGAGGATGCTCTCTCTGAGGATGCTTTGTCTGAGGATGCTTTCTCTGAGGATGCTCTCTCTGAGGATGCTTTGTCTGAGGATGCTCTCCCTGAGGATGCTTCCTCTGAGGACACTCTCTCTGAGGATGCTTTCTCTGAGGATGCTTCCTCTGAGGACACTCTCTCTGAGGATGCTTTCTCTGAGGATGCTTTCTCTGAGGATGCTCTCTCTGAGGATGCTTTGTCTGAGGATGCTCTCTCTGAGGATGCTTTGTCTGAGGATGCTCTCTCTGAGGATGCTTTGTCTGAGGATGCTCTCTCTGAGGATGCTCTCTCTGAGGATGCTCTCTCTGAGGATGCTCTCTCTGAGGATGCTTTCTCTGAGGACGCTCTCTCTGAGGATGCTTCCTCTGAGGACACTCTCTCTGAGGATGCTTTCTCTGAGGATGCTTCCTCTGAGGACACTCTCTCTGAGGATGCTTTGTCTGAGGATGCTCTCTCTGAGGATGCTTTGTCTGAGGATGCTCTCTCTGAGGAAACTCTCCCTGAGGATGCTTCCTCTGAGGACACTCTCTCTGAGGATGCTTTCTCTGAGGAAACTCTCCCTGAGGACACTCTCTCTGAGGACACTCTCTCTGAGGACACTCTCTCTGAGGATGCTTTCTCTGAGGACGCTCTCTCTGAGGATGCTCTCTCTGAGGATGCTTTGTCTGAGGATGCTCTCTCTGAGGATGCTTTGTCTGAGGATGCTCTCTCTGAGGAAACTCTCCCTGAGGATGCTTCCTCTGAGGACACTCTCTCTGAGGATGCTTTCTCTGAGGAAACTCTCCCTGAGGACACTCTCTCTGAGGACACTCTCTCTGAGGACGCTCTCTCTGAGGACGCTCTCTCTGAGGATGCTCTCTCTGAGGATGCTTTCTCTGAGGACGCTCTCTCTGAGGATGCTCTCTCTGAGGATGCTTTGTCTGAGGACGCTCTCTCTGAGGATGCTTTCTCTGAGGACGCTCTCTCTGAGGATGCTTTCTCTGAGGATGCTCTCTCTGAGGATGCTTCCTCTGAGGACACTCTCTCTGAGGATGCTGTCCCTGAGGATGCTTCCTCTGAGGATGCTCTCCCTGAGGATGCTTCCTCTGAGGACACTCTCTCTGAGGATGCTTTCTCTGAGGATGCTTCCTCTGAGGACACTCTCTCTGAGGATGCTTCCTCTGAGGATGCTTCCTCTGAGGACACTCTCTCTGAGGATGCTTTCTCTGAGGATGCTCTCTCTGAGGATGCTTTGTCTGAGGATGCTCTCTCTGAGGATGCTTTGTCTGAGGATGCTTTCTCTGAGGATGCTCTCTCTGAGGATGCTTTGTCTGAGGATGCTCTCCCTGAGGATGCTTCCTCTGAGGACACTCTCTCTGAGGATGCTTTCTCTGAGGATGCTTCCTCTGAGGACACTCTCTCTGAGGATGCTTTCTCTGAGGATGCTTTCTCTGAGGATGCTCTCTCTGAGGATGCTTTGTCTGAGGATGCTCTCTCTGAGGATGCTTTGTCTGAGGATGCTCTCTCTGAGGATGCTTTGTCTGAGGATGCTCTCTCTGAGGATGCTCTCTCTGAGGATGCTCTCTCTGAGGATGCTCTCTCTGAGGATGCTCTCTCTGAGGATGCTTTCTCTGAGGACGCTCTCTCTGAGGATGCTTCCTCTGAGGACACTCTCTCTGAGGATGCTTTCTCTGAGGATGCTTCCTCTGAGGACACTCTCTCTGAGGATGCTTTGTCTGAGGATGCTCTCTCTGAGGATGCTTTGTCTGAGGATGCTCTCTCTGAGGAAACTCTCCCTGAGGATGCTTCCTCTGAGGACACTCTCTCTGAGGATGCTTTCTCTGAGGAAACTCTCCCTGAGGACACTCTCTCTGAGGACACTCTCTCTGAGGACACTCTCTCTGAGGATGCTTTCTCTGAGGACGCTCTCTCTGAGGATGCTCTCTCTGAGGATGCTTTGTCTGAGGATGCTCTCTCTGAGGATGCTTTGTCTGAGGATGCTCTCTCTGAGGAAACTCTCCCTGAGGATGCTTCCTCTGAGGACACTCTCTCTGAGGATGCTTTCTCTGAGGAAACTCTCCCTGAGGACACTCTCTCTGAGGACACTCTCTCTGAGGACGCTCTCTCTGAGGACGCTCTCTCTGAGGATGCTCTCTCTGAGGATGCTTTCTCTGAGGACGCTCTCTCTGAGGATGCTCTCTCTGAGGATGCTTTGTCTGAGGACGCTCTCTCTGAGGATGCTTTCTCTGAGGACGCTCTCTCTGAGGATGCTTTCTCTGAGGATGCTCTCTCTGAGGATGCTCTCTCTGAGGATGCTTCCTCTGAGGACACTCTCTCTGAGGATGCTGTCCCTGAGGATGCTTCCTCTGAGGATGCTTCCTCTGAGGACACTCTCTCTGAGGATGCTTCCTCTGAGGATGCTTCCTCTGAGGATGCTTCCTCTGAGGACACTCTCTCTGAGGATGCTTCCTCTGAGGACACTCTCTCTGAGGATGCTGTCCCTGAGGATGCTTCCTCTGAGGATGCTTCCTCTGAGGACACTCTCTCTGAGGATGCTTCCTCTGAGGACACTCTCTCTGAGGATGCTTTCTCTGAGGATGCTTTCTCTGAGGATGCTCTCTCTGAGGATGCTTCCTCTGAGGACACTCTCTCTGAGGACACTCTCTCTGAGGACACTCTCTCTGAGGATGCTTTCTCTGAGGATGCTCTCTCTGAGGATGCTTCCTCTGAGGACACTCTCTCTGAGGATGCTGTCCCTGAGGATGCTTCCTCTGAGGATGCTTCCTCTGAGGACACTCTCTCTGAGGATGCTCTCTCTGAGGAAACTCTCCCTGAGGATGCTTTGTCTGAGGACACTCTCTCTGAGGATGCTGTCCCTGAGGATGCTTCCTCTGAGGATGCTTCCTCTGAGGACACTCTCTCTGAGGATGCTCTCTCTGAGGAAACTCTCCCTGAGGATGCTTCCTCTGAGGACACTCTCTCTGAGGATGCTGTCCCTGAGGATGCTTCCTCTGAGGATGCTTCCTCTGAGGACACTCTCTCTGAGGATGCTCTCTCTGAGGAAACTCTCCCTGAGGATGCTTCCTCTGAGGACACTCTCTCTGAGGATGCTGTCCCTGAGGATGCTTCCTCTGAGGATGCTTCCTCTGAGGACACTCTCTCTGAGGATGCTCTCTCTGAGGAAACTCTCCCTGAGGATGCTTCCTCTGAGGACACTCTCTCTGAGGATGCTGTCCCTGAGGATGCTTCCTCTGAGGATGCTTCCTCTGAGGACACTCTCTCTGAGGATGCTTCCTCTGAGGACACTCTCTCTGAGGATGCTTTCTCTGAGGATGCTCTCTCTGAGGATGCTTCCTCTGAGGACACTCTCTCTGAGGAAACTCTCCCTGAGGATGCTTCCTCTGAGGATGCTTTCTCTGAGGATGCTTCCTCTGAGGACACTCTCTCTGAGGATGCTCTCTCTGAGGATGCTTTGTCTGAGGACGCTCTCTCTGAGGATGCTCTCTCTGAGGATGCTTCCTCTGAGGATGCTTTCTCTGAGGATGCTTTCTCTGAGGGCATTGTCCATGAGGACACTCTCTATGAGGATGCTCTGAAGATCCTCACTCTGATGATACACTGAGGTTGCTCTGAGGACGTTCTCCACCTGTTCCCCTTGGCTCCTCTTGTGCTCAAATAGTCTGCATCTCCCTTTTCTTGTGCCAGTGTGTTGTTTCTACCATGAGCCTCACCCTCGCGTCTTTGTTCCACAGTGTCCACCGCCATAGCTCCCTTGAGCCTGCAGTCGAGCGATTCTCCTGCAGAGCGTATCCTTTGTTGTAATTTATTCTTTATCCATAGCTTTAGTTTTATCACAGTAAGTTTCATAGCCTGGTTTTGTTCCTCCGGTTTTTTGGAGTGATCTTTGTTGTCATCTTTTATGGTCATCTCCGTTAGCGGAGCTTTTGCATTCGTTCAATGTTAAAGTTTTATAGTTCCTCCTCTAGTGGAGCCATTTTGTGTTTTGTTCGTAAAGATTTTTGTGCTGCAGTCATAGGTGTGCTTATAGATAATTGTTAAGGTTTCATAGTGTCTCGGTTTTTGTTTAAGTCCGCCTCAGTTGGAGAGTGAGTTTATTTTGTTACCTTTAATAGTGGAGAGGTTTTGTTTAATTTTCATAGCTGCACTCTCTTCATCCATAGCTATTGAGGAGCGTGATCAGGAGTTTCACAGCCTCTTTGCTTTGCTCTGTGTGGAGATCCTCAACCTGCTGTTGTTTATTAATCAACACTTTTGCCTTGAAAAGACCCTGCATTTGTGAACGCGAGGCCTTGACAATAAATGGTGTGAAAGTAGAAGAGTTCAGATTCTCTCGTGTCACAGAAGCTCTGATCCGTAGAACCTGAAGTGGGTTCTGGAAGCTGTAAAACTGTGGACTGAGCTCCTTCCTCTGTCTTCTGAACTTTCCTGGTTCTGTCAGAAGGTCAGAATCTTTTCAGGGGTGGCTCATTAAAGCCAGAGAGGGGTTCACATTTAACCATGGCCAGAACCAACTCTGAACAGAACCAGAGTTCTGCTCAGAGACCAGAGCTGCAGCCTGTCCATAGACTGAGATTGAAATCCGGGTGAGAACAGGTTTGACTGTCCTTTGTTCTGTCTGGGGGGGTCTTCTCTGTTGGTGGCAGGTCTCAGACTGGATCAGAATCTCTGTCATAGATCCTCTCCTCACCTCTCAGCCAAACTTCAGCAGGGTGACTTCAGGTGTGACACCTGAGGGCAGGTGGGCTCTCTGAGCTGACCGGGCCCTCAGGTGTTCTGGGTCATGTGGTTCTGGGCTCTCAGGTGTTCTGGACCCTGCGGTTGTGGGCTGAGCTGGAGCAGAGCTCCGACGTGCTTCATCATGTCTGTGTGATGAGGAGACGCTTCTCACTGCAGCTGTTATCTTTAATTTCAGCTTCTTCATTATCAGCCGGCAGAGCGCTGCACATCCTACTCTGGTTGGATGGCAGCACAGCGGCCACATAATGAGCTCGCTTTGAAGTAATGAGACTCACAAAGACAACTGATGGGAGGGTTCAGGATAGAGGACAGGGGGTCAGGAGGTCACAGATAACAGCATTATCGCCTCCACTGCGATAACAAGCTTGACCTTGGACGCTGAAGAGTGAAAACAGAAGGCCTGAACTCCTTCAGAGGAAGTTTCACTCTGACTTCCACCTCATATAGAAACATTCGAACCTGACAATGTCAGCTCTGCCTGGTGTTAAAGAAGAAGATGAAGATGAGCCTTGGCCTGACACCTTCTCTCTGCTGTAACACATTAAACCAACAGACAGGAAGCGTAGCGACAGGAATACAAAGGCGGTGTGGAGCCGCTGATGCAGAAACAAAGAGGATGTTTAAAGGCCTCAAATGGCCTCTCTGCCCCAGCAGCCACTCGGCCTCACACATAAAAACCCTACATGGTGTCCACTGGCTGCCAGCTCACTTCCACAGACACCGGGTCACTTTCCTCCGTCCTGACAAAGCCGCCGCTCTGTCAGAGCAGGTCTGCACCAGGAGCCCGCCAAAGGGCCCCCGGGGTGCCGGGAGAGGGAGCAGGAAGTGTCGCTCAAAGTGAAGAATGGGCGTGTTTGGAGAGCCCTCGGGTGCGTTTGATTTTCATGTTGGCTATGGAACCAAGCGGCCGGCGGGGATGACACGCTTCCAGAACGAAGCAGCGTCTCTTAGCAACATCACCTCCAATGGGAGGAAGCTCAGGGCGCCGCCACAAGATTCGCATAAAGATACATTCACCATTTCACACTGAACGGGTCCCAAATTTAGCTTTATGCATTCCTAAATCAGAACCTGGTCCAGTTCTTCAGAGGTTCTGTTTATTGTGGATTACACATCCCTGCTGACAGTTTTTATCCTGGGGGATCACACCAGCTTTCACCCAAAACTGACACTTACTGTACTCCTTAAAAAGAACCACAATGCTGACTCAAACCATCACAGAACTGCCTGCATGTCTCATGGTTTAGGTCAGAATTCTGCAAACATAAACTCACCCTTAACAAGAAGAAGTTTTTCCTCTGTTCCTTCATCTTCTTGTGTTCTACTCAGCGTTGATGAAGACCAACAGTCTGTAGCGTCAGAACCTCTCTGCACGGTTGTGCTGTGTTGTAACATGTTGGTTTATCTCTGCAGACACTTCTCAGCATAGTGAGTTTAATATTCTGTAGTCTGATGGGTCAGAACATTCTGAAAACAAACTCATGTCACACGCTGAAACTTTCACATATTTAGCTCACTAAAATACATAAAGAACAAGTTAAAAACCAAAAATTAACTACTACAAGTTAGTTTGAATCGGAGACGAAGGATGATGGATGAAAAAAGACTGAAGTTAAATGTCTGACCATGATTCTTTAAATGAATTGAGGTTACAAATGATGAATGAATAAAAGAAAGCCTCAACATGATGTCAGACAGGAGAACAGCCTCCCATTGGCTCCCACAGAGCTCCGTGTTATGATGTTGGCAGCCTGAGCTGAGCGTTAAACAACGGTGGTCGACCTTCGGAATTATTCATTCATCTGAGCTCAGCTGGGGCTGCAAACTCACTTCCTATTCACACAGGAACAAACCAAACATGGAGGGTGTTGGTCCTGTGAAACAAACCCAGCAGAGCTCAGTGTCTCCTGCTGACCGCTGACATCCAATCAGATCTGATCTCTGATCAGAGCTGATCTCTGATCAGATCTGACCTCCAATGAGTTCTGACCTCTGATCAGATCTGACCTCTGATCAGAGCTGATCTCTGATCAGATCTGACCTCTGATCAGATCTGACCTCTGATCAGATCTGACCTCCAATGAGATCTGACCTCTGATCAGATCTGACCTCTGATCAGATCTGACCTCCAATGAGATCTGACCTCTGATCAGAGCTGACCTCTGATGAGATCTGACCTCTGATCAGATCTGACCTCTGATCAGATCTGACCTCCAATGAGATCTGACCTCTGATCAGATCTGACCTCTGATCAGATCTGACCTCTGATGAGAGCTGACTTCCAATCAGAGCTGACCCAAGTCCACACAAGTCACCCCCTGATGCATCCTGGATAATATGGGCAGAGCAAGAACAAATCCATGCACTTGGACCGTACTTTGAACTGGAACAGAATCTGGGCTGCAACTGACGATGTTTCACACAGGTGAAACCAACATCCCATTTAGATTTTACTTTCTGATGATTCGGCACAAACAAACTATTGTCTTATTGAGCGTCATGCTGAAACTGAGACCATGAAGCTGTGAGAAGACGCCACTTGTTCTCAGTTCAGCTATGGTATAACATCGCCCTCTGCTGGACATGTGGCATCAATGCACCTTTATCTGAAGGCAAGGCAAGACAAGTGTATTTGTATAGCACTGTGTTTCTCAATTCCGGTCTTCATGACCCACTGCCCTGCATGTTTCTTCGATGTTTCCCTCCTCCACCACACCTGATTCGAATGATCAGCTCTTCATCAAGCTCTGTAGTGGCCTGATAAGGAGACATATCACGCTGGTGATAGTAGGCTGACTTTGTTATTGCCTTAATGTGTTTTTCCAAATTTAGGTCTGAGTCCATCGCTAAACCCAGATTTCCGGCCTGGTTGGTAGTTTTTAGGTGTATAAATTGAAGCTCTGTGGTGGCCTGCAATCATTTCTCTTTGGCTCCAAAGACAATTATCTCAGTTTTGTTTTTGTTTATCTAGAGAAAGTTGTGGGGCATCCAGTCATTAATCTCCTCAATGCATTTACCAAGGGCCTGTACAGGCCCTCGGTCTCCTGGCGACATTGTAATATATATCTGCGTGTCATCTGCATAGCTATGGTAGTTTATTTGGTTGTTTTTTATAATCTGTGCCAGTAGGAGCATGTAGATGTTAAACAGAAGAGGTCCCAGGATGGAACCTTGGGGAACTCCACATGTGATTCTTGTCTGCTCAGAAGTTACCTATTGACACAAAGTACTTCCTGTTCTCTAAGTATGTTTTGAACCAGTTTAGTACAGTTCCGGAAAGACCAGCCCAGTTCACCAGTCGTTTGAGTAATATATTGTGGTCAACTGTATCAAAAGCAGCACTGAGATCCAGTAAAACTAAGACTGACATTTTTCCACCATCTGTATTGTTTATGTTTCTGTATTTATCAGACGCTTTTATCCAAAGCGACTTACAAATGAAGATATAACAGCTTTATAAAAAGCTAACAATAAGCTCCATAGAAGGAACCCAGGAGTCCGACTCTGTCAGAGGTGACAGAGTAGAGATAGGGTGCAGGCATAGAAGGAAGAGCAGAAAGATAAAGTGCAGAGATAGAGGGGGGAGGGAAGTACAAGGTAAGTGCTGGGATAGGAGATGCTCTCTGAAGAGCTGGGTTTTCAGGAGCTTCTTGAAGATAGACAGGGACGCCCCTGTTCTGGTAGCGCTCGGTAGCTCATTCCACCATCGTGGGACGACACATGAACAGAGTTTGGATTGTCTTAGGCGTGGTGTAGGAGCTGCTAGACGACAATCCTGGGACCAACGGAGGGACCCAGTTGGGACAGAAGCCTTTGCAAGAGCATCCAAGTAGATGGAGCCGTTCCATTAAGCTCTTTGTAGCTAACATCAGGGACTTGAATTTTGTAATACAGATCTGCTCATAAATATTAATGAACTTTGTTTATTTATACTGGTAGTTTTTTACCACCTAAAACAGCTGTTATAATAAAGTCGGTCAAATAAAATGACTTCAGTGTTTGATTGACGAGAGTCTGGCGGATTTCTTTAAATCATCTTTTTTTTTGTTTATTTATTTATTTATTTTTTAAACTATGTAAATTTATAAAAAGCATGGCATACAAAAAAATTGTACAGATATTTTTATTGTTGAGCTAGCTCTAGAATAGACATATCAATATGAAAGACTAATATACAGAATAATGAAAATAACAAGATGGGGGTCTCAGTATAGCAACATGAATAGGTCTATCAAGGAAAAAAGTCTTTTTCATATAGTGAAGAGATTTTGTGAATGTTCTGAGTTCATTCTTCCATCCATTAATATGGAGTTCAGTCTTTGCATATTTACATCCATGAATAAAATGTTTGGCCAACAGAATCAGGTTGTTCAACAGAAATTCCAAGTTTTTCTCCTTCAACAAGACACCAGTTTTAATTAAGCACATGTGAGCGTGCATTGAGATATTTTTCTAATAAATTCATATACATATTCACAATGGAAAAATAAATGTTCTGTCATCTCAATTTCTCTTTCAGAAAATCCGCACGAGTAATTATCTAAAGACCCTGTAAAGTGAATTCAGTCATTTTCTTCTAAACACATTAAATAGGTCATAAATGTAAAAAGTGTAAAAAGCATTTCAACCATTTAGATTGGAATTGTGGAGCTAGGCTTCACAAACTGCGTTTCGGGTCTGAAATCAGCATAAACCCCCTGCTGCTGCAGCAGAATAAATACATTCAGCGCATTAGCCTCGGTTAGCATAGCACGGTAGTTTGCAGCTAGCTAGCTAACTAACTAACTACTGTAACTAACTCCTCGTGTCTCCTCCTCGTTTGTGCATCTTCCCTGGATGCCACAGTGTCCAGGTAGTGGCTCCATAACTTTATTTAAATTTCCAACTGACAACGGCATCAAGAAACGGTGGATCGATTTTGTTAGGAGCTACTGTGGAAAGGTAATAACCACCACCACCACTCGTCTCTGCAGTGTCCACTTTACCTCCGATAGTTTCAACTATCAGCAGGTAAAGTCTGGATTCCTGAACAGTCCGTTGAGGCTGGTCAGGGGGGCCTTACCTCCCTGATTTACGCCCTCTCGTCCCGCCAGCAGCAGCTGCCATCATCACAGCCACCATGTGCCCATCAGAGAGTGGAAGTAAGGTTACGGTACGGTACATTTAGGCAATTAAATGCATTTTGCTGAATGTGCAAATCCTGAAAGTGATTTCACATGTGCACCCTGTCATGCCCATGTAATATTGGCATGAATGTAATCATGACATAATTTGGCCTAATTCCTAATCTGGCAGCACAATGGTAATCGACAGGTAATACATATTGCTAACTTGCATAAATAGGAGAACTACGTTACTATTCTGTTGCAGATGGTGAGGCACGAGGTTGTGCATTTTCATTGTCTGACTCAGAGTCAGAGTCTGGCTCTGACGGCTCAAACATGTAGGACCGCGTCACTGCCATGCTGTCGTTAACTCTGGCGTCCATTGCTGCTGTTGCTACGTTACACGGAGGCGGCCCCCCTCCCGCACGTGGTTCCAGCGGTGTTCCCCACAGTCCTGGAGCTGACAGTACTGCTCATTTTTACCTCATTTTGATATCCATATTTTATCAATTTAGCGTTATTCTTAATCATTAAAATTTGGTTGGGTGGTTAATAAAACTTTATTCTTTAGTCTGACAAATTAAAAAATATTATTTTCACTTTGTAGGAAGTTTTTAGATGGGTAGATTTAATTTAGAATTTTAAATGCCACTTCTTTGGTTTATTGTCTATTGGTCAATTGTAATATCAGAACGCACCTTGATCTGTTGAATGATTGTTTTAAGAAGGATGGGAATTTTCGTTGTATTATAGGGCTTGGCAGTGAAAGTTGAATTTTCCACAGAAATCTTGATAACTTAATATAATCGTCCAATAGGTGGGTGACAGACCAAATTCCCTTTTTCATCCAGGTCTTATATAGTGGCATTTATTTTTTCAAATGAAGTTAAAATGAACACTGTTAATTAGTTGGATCATCTTGTCAGAGATTTCCAGTTAGAAGGAAGGATATATAACTCTTGACAGGCTTTCCAGTTTAGTTAGGAGTACCCTTCCAAATATAGTTGTATCCCTTTGCAGCCAAGAATTAAGAATTGATTTAAATGTTTCTATGTTTTCACAAATGTTTTCTTTTCTTTATTAATAAATGTATTACCAAAGCCAAATTGAGTGACTGTTTCTAGAATTAATGTATGTTCTGCATCGAAACTGAATCGAGGAATAAAAGAAAGCTTCTCTCCGCAAACAAATCACTGTCGTCGAGTCTGTTGGATTAACTAGTTAACTAGTTCACCGCGTTGAACTACCAGCTCCATAGGGGGCGGGCCTTCAAGATGCTATCATTGGGAACACGGCTGCGGATTGGTGAAAAAAAGGCAGTTGGAGTTCCTGCTGCGCATCCCATTGGTTCCTGCTGGCGTCAGTCACGTTGAACTCGCAGCTGTGACAGATTATATGAAGGAAGGTTAAAATCAGAATAATCCCTGTACGGCAGCCATCTTTCCTCATCTGGTTCTAACAGGGGCAGCGGAGGTGAGCACGGAACGGAACCGGGCAAGAGGACGCAGACCCGGGATGTTTATTTGATCCCAGTCGGAGATAATCTCGCCGCCAGTTTTGGTCCCACTCCACGGTCTGTGCTTTTCATTTGGGCTCAGTTCTCCGTCAACCAGCACCAGAGCTAAGCTAACGGCTAGCCGGGTCAGCTAGCTGTCTGTTGACCAAGTTCTGGTGGTCAGCGGGGGACTGTGGGCTCCGGCTCTGGTTGGTGACACTGCTGCTGGCAGTGACAGCTGTTTTCAAGGGGTTAACTTCTTCGTTTCAGGGAGAGGCGAACCGCAGGTTTACCGAACATGGAGACGGTGTGCGGTCGGTTTCACACTCTCCCAGCAGTGTGACGGCTGTCCCGGAGAAAGGTTCGGTGTCAGCGGGGGAAAGTGGAGATTTTACGGAGTCAGAGACGGAACTGTAAACCCCGTGTGAAAAGTAAATCACTGCCGGGTCCTGATCAGAGGTGACCTGGTTCTGAACGGTTCTGACTGTATCCAGAACCGAACCGATCCCTGCCGGTCTCCCCGATGAAGAGAGCCGACTGTCGGACCATGATCCAGGCCTGTGCCCACTTTCACCGGTTCGATCCGCAGGTCTGGGCTCAGGGTCCGGCTCGTGTCACCGAGTCACGGTGAACGGACCGGGCTTTCGGCGGCTTTGGACCGGGACATGGTTCTGGACCTCCGGGTCCTCCGTCACAGACAGCTTCAGTTTGGGTTTTAAATCAGATACAGGACTGTGTCCGGAACCAGGATGGGACCAGCGGCCCTCAGCGTGTTCCTGATGTCCTGCTCACTGTGTGACGTCAGAGGTGAGTCTGCGCATCTGTTATCAGTATGACGTCAGAGTCGCCACAACAGGTTACTCTGACTCTTTGTCACTGAATGATCAGCCTGTCGGCACATGACATTCACAGCCTCATGACATCACAGCAACTACTTTAAAGATTACCTGAGGAACCATAATCAATACATTAACAATCAACCCTGTACCGGTGGGATATCCAGGCACAGCGCCACTCACTGCTGATCAGGGTATTCTGATTCAAAGGAGTGGGTTCGGCTCTGGGTTCTGAACTCCGATTCCTGTTTCATTGGATCGTTTTGAATCAGCAGAAATACGTAATCGTATCAGGGATTGGTTCTGGGCCCACTTCTCATTAATCTCACGTGCTCCCGCTGGGTTTCTTCATGATGCTGCACAGCTGGTTCTGTTCACTAACTGATCGGCAGAATTGATTATTCTAGATGTTCAGAAACGTGTCGCAGTGAGCAGGACGGAGAACCTCCGCTTAAGTATAATCACATCTTTCTAGGACTTTTAATTTAGAATTGATAGATTCTGTTTTTCTAACTGAGCTGGTCCATGTCGGCCCGTTTAGACTGCTGGATAATTCAGCCCACTCAGTGTTCTTCTATCAACACAGAACTTTTCTCCAGCTCTGAAGTGCACGTTATTACATTCCTGGTGTTCAAGTTACCAACATCAGTAGCTGACCCGGCTGCTCTGTCCAGAACCAGATGTTCTTCCAAAGTCTGGATGTCAGAGGGAGCTGTAGGCATTCTGGTTCTGTACAGAGAACTGTACTAAATATTTTATTCAAACTTCTGGGATGGAAACTGTCAGCAAGGATGACATCACAGTAGGGCTGCAGCTGTGGAATATTCCATATTTAATCAGATAAAACGCACTTTTGCTTCATTAAAGCCCAATTAAACGCTGAAGTTGTACTGTTACGGTACGCCAGCTCCATCTTGCAATGGGCGCACACCACAATGTTGGCCTTAATCTTTTAATTTAAAATGATCCCACACCTTCTGTCTGTTCCTGTTATTATTTTCGCTTTGCTGCGTTTGCTTATTTTCGTTGTTTTGGGTCCCGGCGTCTGCTGTTCTGTACATCAACGCTGTCCACGCACGTCACCGAAAGCCCGCTTCAGTCTTCTTCCCCTTTGCAGGGAACGCCTAGCCTGTGATGCCTAGGCCCGCAGGCCTCTTCAAATGCCGGCCTGTGGGCCACATGTGGCCCAGAACCAACTTCCGTGTGGCCCAGAACCAACTTCCGTGTGGCCCAGAACCAACTTCCATGTGGCCCAGAACCAACTTCCGTGTGGCCCAGAACCAACTTCCGTGTGGCCCAGAACCAACTTCCGTGTGGCCCAGCGTATCTTTTGACGGAATAAATTAATAAATAAATCTCTAAAAATCAGAGGCCTTCAGACATTTCTACACTGATGGATTAAGTTCCTACAGTAGTACGGACTATGAATGCAACACTGGGTTACCTAGCAACATTAAACCCATAATGTAGCACATTGTTGTTCTGAATAGGGTCGGGACTTGAACGCGTTAATTAAGATGAATTAATTAGGCAAAATTAACGCGTTAAAAAAATTCATGCATTTTAATCGCACTTGTTTTTGCACCGCGGAACATTTCTCACTGGATGAGTTTCAGGCATACCGATTATGCTGGAGCACCAACTGCTGAGCTCGCTGTGGATGGGAGACGGGGTGGGATGGGCGCAGCGTAGCAGTGGGCTATGGTCCTCGCTGCAGGTTCGAATCCGGCATCGGACGCCTTTTACTGCGTGTCATTCCCCCTCTCTCTGCTTTCTGTCTCTTTATCTGTCCATTAAAAAGGTATAAAAAAAGTATTAAAAAATACAAACAGATGGATGAATAAGAGCAAGGTTGGTTAAGAAAAACCTTGAAAAAAAACAAAGAAAAAAAAAACACCCCAAAAACAATGTTTTGTTGCTTAAGCTTATTATTCAGTCATTATTCAATGTTATACTAAAATCCATGTGAAAGAAATTGCTTCTCACTGTTCTCGGGTCAAATATTTATGTGATTAAAATGTGATTAATTTAGATAAATTAATGACAGTCTACTTTTGAAGTTGTATAAGTAGAATTCGCGTTCTGCCAGCATGTCTTTTTCCACATCATAACAGAAAATTGACAACGAAAAGCGCAGATGTAACCCCGCCCCATTCAAACCGATGCAAAACCGATGTTTAATATGTAATGAGTGCGTGGCGGTGTTAAAAGATCCCAATGTGCAGAAGCACCACATCAAGGAACGCCAAACTTCCTCCTCCCGAGGGATCAGCGCAGAGGGCTGCTAAAGTGCAGTTTGATTGCATGTTCCAACAGGAGCCGTGCAGCCACAGTGCGGTCATGCACAGCCCAAGAAAGAGCTACAGCAGCATCGTGGATAGCATTTTCATTATTTTATTATGTGCATTTTTAATTTGCCTTTGTCAGATCTGACTAAATAAAGAATAAATAAACTTTGGTTATCTTTCAAAACATAAATTTGTGTTCGATTATCTATCGATTTATTCAAGTTGAAACTGCTACTGGTCAAAGACCATTTCTGGCCCCATTCATTTTTTGTTTTGGTCTGAAAATCTGGCCCACTTGAATATGTAAGCCCTGCTTTAACCGAAGCACATTGTGTCACACTAGAAAGAATTTGTGCGAAACATGAGCTTTAAATTGAATTAAACGAAGCTTCGATGTGTTTCAGGAACACTTTCAGCTACTTCATGCTGCTCTCTGATCAGCTTCTTATCCTTTCTAACTCTGGGAACCATCTGATATAAAATCTGATTTATGAATCTGTTTGTTTTCCTGCCGGTCAGACAGTTGGCTGTCATTGGGTCACATGTCTGATGTTACATGTAAAGTTAATGTTATGAGCTGCTGTGGATGTTAAACCCGAGACAGAGAGGGAATACCTGACCAATCAGAAACGTTCAGCATTGTAAGCCCCTCCCCAGAGGTTCAGGGTGATCTCCAAAGTCCTAGCTCTGTGCACAGGTTCCTTATGGGTGTGAAATTCTTCTCTCAGAACTCTGGAGTTCTTGGTTCGTGCTTTTGAAACAGAGCAAGAAACGGCCCACTTAAAAACTTGGTTCCTTGAAAAGGTTCCTGCTGTGGAAATGCAGCAGATATCAATCTCACTGGTGACGATGTTCATAATGTTTTAACACCGTTATCAGAGTGTCAGTCGTGTACAAAGGAACATCGCAGCCACACACCAGGTAGCACCGTAGTTACCGAGCTGGGTCACCGCCTGACCAAACTTTGTTCTCTGAAACTGAAAACTAGTCACAATGCAGGTTGTTTCAGAACCGAGACAACACTGCTGTTCAACCCCCACAGCTGGAGTAAAACTGATCCCTGGGCAGATCCAGATGAAATGGATCAAATTTATTCTTTGACTCGCTTGGATGCCGAACTGAACTTCAGTTGGACCAGAAAGAGTTCTGATCAGCCTTTGTGCAGCTCTTCTGGCTTCATTTATACTAGTTCCTCTGGTTGTTTGGTACCTCGCTTCATCTCACGCTGATGGGCTTTTAAAGACAAACAGACAAGCAAATATAACAGCCAAATACACCTACTGAACAGTCACTGTTTCCCCCTTAAAGAACCAAACTGAACCCACCTGAACTCCCTCCTGACAAGCTGTGGAATAACTACTTCCCCAGTGTGGGGGATGGTACCCCTGCAGTACCTGTTGAGTAGTTCCAGGGTCAGTATGTGCTGATAAACCCTATGATGATTTATTTTAGGGTTAGGTGTTCCTGACCTTTGACTGTTGTCACTGTGGTTACCATGGTGAATCAGCTTATGTTACCAATGGTGATGCCCCAGGTTACAGTTGATTTGTTGGAGAACCAGAAAACCCAGAACCTGACAGAACCTTGTCTGCTCCACAGGTGCCATCCTGGGCCGAACAGAGACTCACAGGTGTGTCCACTACAACTACAGCCCTTCATCCTCCCCCTACTCCTCCTCGGGGCCGGACAGCCATGGGAACGCCAGCAGGGTGGTCACCTGCTCCGAAGAGAAAGACAAGAGGCTGCACTGCTTCGCCACCTGGAGGAACGCCTCTGGAACAGTGCAGGTGGTCCAACAGGGCTGCTGGCTGGGAGACCGCAGCTGCTACGACAGGTGTGTCTCTGATGGAATTACTTCAGCTCAGGCTGGGGTAGGGGTGAATGCTCAGGAAAACAGTATTAGTTTATATGTACAGAATCGGTTTGAACAGCATCAGTTTATACTGAAGCAGTTTATTTGAACTGAATTGGTTTATGCTGCGTCAGTTTTTCTGGAATCAGTGTAAATCGATTAGAACAGAATCAGTTCACAGCAGACGTCAATCCCTCCTTGGAAAGTTTACAGACAGTGAACAGGTTAACATGAGTATTGAACACACCTGTTGCAGTGGGAGCCCGTGTCCTCAGCCGCCACCTTGTCGGTGGCTCCTCATCACATGTTATACTGTTGTTCTGCTGACAGGAGTGAGTGTGTGGAGACAAAGGAGGCACCTGAGGTCTTCTTCTGCTGCTGCGATGGCAGTTTGTGCAACCAGAAGTTCTCCTACAGCCCCAGTAACCTGACCCCTACACCCAGTAAGATACACCTGACTGCTTACCTGTAATCTACACCTGTTCTCCTGTAATCTGTACGCCCCGACTGCTCTCCTGTAATCTTTATACACCTCACTGCTCACCTGTCTACCGTGTGTTTCCATAGCGACCGTTACCCCAACAACAGCGGCACCCCCAATGTGGCCTCCTCTTATATATCTGCTGGTTTCCATCATGGCCATCTCCACCATCGCCGTTGTGTCCTTCTGGATGTACCGGTACCACAAACTGGCCTATCCACCTGTCCTGGTGCCCACACAGGTGAGTCTCTGTGGTTTTGATACTAACGGGACCCGGATTCCACTGCTCTATTGATCTGCAGTTAGTTGTTGATCAGATACAGGATTCCAATCCAGTTAACTGTGGATCATCATCACCATCTCCTCCTCCTTCTTCTTCTTCTTCCCCTCTTCCTTCTCCTCCTCCTGCTGCAGGACCCTGGTCAGCTGCCCCCCTCCCCTATCCCAGGTCAGAAGCCCCTGCAGCTGCTGGAGGTCAAAGCCAGGGGGCGCTTTGGCTGTGTGTGGAGGGCTCAGCTGATCAGGGAGCAGGTGGCCGTCAAGATCTTCCCCATCCAGGTAAGAGCTACTGCATAGGTAACATATAGTCATTGATATGCTGCCGTTTCAGAGCGACTTCACTGTAACTATGATTTCCAGTCCACCTTAAAAAGCACCAAACACTGTGTGTGTGTGTGTGTGTGTGTGTGTGTGTGTGTGTGTGTGTGTGTGTGTGTGTGTGTGTGTGTGTGTGTGTGTGTGTGTGTGTGTGTGTGTGTGTGTGTGTGTGTGTGTGTGTGTGTGTGTGTGTGTGTGTGTGTGTGTGTGTGTGTGTGTGTGTGTGTGTGTGCGTAGCATCGACAGTCCTGGCAGAACGAGTATGAGATCTTCAGCTTGAGTGGGATGAGACATGAGAACCTGCTGCAGTTCATCGGAGCAGAGAAAAGAAGTGGCAACACAGAGCCGGAGCTGTGGCTCATCACTGCGTATCATGAGATGGTAACACTGCCCTGCCCTCCTCTAGGCAAAGAGGGAACTGCAGCTAGCACCTTAACAATAACACTGGCCCCCTCTGGGCAAAGAGGGAACTGCAGCTAGCACCTTAACAATAACACTGGCCCCCTCTGGGCTGAGACAGAACTGCAGTCAGCACCTTAACAATAACACTGGCCCCCT
This sequence comes from Leuresthes tenuis, assembly GCF_036924035.1. Lineage (NCBI taxonomy): Eukaryota > Metazoa > Chordata > Actinopteri > Atheriniformes > Atherinopsidae > Leuresthes > Leuresthes tenuis. Next base: position 34,992,091 of record NW_027325366.1, read on the forward strand.
CTGGGCAAAGAGGGAACTGCAGTCAGCACCTTAACAATAACACTGGCCCCCTCTGGGCTGAGACAGAACTGCAGTCAGCACCTTAACAATAACACTGGCCCCCTCTGGGCAAAGAGGGAACTGCAGTCAGCACCTTAACAATAACACTGGCCCCCTCTGGGCAAAGAGGGAACTGCAGTCAGCACATTAACAATAACACTGGCCCCCTCTGGGCAAAGAGGGAACTGCAGTCAGCACATTAACAATAACACTGGCCCCCTCTGGGCTGAGACAGAACTGCAGTCAGCACCTTAACAATAACACTGGCCCCCTCTGGGCAAAGAGGGAACTGCAGTCAGCACATTAACAATAACACTGGCCCCCTCTGGGCAAAGAGGGAACTGCAGTCAGCACCTTAACACACTTAACAGACTGGAAACATCTGGAGGAAAGGAAGCTTTCTGTTGACACAAACATTTTTGTTTTTATATAATTTTACTGCTGAATTTTACAAGTGTAAACACAGTAAATAAGATCTATATTCTGTATTAATAGAATGTATGAGTGTAAGAAAAGTTATTTATTTATTTTTTTCCTCAGGGCTCTCTGACTGACTATCTGAAGGCCAGCGTCCTCTCCTGGGCTGAGCTGTGTCTGATTGCTCAGTCAATGTCTCGGGGCCTCGCCTACTTGCATGAAGACATACCTGGACACAAAGACGGACACAAACCTGCCATTGCTCACAGGTACCTGAAACACAAGTGAAAGAGAGAAGGATTAAAGCAGAGCTCCACAAACAGGAAGTGGAATCTGTCAGACTGAGGGTAGTACTGAAGTCACAGGGTTGTTTCTGTTTTTTCATTCCATTAAACAAACTGAATGATGTTACCTGTAATGTGATGTAGAAACCAGCTGTAGAGTGGTTCCTTATGTAAAGAAGGTTGGCGCATCTCCTCATTGGATGGGTCACACCACAGGGTCAGACTGGGATCCAGCCGGACCGACACCGGCCTCTTGGGCTGTCACCTGCAGGTGCACAGATGGAAGATAGGAGGTCTCACTCTGTGATCTTTTTCAGAGACTTTAAGAGTAAGAACATCTTGCTGAAGTCCAACCTGATGGCCTGCATTGCTGACTTTGGCCTTTCTCTCAGTTTCTCTCCTGAAAAATCTCCATCAGATGCCCATGGACAGGTGAGTCCATCTGTGCCCCCGTGGTGACCCTGTCCTCTCAGGACCAGGTGAATCGGTGGTTATTAAGTGTGAAATTGTTCCAGTTCTAGTGAAGGAGCCTTTGTCTGCTTATCTTCAGAGTTTAACTCAAACTCCACTTGAGAAACCTAACCCATGACGACAAACTAGTTTGATCCTGGATGTTTACCTTCTGTGTTTTAGGTGGGGACCAGGCGCTACATGGCCCCTGAGGTCCTGGAGGGGGCCGTGAACTTTCAGAGAGACGTCTTCCTGAGGATCGACATGTACGCTGTCGGCCTTGTGCTGTGGGAGCTCGCCGCACGCTGCAAAGCTGCTGATGGTAACGCACCCATAAGTCAGGAGAGAGATTCATGTTGGTTCTTTGGTAGCTTCCTGGTGGTTAGCCTTCAGACTGAGAAACTTCCAGAGAAAAGGTTCCTCACGCTGAGGCTCTGGCCGCTTCCAGCTTCCTGTTAGAGTCAAAGGAAGTCTACACTTGGTTTCAGAGCTATGTACCACTGTGCTGACTCTGATCCTGTCTCTGATCCAGGTCCCGTGGACGAGTACAGGCTACCTTTTGAGGAGGAGGTGGGTGAGCACCCGTCCCTGGAGGACATGCAGGAATTGGTGGTCCACAAGAAGCTGAGGCCCACAATCAGAGAGTGTTGGCAGAAACATGCTGTGAGTGACACTATATAATCCACCAAACCAGGAAGTCCAGGAACTGAAAATGTGTTCTGTCTGATGCTGGCGTCTCTGTTGTCCTGCAGGGTCTGGCGCTGCTCTGTGAGACCATTGAGGAATGCTGGGATCACGAGTCAGAGGCTCGACTGTCGGCCGGCTGCGTGGAGGAGCGCGTCTTACAGATGCAGCGGCAGATGAACGTCATGTTGCCCGAGGAGGTCGTGACCACAGTAACCAATGCTGACTTCCTCCCTAAAGAGTCGACCCTATGACAACGCTGAGGACCAATCGCTGAGGACCAATCGCAGCGGAGCAAGAACTGCAGATTCTGTCTCAGATCAGACTCCGTGGATGTTGCTGGTCGGGTGTCTGTGGCAGGTGGAGCACCATCTTCAGGCTTTGACCTCCGCTCCCGTTTTTTACAGTGAAAACGGCTTGTGTGAAACAGAAGGTTTCTGCTGTCATGTGATTGAATGAGCCAATCGGAAGCAGAATGTAGATCGTCCATGTGGTTATGTATTGATGAGTCCCAAGAAGCAGAGCAGCCGTTACTGCAGCACCTGGATGTGACAGCAGCTCCATCATCCTGAACAGTTTCACCTATTATTGATCAGCTGTGAAAGACGCGACCCATTCGGGTGGAGATGCTCTGCTGCTTCACTCTGAAGAATTGTCTGTTTAGTGTCTCATGGAGACGTGTGAGGACACCTGATGATTCATGAACTGATACATTTAATGATCTGCTGATCCTAATCAATAATGATCCTTAGTGACCTGACTTTGTTTCTTAAATTCAGCATCCTGACAATCAAGTGTTTGAATGTTTGTAAAAGATAAAAATACTTTTTCTAAAACGTTGAGTTGTCCAGTTTTGCATTGAAGAGACAGAAACAGCTTATTTCTGCAGTTTCAACTCCACTTTCTCTGGTGCCAGTTTGCCTCATTGCACCATATCATACAAAAAAAAAAAAAATCCAACAAATTACAGGTACACGAGGCGACTCGAAAGAGGGGGGAAAAAAAAACTTTTAACAGAAAGGAACCTCCATCAGAACCAGAACCAGGAAGAAACCTCCATCAGAACCAGAACCAGGAAGGGTCCATCTGCCTGGACCAGCTGGGGCTGAGAGGACAGGAAAGAGGGGACAACAAGCAGCGTAACACCAGGCCAGAGGGGACAACAAGCAGCGTAACACCAGGCCAGAGACACCTGCTGAGAGAGAGAAACACAAGTTAATGACAGCAATGATGTCATCTGTACATGGAGGGAGGAGAGGTGCATCATGGGAGCTCCCCCAGCAGGCTGGGCCTACAGCAGCAGAACTATGGGATGTTTCAGGCTCACCTGAGCCATCTACAAGGTTCTTCTCTTTAGTACATGAAGCCAAGAAAATTCCATTCTCGAGTAACTATATCGCTAGACAGTTTCTCCCTGAAGTGCTCGGGTCCAAGGATAACGACTGAAGTTTGTCTGAACTGAGAGTCAAAGTGCTGAGTCATCCAGGTCTGTCTTTAAGACATAAGTATAAGTGAAACCAGGTGAAACCAACCTGTTGGTTTCATCTGGTTTCATAGATAAGTACAGCTGAGTATCATCAGCAGAACAATGGAAATGTATGCCATGCTGTCTGATAATGTTACCTAATGGAAGCATGTATAAAGTAAAAAGAATCTGTCCAAGCACAGAACCCTGAGGAACTCCATGACTTACTCTAATGTGTGAGGAAGATTCTTCATTTACAAGAACAAACTGGAATCTATCAGATAAATATGACTTAAACCAGCCTAATGCAGTTCCTTTAATCCCAATAACATGTTCAAGTCTCTGTAACAGAATGCTGTGATCGATCGTATCAAATGCAGCACTGAGATCCAACAGGACAAGCACAGAAACAAGTCCGCTATCAGAAGCTAACAGGAGATCATTGGTAACTTTCACCAGTGCTGTTTCTGTGCTATGATGCACTCTGAATCCTGACTGAAACTCTTCAAACAGATTATTTCTATGTAAATGATCACAAAGTTGAACTGCAACTATTTTTTCAAGAACTTTAGACAAAAAAGGGAGATTGGATATAGGTCGATAATTAGCCAACACTTCTGAATCAAGAGTAGGTTTTTTTAATGTTTTTAATTACAGCAACCTTAAAAGTCTGAGGTACATATCCTGTCAACAAAGACAGATTGATCCAATATGGAAGTCATAGACACAAGTCCGCCATCGGAGGCCAAGAGGAGATCATAGGTTCAGTCAGGATAAACCCTCACCATGAACAAAGTGTACTGATAAGAACCTTGATATCAGTCAGGTCAGATGTTTACAGTGCTGATCCACTGGAACATAGCCCCTGACTTAAGTACTCATTGGTTGAATTTTAATGATCTTATTTTCATGTTGTGAACCGCTGTCATAAATTAACTGAACAGAGATAATGTAGGGGACAGATGTGGGAAAGTTGTACGGATGATGAAGGACTCAGAACTCTTTCATCAGGTCCAGTTTCACGGAGCTCAGGGGATGAAGTTCTTTTTAAGGGATTTATGTGTTCACTGTGAACTCCTGAAGAATTTTACTCTGAGAAACTTGCCGGCTTCCATACTGCTCAGGTAGAACGGTACCTATCTCACTGTTGAACATACCATCGTTGCATTGATCTGTCTGATTGATCAACTTGATCAGATTCTATCTGACACAGCCGTCTCCTTCTGCTGCGCGTGCACGCTCAGTTGGGTCTCGCATGTTTTGGGTCGCACCGCGGTGGCTGATGGGACGGTGGACATGTCCTCCATGTTGTTGGCGGCGCCGGGATCAGAGCAGTCCCGTGAAGCGGCCCCTTTGTCCCGTTAGAGTCGCACCGAGGAGCCCTCCTGCCGGATACCGGAGTGGCGTACACGTTCACATCCGGAGCGGTTTCGGGTCGGTATTGGTGGGCTCGTGGCGGTTCCACGATCCCTTAAACAATGAGTAAACTCTCGTTCCGGGCGCGAGCGCTGGACGCCGCCAAACCTCTGCCGGTGTACCACAGCAGAGACCTGCCGGACCTGCCGGACAGCGTGTCCATAAGCCGTGCCGTGCCGCAGATGCCCACTGGGATGGAGAAGGAGGAGGAGTTGGTAGGTCTTGTTTGGTTCTGGTTCGGAACACTTAGCTGTTAGCATTTGCTGCGCTGCAACGGGATACTCGACGTTTTTACGTAAACTTCTGTCGGTGCAAGTTGCTCCAAGAGCTTTTGTACGTAGTTTGCGTAAAGTCTATGAGCAGGAAGCGTAGATGACATAAAGTTAGTGACGATTGAGCGCTCAGTACGGCAATGATTATAAGTTTTGTGCGCAGTTCCTATGGTAACGGGGGACGCAGCTATTTGCGACAGTTAGCTCCAGGCAGCTACAGTTAGCTTAAGCATGCCATAGTTAGTATAAGTTTGCTACAGTTCGCTTCACCTTGCTACAGTTGGCTTCAGTTAATTTCAATTTAATTTATATACAACAAATTACAACAAATGTCATCTCAAGGCACTTCAAAGATACAATCCTATTCAAGCCAATTAGAATCCAATTCATTGTAGTAAAATTATAATCCAATCAAAGCCATGTCATTAATTCCAAATAAGTCCAATTCATGCAGAGCTCATTTTCTTTAAAAGTAGCTTAGCTAAGGAAACCAACAGATAGAACAGAAAATTATTTTTGATCAATCCCCCATCCTGAGCATGCATTAGGCAACCATCAGAACCAGAACCAGGAAGAGGACAGGCAAGAAGGCACAACACACACCATAACACCAGGCCAGGGATACATGCTGAGGAAGAGAAACACAAGTTAATGACAACAATGATGTCATCTGTACATGGAGGGAGGAGAGGTGCATCATGGGAACTCCCCCAGCATTCTGGGCCTATAGCAGCAGAACTATGGGATGTTTCAGGGTCACCTGAGGAACAAGCTTTATCATGTTCCTGATGCGGTTCTTAATTTTAACAATATTACGAAGGTGAAAGAAGGCAGTCCAAGAAACCTGTTTTATATGTGAGTCAGAGGACATTCTGGTCAGAAATAACTCCAAGGTTCCTCACTGTAGGACCAGAAGCCAAGGAAATACCATCCAGAGTAACTATATAACAGGACAGTTTCTCCCTGAAGCGCTCAGGTCCAAAGAGAACAGCTTCAGTTTGTCTGAGTTTAGAAGCAGACAGTTCTGAGTCATCCAGGTCTTTATGTCTTTAAGACAGGCTTGTAGTCTGACCAACCTGTTGGTTTCATCTGGTTTCATAGATAAGTACAGCTGAGTATCATCAGCATAACAATGGAAATTTATGCCATGCTGTCTGATAATGTTACCTAATGGAAGCATGTATAAAGTAAAAAGAATCGGTCCAAGCACAGAACCCTGAGGAACTCCATGACTTACTCTGGTGTGCGAGGAAGATTCTTCATTTCCAAGAACAAACTGGAATCTATTAGATAAATATGACTTAAACCAGCCTAATGCAGTTCCTTTAATCCCAATAACATGTTCAAGTCTCTGTAACAGAATGCTGTGATCGATCGTATCAAATGCAGCACTGAGATCCAACAGGACAAGAAACAAGTCCGCTATCAGAGGCTAAGAGGAGATCATTGGTAACTTTCACCAGTGCTGTTTCTGTGCTATGATGCACTCTGAATCCTGACTGAAACTCTTCAAACAGATTATTTCTATGGAAATGATCACAAAGTTGAGCTGAAACTATTTTTTCAAGAACTTTAGACAAAAAAGGGAGATTGGATATAGGTCGATAATTAGCCAACACTTCTGAATCAAGAGTAGGTTTTTTTAATGTTTTTAATTACAGCAACCTTAAAAGTCTGAGGTACATATCCTGTCAACAAAGACCGATTGATCAAATCCAATATGGAAGTATTGATTAAGGGGAAAACCTCCTTGAACAGTCTGGTTGGGATTGGGTCTAAAATACAAGTTGATGGTTTAGAAGAGACTATTGCTGTTGTTAGCTCAGAGAGATCAACTGGGCAGAAGCCGTCTAAATACAAATCAGGTTCTAAAGATACTTCTAAAGCTGCTCTACTTGATGATACATCAGTGATAATAATGGGAAGGATTCCATCAATCTTCTCTCTGATAGAAACAATTTTATTGATGAAGAATCTCATGAAATCATCACTGCTGAGAGTTAAAGGAATACATGGCTCAACAGAGCTCGGACTCTTTGTCAGCCTGGCAACAGTGCTGAAGAGAAACCTGGGATTATTCTTATTCTCTTCTATCAATAATGAATAATAAGCAGTTCTAGCTTTATGAAGGGCTTTCTTATACGTTATTAAACTATCTTTCCAGACTAAGACCCCTTTTCCACCAAATCAGTTCCAGGGCTCGTTTGGGGCCAGTTTGGGTTGGGTTGGTGCTGGTTCACAATTCGTTCAACTTGCGAACCAGCTGGTAACCAGTTTGCTTTTCCATAGCTCAGGGTGCTAAGGGGAGCCACGTCATTACGTCAGTGTTTATGTCAGTTACGTTGCTGCTTTTCTCCTCTTCAGGTGTTACTGATGCTTTACTTTGGCTTCTCTGGATGGAAATCCCATTTCCTGCAGCTGCTTTCTTACAGTTCAGACAAACACCGACTCCTGCTTCTTTAGTTGAACATTTTCTACTTTCAGACATGTTGCTTTGAGTTTTCTGTCCTGACTCTTTGACCTGAATGTTTCCCTTTTCCAACCTTCCTCTTTTGTTTGTTATTGATCCACATTTAAGACCACATTTATGACTGGGAACATCCAACATCTTTAACCATCTGAGCTGAGTTTCCTCCTTGGAGGAGTTTATAATCCTTTCCTTTGCTTCCACTGGCAGCTCATTAAACTCTGCAGGAACTTTAAACTGCAGACTCATTTAAATCTGTGCAGGTGTTTGTTTTAGAAAAGTAAATTACATGCTGATTTTGTCATATTTTTCTCAACTTCAGCCAAAAAAGCTACAACAATTAGATGACAAATTCTGAGGTACGTTTTATAAAAGGCAGAATGTTTAGCTCGTAATTAAAACAGTTCGGTGTCATATTTTTGATTTATTTATTTCTCAAACTGAAAAAGAGATGAATGAAAATGCTCAGTGTTGATTTGCAGTCGTGATGTTGTGGAGTTTCAGAGAATATTAACCTTGGTGACTATCTTACATGTGAAGTGTATAAATGCGAGTTAAAAAAGCCAAATATATTTTACTACAACTTAGAGAATGAATTTAAGGATAACATCATGTTATCTTATATGTTACACAGTATTACAGATGATTTCTAAGAACTGTAGACTATAACACACACATATATGAACAGAAACTGAAATAGTGTTGTCATACCGGTGCCAACATGTATTTCGATTCTTTTTGATATTTTTCCAAATAAAAAGACAAAAATGCCATTATTGACTTTATTTTAATAGAAAATCTTACTACGCATCAGTAAATAAAATAAAATACCCCAAAGACAGGCTTTTCTAATGCACAGACAACAGGATTTTAAACTAAATAAAATATAACATTAAATAATATAAATAGGCTATTTAAACCAGAGAAAGTGGTAGCTAATTGCAATGCAGCTTTAATTTTTTTCCAGAGCTACTTTTGTGGAGAATGAAGGGTGCTGACGTTTCTTGCTTTTAGCACTGAATGCTGTTTTCTTTGTTCTTGGGTATATAAGTTATTACCTGTCGTTCTCTGACCTGCTTATGCAGCTCTGGGGGCTTGTCCTTTAAGTGTTTTGCCAAGTTGGAAATGTTTCCACCCTTGGCCAGACATGATTTGTAACACCGTTTGCACAGTGGTGCTTAATGGCTCATTTGTTGTAAAGCCGAAGTAATTCCATAGAGCACTTCGCGCACCTGGTTTATCTACTAGTTGCGGCGTGGTAGAGGTTGCAGCAGCTGCCTTTCTCTCCCTGCTTCTGTCTCTCTCTTTCTCTGCTGAAACTCTCTCTTTCGCTCCAAGATGTTCGCTCGCCTGCTCGCTCCGGCTGGCTGGCCCCGGCTGGCTGGCCCCGGCTGGCTGGCCCCGGCTGGCTGGCCCCGGCTGGCTGGCCCCGGCTGGCTGGCCCCGGCTGGCTGGCCTCGGCTGGCTGGCCCCGGCTGGCTGGCCCCGGTTGGCTGGCCCCGGCTGGCTGGACCCGGCTGGCTGGCCCCGGCTGGCTGGCTGGCCTCGGCTGGCTGGCCCCGGCTGGCTGGCTGGCTGGCCCCGGCTGGCTGGCCCCGGCTAGCTGGCCTCGGCTGGCTGGCCCCGGCTGGCTGGCCCCGGCTGGCTGGCCTCATGGTCGTTTTATATAAAAGAAAAAGAAAAAACATAGCGGTCTCATCCAAGCGCAGTACAGTACCGTTTTAAATGCCTCAGTACCCTGGTACCAGTTTAGTACCACACACACAGACCTGAAATCACAGCGTCTTTATAAAACATTAAACCAGAAGATGATCACCAGCAGCTCTCCTCTCAGTGAGGATTCAGGGTACAGATGTCAGGTGATGGTGTCTCTGTGTTCCAGGAGCACCACCTGCAGAGAGCGATCTCCGCCCAGCAGGTGTTCAGGGAGAAGAAGGAGAACATGGTGATCCCCGTACCTGAAGCAGAGACCAACAACATCTACTACGACAGACTGTACAGAGAAGAGTTCAGAATTCCCAAACAGCTCATCCACATACAGCGTGAGTCCAACACCCGTTCTACACCTGAACTATACTCGGCTGAACTCTGAGAGTACAGAGACACAACCATGAATATACGAGCTACTGCTAATCAGAGTAACCATGAGTCTGAGCATGGTCTGAATGTCTGGAGTACTTCATCCCTTGCAATAATAATACATTTTATTTAGAGGCACCTTTCATGGCACTCAAGGTCACCTTACAAAACAACAACAACAAAAATAACTAAAAATAATTTAAAAAATAAAAAATCACCAAGAACAAAGAGAGTTAGAGAGAGTAGGCCTGTTTAAAAAGGTGGGTTTCAGATTTAAAGTGGAGAATGAGTCTATGTTCCATTCAAAGGGAGAAGCACTTGACAAGCCCTTAGGGTTTTTTTGGTTTATCCTGCACATTTGCGTTATCTACTGTATACTTTGTATGTTGTTTTTTTGTTGTTGTTATTGTTTTACTTTTTAAATATGCTGTTTTATATATCTTTCATGTACTAATAAAATAAAGTAAAAATTCAACAAGGAATGGAGGCCATCGTTGTAGTGGGTAAGCAGTTGATCAGGAGTGGACGAGTAACTGAGACTAGGGAGGCTGTTACTGCTTGTGGGGAGAGCTGCTAAATTAATATTTTTGATGTTGCGAAAAGAAATGAGCCGTGATTGTTTGACTTTGGAAAGTGTTAAACTAGCATTGAATGATATTAGCATGTGATCAGAAATGGGAAGGTCATCATCAAAACAGTTTAAAGGAGAACAGCAAACAAGATCTAAAATATGGTCTTTAGAGTGGGTTGGGAAGTAGGGCTGAACGATTAATTGGATTTGCGATAAAATCGCTTTGCGATTTAAGTGAAGTGGCTTTCAACACGCAAAGGGCCAAAAAAAAAAAAAGACAAGATGAAGATGGCCTCAGGCACAACCACGATAGCAGCCGACACTAAAGCAACTTTAGCGTCTAAGAGGAGTGGTACTTCAGTTAGACAGCAACAAGAGGATGCTGCACAGCGCCAGGTATCGTGAAAAACAACCCGACAAACTTGTTCCAACATTTTAACAAAACACCATAAAGTCTTATATGATAACTGCACGGCTCAAATGGCGATTAGCAGCGTATCGCATCTTCAACACAGCACCCGACAGGGTAAACAGCTGAGTTCGTCTACTATAACAGAAAGATACAGTCCCTGTATTTGCTGAAAAATACAAAAAGACAAGGAACTTAAAATTGAATCGCATATTAAATCGCAATATTTAAAATTGATTTGCAATTGCAATTAGATTATTTTTCCATATCGATCAGCCCTATAGGGAAGTCAATGTACTGTTTAAGATCAAAACTGTCCAGGCATGATGTAAAATCCTTGGAGAGAGCCTGATTGTAATTGTCCATATGGATATTAAAATGGCCAAGCAAAATTATATTGGTGGAGAGCGAGGTGAGATGGGTGATAAAAGCAGAAAATTCATTAATGAAGTCCTTGTTTGGCATAGGTGGACGATAGACAGTGGCTAAAATAGTTGGAGTTGGGCCATTCAGTTGAAGAGCCATGGATTCAAAAGATGAACTTGCTGTCACTGTGACAGACGAGACCTTCCAGGTCTCGCGGTAGATTATCGCGATACCTCCTCTTCCGGTGAGGCGGGGCTGACAGGTGCAAACAAACCCAGGGGGTATAGCTTCGTTAAGCTGGGAAAAATCATTAGGTTGTTGCCACGTCTCAGTTGGACATAAAAAGTCATAGTTGCGGTCGAAGAGGAGGTCCTGCAGCAGATGTCCTTTGCTTGTCTGGGAGCTGTAGCGTTCTAGATATGAAATTAATTTTTCTAATCTCGATAAGGGGCAGTTGGAAGGGACGTATCAAAGTATATATCACTAAGAGTCGTTACTGAAGGATAGAATTCTCTCTGAATTGACCGGGATTACTTAAGAAACATGAAACACGGATCGATTATATGTGGTCATTTATTTAACATGGAGCAGCACTCGGGACGTATGGTAAAGAGGACATAACACCAGAGACCGTTAAATAGCCCAGGGATAAGAGAGATGTGGGACTTAATATTTCTACAGCGGCCTCTGGCTAAATATAGGGATAACTTATTATATGAATATTGCTTATTTTAACTCGGCCCTCTTCATTACCAAACCACAGCCCGAGGTTTCTTGGGAGGGAGACATGGGTCTATCGGCCGCTGCCTTCCAAGAGCTTCAATCGCCGGATGACCGAGTCCCAAGGGGACATAGATTCTCTTTCTCCGGTGAAGTGGTTGCCGATAAAGCAGTAAAGGATCCTTGGAGCGTGCGATCCAGTCTCTGGTTCGGCTTGAAGGCACCTGATGCTGGGTATCGTCTCCCCTTTTGACCGAAGAATGTGGGCCTGTGGCTGAGTGGCTTTTGAGCGGGGACGAGTCAAAAATAATCCCAACAAAAATTAGATTTTCAAATAACTTGGTCAGCAAGGGAATTATTGGTTAAGTCTGCCCTGTGGATTTTGCTTAGGAAATGAGAGTCCCAAAAAGGTAACAAAATGAGATAAGCAGAGTCAGGGAGAAGTTACAAAAACCCATCCCAAGGATGGGTCATATAGGGCAGAGAGCCAAAGAGAGTATAATAATATAAAGGCAACTGAAAAGCAAAAGTAAGTGAAGTAGTTTCAGTAGAGGGTAAATAAAAAGTGACTAAAAGAGTCTAGAGTCTGAAAGTGCAAAAGAAACTAAGTAAACGTGAAACTAAAATTGAATAGCTACGCGCTGAGCTTTCACTGGCGAGGGCGAGTTTCATCACTGGTTTCCAACCAATGAGATGGCGGGTTTGCCTTTGGGCGTCACAGAGGGGCCTACGGCGGAATAATTACTTTCCTTGTGTTTTACGAACAACGTCGTGGAGAGTCTTAAAATGATGCTTGAGCTGTCCTTTTAGTTAGTTTAGTTAGTAGATAGTTATATAGATAATTTGGTAACAGATTCAATAATCCATCTGGAGTTGGCTCTGAAGACTTTCCTTATTTCCAAAAAGGGTCTTTTGTCCGTCACGTTTTAATTTACAACTCTTTAGATAAGAATGGTAATGTTCTCTCTCGGTACGCACCACACAGAAATCTGATTCCAGAGGCTTTCAAAGGTGGAAGGTCCTAAGTTGGAATGTTTTTTCACCCCGTTTCTCATGATTGTAAATGTTTGTTATTTTTAAACCACTCCTAACAGATCAAAGCAAAAGGGTTTCTTTGGGTCTCCCCCCTTTTTACCGGTCATCATGAGTACGCTACAGAGCGGATGTTGAATAATCCTACTTTGACGTTGCGGTGCTCATTGGAAGAGCTAACATTAGCCGCCACTCTGGGTAAGCGAGCCAACATACTGCGGTCCACTTTGAGGCCGGAGTTTCGCCGTTGATGGCGAGTTGTGAACCAGATGGAGTTTATGGCAGGGGTGTCATCGATGTGGTAACTTCTACGGGAACCGTGGTGGGTGTATTTCTGATATGGTGGACGAGGGATGTCCAGGCAGAGACGCTGTGTCGGTGCAGGATCAGGTGGATGGAACCAAAGCTCGAGGAGCTCAGCAGCGGTGTATTGGAGTAAAGCTGACGATGGATTTAGTATGATAGACAGGACAGTCCAGAGGAGCACAAACCTCACATTCAGGTAAATCCACATGATGAGCGAGAGAGAGGCACCTGGGGACAGCAGTAGGGAGGAGAAAAAATTAAGAACGGGAGAGCAGCGGCAGCTAAATGTGCCAGCGTTCACTCAGCCAGTAAAAGCTATTGTTAGGATGACTTCAAAGCAGGTTATAGATATCTTTGTGCTACAATAAACTTCAATATGAAGGCAGAATGACTTCATGCGATGATGAGTCTGGCTTGTAAATGTCCAGCAGCTATTCAGACGACCTAGAGGACCGATGTATGTTCTGTGTCTGCAGCTCTGGGTTTGGACCAGGAGCAGCCTGACTACGACATGGACTCTGAAGACGAGACGCTGCTCAACAGACTCAATAGGAAGATGGAGCTCAGACCTCTGCAGTTTGAGATCATGGTGGACCGACTGGAGAACGCCAGCACTCACCAGGTAGGTCTGACCACTGAACAGAGAAGTGATGGTTTCCTGTGGGACGTTCTCAGTCTCTCTCATGGTTCTGGAGGAATCTCGGCCCTCTTCTCTCCAGCGCTGCTTCAGCTCATTGAGGTTTGCAGCTTTGGTTTCTGCACAGCTCTCTTAAGGTCCCACCACAGCATCTCAGTCAGGCTGAGGTCTGGACTCTGACTGGACCATTGCAACACCTTGATTCTTTTCTTTTCCACACATTCTGCTGTAGATCTGCTGCTGTGTTTGGGATCTTTGTCCTGTTGATGAGCCAGTTTCAGCCCAGCTTTAGCTGGGGGACAGATGGCCTCACATTTGACTCTAGAATACTTTGGTATCCAGAGGAGTTCATGGTGGACTCAATGACTGCAAGGTGCCCAGGTCCTGTGGCTGCAGAACCAGCCCAGATCATCAGCCCTCCACCACCGTGCTTGACAGCTGGTATGAGGTGTTTGTGCTGATCTGCTGTGTTTGGTTTCCTCCAAACGTGCTGCTGTGCATTAGGACCAAACATCTCCACTTTGCTCTGGTCTGTCCAAAGGACATTGTTCCAGAAGTCTTGAGCTTTGTTCAGATGCAGCTTTGCAAAGCTAAGCTGTGCTGCCATGTTCTTTTTAGAGAGAAGAGGCTTTCTCCTGCAGCCCTTCCAAACAAGCCATCCTTGTTCAGTCTTTTTCTAACTGTGCTGCCATGACCTTTAACCTTTAACATGCTAACTGAGGCCTGTAGAGTCTGAGATGTAGCTCTTGTTTTTTTTGTCTGACCGTGTGGTGAACTTGCTGCAACATCCACTTCTGGGATTTGGTGTAAAACGCTGACACTCGGTCATGTGACCATGAGGCAGACTTTCAGCTGAACTAACGGGTCATAGAAAAGCTGTTTCAATCTCACATGGTGTAACCACAGTTTAACAAATGAATCCAGTCATGCAGCTATCTGCACAGTGTCTCTCCCTGTCAAGTTATTGATTAATTGTTAATCAGTTTGATTAATGATCTGATAGTGGCAGCCAGGTCTCCTAAACAAAGAGTTTCCATTATTGTATGATCCCTGATTCTGACGAGGATGGTTCTGGTTTCAGCTGGTCTCGCTGTCAGAGGCAAAGCTCCTGCTAAACGAGGACGACTACCTTCTGAAGTCAGTGTACGATTACTGGGTGAGGAAGAGGAAGAACTGGCGAGGTCCATCACTGATTCCTCAGATCAAACAGGAGCGGAGGGATGGATCGACCAACAGTGACGCCTATGTGGCCTTCAGACGGAGAACTGAGAAGATGCAGACCAGGAAGGTTAGATAACGGCTTCACCCAAACATCTCTGAGCTCTGCTGGGCGTCTCTGATCTGTCTTTACTTTCAGAACCGGAAGAACGATGAGGCGTCATACGAGAAGATGCTGAGACTGAGGAGAGAGTTTAGCCGCTCTGTCACCATCCTGGAGATGATCAAGAGGAGAGAAAAGTCCAAGAGGGAGTTGCTGCACCTCACCCTGGAGGTGGTGGAGAGGAGGTGAGGGGGGAGAACGAGGCCGTCAGATAACTGAGTAGATTCAGGGACGGATGATCTGAGGTGGTTTCTTCATCAGGATTAAACTGTCTGTTAATGTGAACTGATTCACTTATCAGAAACATGTGTGATGTCAGCAGACAGTTAGTTACCCAGCATGCACTTCTACAGGGGTCAGTTCATGTGGTACGGTCTGTTATGGTTAGTACCAGTGCAGGTGTACCTGAACCTCTGATCAGCTGAATTTTCTTTTCCTTAGGTATAAGATGGAAGACTTCAGCGGGGAAGTCCTCAGAGAGCTGGCCCTCCCCCTGGTGGACAAACCAGTAAACAGCTCCCCAGTTACTCTGAACAGAACCAACCGACACAAACCGGAGACCAACATGAAGGTACTGAATCTGTTTGTCGGCGCGTTTGGTTCTTACAAAAGCTGATGTCCGAGGCAAGTGGTTGTATAAGGACAAAGGGCGACATACAGGTAGAGCGTGGCATATGCAGCATAGGGCACTGGACGGGCAGACGGTGGTATAGAAGGGATAGAGGGTGGTGTATGGGCAGAAAATGGCGGGTGGGGGGATGGGGTCAGGGATGCAGAGGGTGGCACAGGTGGGGTACAGGTACACGGTGGCATGAGTGTGATATAGGGCGACATTGAGGGTGGCGTGGGAGGCGGGGCCGGTGTACAGGTACGGGTTAGTGAACGGGCACAGAGTGGCGTATGGGGGGGCAGATGGTAAAGAAGAAGACGACTTCACCTCATTAAAGGCTACAGTTTTTGTTCAGACTAGGGAAACCAAATATTGGTTTCAGCTTCTTCTCTGTTTTTTTCTGCCCCAGAAACAGCAGCTGTCAGTCAAATACGAACTGCCCTTTAACCTCATCAGACCAAAGAAGAACGTCAGACAGGACAGATTACATCCCTCTCAGAGGGAACCTGGCAGGCCGCTCGGTTCCTCACCCATCAGCCAGGCCGACATCAAACAGTACGACTTCCACAGCTCTGGAGAGGATGAAAGTCCAGCAACACCACAGGTCTGATCAATACTCACACTCACTGATCAATACTCACACTGTCTGATCAATACCATCTGATCAGTGCGTTCATATCAATAATCTGTTCCTCCTTTTCAGTCCACTGCGTCCTCTGATGACGATGAGGAGAACATCGCTGACGAAGGTTTCTTCTTCAGGAGGACGGCGGGCTGCCAGTACCTGTCTGTAAGTTACTGAACCAGAACAAGAGCCCAACTTACCCTGACTGAACCAGAACAAGAGCCCAACTTACCCTGACTGAACCAGAACAAGAGCCCAACTTACCCTGACTGAACCAGAACAAGAGCCCAACTTACCCTGACTGAACCAGAACAAGAGCCCAACTTACCCTGACTGAACCAGAACAAGAGCCCAACTTACCCTGACTGAACCAGAACAAGAGCCCAACTTACCCTGACTGAACCAGAACCTAAATAACCTTGACTGAACCAGAACAAGCACTTATCTCACATTTGACAAATTGGACTCCACAGGTGACTCTACTCATCTTCGTGTCAAAGATGCTGAACCCCACCTATCAATGCGTTCATCGGTGTATGAATGAAGTGTATGTGAATTAATGGGTGAATGTGGCCGTAAAAGCAGCTATAAAAGCAAGTACAGTACATTTACCATTTAAATTCTAACCAGCAGGAGTCATCTCAGACAGTTTATGACCAGCAGTAACACAGGTTTCCTCTAAGTTCTGATTAAATACACAGCTACCCCGGCTGCACTTTCAACCAACCACTCATTCTCCCACACCTCTCGTACATCTGGGAGAGGTGGTGGAACGGGCCTGCCATGGAAATACACCCAACTGCTACCTGATGCTAAATACAATACCTTTGAATACCACGCCATCCTGGTAACTGCACCGGTCAAAACCTATATGGTTGTCGTATATCGCCCACCAGGACAACTCGGTGACTTTCTAAATGAACTCGACACCTTGCTCTCTTCTATCCCGGAGCATGACTGTCCCATAATGGTCCTTGGTGACATGAACATCCACCTGGACAGTCCTAACTCTTCTGATTTTCTGACAGTAATGCACTCATTTGAGCTACAACTACTCAGCAGTCCTCCGACCCATAAAGCTGGCAAAGTGCTCGATCTCGTTTTCTCAAGAAACTGTGCCACAGAGGCCCTATCTGTCACACCTCTGCATTTCTCTGACCATCTGCTTCTACCCCTTTGGTTTCCTTCCTCTGCAACCTGTCGCCCACCCGCTTCTCCTCCGTTGTTGCCTCCGCTCTTCCAGCCTCCTGCACATTCTCCTCCCTTCAGGTTAATGATGCCACGGAGTCCCTTTGCTCTACACTGAGCCTATCTCTGGATAGTCTGTGTCCTCTATCCACCAAACCCTCCCGATCCTCCCCCTGGCTTAATGATACTAACCCTAACCCTCCGCCTCCTCCACCTGCTACCAATCTAACATCAGACACCTTCGCCTCATTTTTTACTGACAAAGTGGCAGCTATAAGCAAACAGTTTACAGAACCTGGTACCAAAAAATCTGCATGCAGAAGTCCTACTGCAACATTTTCCTCATTTATCCCTCTGACTCAGAGCAGTGTGTCTAAACTTCTCACATGTAGCCGTCCTACTACATGCCCGATGGACCCTGTACCTACAAATCTTTTCCAGTCCATTGCTCCTACTGTAACTGCAGCAGTCACGCATGTGATTAATGCTTCACTGATATCGGCCACATTTCCTACCACATTCAAGCAAGCTCAGGTTACACCGCTGCTCAAGAAACCATCCCTCCCTCCAACTCATGTGGAGAATTATCGGTCGATCTCTCTCCTCCCGTTTCTGTCTAAAACCATTGAAAAGGTCTTTAAGCAGGTCACCGATTACCTCTCACAGAACAGCCTCCTTGACCCAAACCAATCTGGGTTTAAAAGTGGACATTCCACCGAAACAGCTCTGTATCCTGAAGTATCCTGGCTTGGTCACACTTCTGCAGCGCACCACCTCGCCACAGGGGTCCCCCAAGGTTCAGTACTGGGACCTCTTCTCTTTGCCATATACACCAACTCACTGGGACAGATCATCTGATCACATGGCTTCTCATACCAATGTTATGCTGATGATACCCAGCTCTATCTGTCATTCCCACCTGACGACCACACGGTCTCAGCATGAATCCCAGACTGTCTCTCTGACATATCAACATGGATGAAAGCCCATCACCTCCAACTTAACCTCCCAAAAACTGAACTGCTGGTCTTCCCAGCCAAACCAACCATACACCACTGCATCTGCATCCAAACTGAATCCCCATCTCTGGCTCCATCAAAGGTTGCTAGAAACTTGGGTGTCCTGATTGATGACCAACTAACCTTCAAAGATCACGTTACCTCGGTTGCTCGTTCGTGCCGCTTTGCATTACTAAACATAAGAAAGATCAGACCATACCTAACCCAACATGCCCCCCAGGCCATGGTCATCTCCCGCCTTGACTCCTGCAACGCTCTCCTAACTGCTCTCCTAACTGGTTTCCTAACTGGTTTCCTAACTGGTCTCCTAACTGGTTTCCTAACTGGTCTCCAGCCTGTGAAACCTCTGCAGATGGTCCAGAACGCGGCGGTGCGTCTGGTCTTGGATCAGCCTAAAAGAACACGTCCCCCCTCTGTTCATTGAGCTCCTCTGGCTGCCCTTAGCCGCCTGCATCAGATCCAAGTCCCTGATGTTAGCTACAAAGAGCTTAATGGAACGGCTCCATCTACTTGAATGCTCTTGCAAAGGCTTCTGTCCCAACTGGGTCCCTCCGTTGGTCCCAGGATTGTCGTCTAGCAGCTCCTACACCACGCCTAAGACAATCCAAACTCTGTTCATGTGTCGTCCCACGATGGTGGAATGACCTACCGAGCGCTACCAGAACAGGGGCGTCCCTGTCTATCTTCAAGAAGCTCCTGAAAACCCAGCTCTTCAGAGAGCATCTCCTATCCCAGCACTTACCTTGTACTTCCCTACCCCCTCTATCTCTGCACTTTATCTTTCTGCACTTCCTTCTATGCCTGCACCCTATCTCTACTCTGTCCCCTCTGACAGAGTCGGACTCCTGGGTTCCTTCTATGTAGTTTATTGTTAGCTTTTTATATAGATGTTATATCTTCATTTGTAAGTCGCTTTGGATAAAAGCGTCTGCTAAATACAGAAACAGAAATATGTAGATTAGGCCTTATTTTGTCTAGGAGTGACCTGTGATGTCAGGCAGGTGTTTCTGCCTTGTTGCTGTGGAGTATCAGATGAATGCAGGCCCCAACACATTGCTGATGACTCTGATTCTGTCCAGTCCTGTTTGTGACCACGTCTCGGACAGACGACGACGTCTTCTCTTACATTTAAGATGCAGATTTTAAAACAAGCAAAATGTTCATGGAAAATATGTATATTGTGTTTCCATATAAAACACCAGTCGGGTAAAAAGGATCACGAGGTGTTATGAATAGAGTTGCACGATACCCATGGTACCCCGCAGTGCCAAATCCTTACGGTTCCTGCTATACTAGAAATTCTACACGACGGTACTACCGTGGATTACTATACTAACGGTGCCAGTTTCCGCTACACAGCGGCCGCCTCGACCAGCCTCCCGGCTTCTCACCGCTTGCTACTCCCTTGTAAACAAAGCCACACAGCAACCACTGCAACCGAACTACACAGCTGCTGAATGATTGGCTGTTTGCCCGTTACTGGTGACTTCCGGGGATATGATAGGCTGCTTCCGCACGCTGGGTCCGCCCATCTGTTCGCTGATTGGCTGTTCGTGTGTTTCTGACAGCTGGAACGAACTCCATGTAGACAACACACACACACTCACCATGGCAGAAGCACCGGGCCCGAGTGGCGAATCCGTTTTTAGTGGCACCACTAAAAACAAACTCCAAAAGCCACATTTGGAACTATTTTGGGTTTAAACAAGGCACAGACGGTAAAGCAATAGACGATGGCATCCACTGCGCAGGCGCTGCCACTGAGCTACAGGAGCCAAAGAGGCAACACATCCGACCTCATAAAACACCTGCAGTGTCGTCACTCACATTTATGTCAAATACCAGCTTAGTATTTCCTGTTTATTTTCTAATTGGCTAATATTACGCTATATGCTCTGTGTAGAAATTGAAGAATGAAGAGTTAAAAGATGTTAAAGCTAGAAAATACATAAAAATATAGTTTTCACAGGGAATCGGTTCCTGTTTGTTGTATTTTGTCCTCTATGGTTATGAATGGGTGAATGATGAACTCTGACCTGTCCTTGTCTTTCATCTCAGTAGTTTGTCAGGGTCTGACCTTCTGCAGTGGCGTGATGACCGATGTACCTGTGGCTTCATGGATGTCTTTGTTCTCTGTTTGTGTTTATTTATAAAGCCTTGTACGGAGCAGGTGGGTGGAGATCTCCACCCTCGATGTCTCCGGCACCGTCTGACTGAACTGTCTCAAGCTCCTCATTGGATGGGACTTACCCGCCGCAGGATAGGACGAGGGGGCAGGTAACGTTTTCACATGAACAGTCTGACTCTGTTTAACTGTCAGGGACGGCCCGACACGATAAGGCCTGACAGGACTTAGATTGGATTCAATCTTTACTGATCCCTCAGTGGGGAAATTCAGGTTTTAAGGCAGGTCACAGGAAACTAAGTAAAGTGCATGATCAGGCATGCACCGACCCGGCACCATCGGCCATGACCCGGCACCATCGGCCATGACCCGGCACCATCGGCCATGACCCGGCACCATCGGCCATGACCCGACACCATCGGCCATGACCCGACACCATCGGCCATGACCCGACACCATCGGCCATGACCCGACACCATCGGCCATGACTTGCTTCCTGTTCTGTTTTGTTGTTCATTTTAGAAATGGGATCATGGAAATGTTCCTGTAATTTTGGGGCATCTTCAGTTCTGTGGACAGTAATCGGGTCACTTCTCATGCACCTGCATGGGCCGTGCTGCATTCAGGGTCATTATGGAACTGCTAGTATCTGTTGTTATTTGTTTCTTATCAAAGGTATTTCTTTGTTTATTCCTTTTTCTTCTGAACTGCTGTCTGAGATTCTGTGACCTGACTTAAACAACAGGACATCTAACAGCCCCAACGGACCGGAAGCTGCTGAGTCCTTAAATCAAAACCCAGAGCTGATGGTTCTTGACTCAGCAGGTCCAGGTCCAGACTGTAAGTTTGGTTCCATCTTATCATCACTGACTTCTAATGTCTTCCTCCCTCTGATCAGGATCATCCTGGACCGAGCCTCCTCGGGTCTGGATCCAGTTCTGAGGCAGATGGACTCTTTAGCACATCCAGTCTGGAGTGGCAGCACCTGCCTCTTCAGGGACCAGCAAACAACTGACCTGAAGTGTCCTCCGAGCTTCAGAACCATCAGAACCTCTCTGACAGAAGTCCTGAACAACATCCAGACCCTGAGGAAGTTCTGCTTCAGACCCAGATCGACTCAGAACCACAGGGACGAGGCCAGGAGGTCCACAGGATCTACACGGCTGGACAACAGAACCACCTGCTGTCTGCCTCCACACCTTACCTGTGGACCAGGTGAGTCCTGCTCAGTGATCTCATCGGTGTCATCATGTTGCTGCTGTGAGTGCTCAGATGTTCCTGTGTCCGCCTGTAGGGGGCATCACTGAGGAGCAGTATCAGAACCACCAACAGCAGCTGGTCCAGATGCTGCAGAGCAACAGAACCACAACTCTGCCCTGGACACAGGGAACACAGGTAACACAACAGCGTGTCTCAGTCTGATCCCTAACTTGAATGAATTTATCGCACCATGATGGTAGCGCTCAGATCTGCCCAGCTGACCCTCACACAGAGGTGAACCCACCTGACGCTCTGAGGTTTACCTGTGTGTGATGTCACAGCTCCTGTTGTGTTTGCTGCTGTGTGATCCAGGTGAGTCACACCTGTCCTTCTCTGGTCCTGCAGTGCAGCAGGTCAGCTGAGTCCTCCTCAAAGACTCTGGACTCTTCCAGTGCCCAGTTTGCAGCCTCAGCCGTGGTCAGCGCTGCTGCTCTTCCTCCTCCTCATCGTCACAGTGACAGCGGATCGTACAGGAGCAGCGTGAATGGAGTCCACCCCCCAGGTGAGCCACCACCTGTCAGGAGAGGCATAGTGTGACACAAACGTTACTGTGGTGGAATTATGGGATGTAGGCTCTCTCTGGGAGGAGGATCACAAGGTTTAGTCATGTGACTGTTTGGTTGGTCCAATCTGTTCCAACACAGCCGAGGTGATGGGACTTCATCCTCAGAACCTCGTACCTGTCACACCACATGACCTCACACTGTTTTCCTTTGAATCTCCATCGTGTAGAACGGACTGTAGGTGATAATGAACTTTACCCATGTTCACTTGTTCTAATGTGTGTGGCTCTGATCATGTGACCTGCTTCCTCAGGTGTCTCCAGGCCTCCGTATGCCTCGGCTTCATCACATCGGTCTCTCCCCAGCCAGAGGAACCAGGTGGGGGCTGTCTGCGTCGCCCATGCCCTCCCTGCTCGGCCCTCTGCCTCCCCAACATCCACCTTAAAGCTTGCCACTGTTGCTGCCCACGTTGACGAAGTGTCTAAAGTCTCCACCACCAGGTAAACTCCGTCTGAAACATCTTCATCTTGAGCCTGAATCAGAGGCTTATTCCTCTGAAACTTGAAGGATTTTTATTTTATTTAAAATCTCTAATCGATTTCTGTTGATAAAATGATCTGTTTTCATCGTCTGAGAACAACTGAAACCAACGGGAACATTTCAGACAGGAAGGGTTAGGGTTACACTGATCCGGTTATTGGTCGTCTTTCCTTCTGGCTTTGCCTGCAGCAGCTGTATTACTTTGAGTGTGAGAGCAAGAAATGATTCTGACTGGTCAGCTGAGCTCACCTCCACCTGTTCCATCAGCACAGATCCAGTCACAGAGCTGTTGGGTTAGATAAACCAGATAACTAGTAGTGCCTCTCTTTGATTTTGCTCACAGAGACTCCAAGGAGTCGCAGAAACTCCTGAACATCCTGACGGAGACCACACTGGCCATGGAGGTCACATAACGCCTCCTCCTCCTCAGTGTCTGACTGGTGAATGTGACAATCTGTGACCTCAAGAACAGGAGAAGACCGAGTCTGAACTTTTCTCATTGGATATCTATGTACAGTTTGTAAATGTTTCTGATGGAAAATAGTTTTTCATCTGTATCATGTGACTGCAGAATCAAGTCCTTTCGCCATATTGATTATTTATTTTCATATTTACATTTTATACTTTATTTCCCCCGAAAAATATAAACTGATCACTTTGCTTCCACAGTCTGACTCTGTTTTTGTGTCTGTATCAGCATTTTTTCACATCTCGAGCATTTGTAAAACCCTCTCGTCATTTGAAGCTGACTAAAATAAAATGTTGCATCCTGTGACAGACGAGGATCTGCAGCAGGAAGTTTTTATATTTAAAGAGATGCAGCCAATCGTGTCAGCTCACTAATAAAAACAAATGCACTTAAACTCTGGTTTAGTTAAATTTATTTCAGTTTGAGGAAGAAACTGAAACCAGCTGTAGCTCAGGAGGAAGAGCAGCCCACCAATCAGAAAGTCGTTGGTTTGACTCCAGCTGCCCAGGGCCACATGGCACTGAACCCTGGGTGAATGAGTAGAAAGCGTCTAGTTCTATGATGTGAGTGAAGGTGGCATGTAGTGTTGCAGCGGTTTGAGTGGTCAGTTTGATTAAAACGCGCTTTAAGTACAGTCCATTTTCCACTGCCGTGTGGTACGACAGTCACTGAAGTACCGCAGCCGCCCTCCCAACATTGGCCCCCACGCAAGTCCCCACACCAGCCACATAATGATGAATGCATCAGCAGCAACGTCACAGAGGAGCACACGGATGCCTTAATAATGACCTCTCTGTGTAATTATTAACTGGTGTATTTGAAATGCAGAACCCTGTAATGTCGGGTCTGTTCTGTTAACTTTCAGTTAAACTGGTTCCTCAGTGATGTGAACAGTAGTGATGTGTCACTCTTTTAAGCCGGCTCGCGGACGAACATCGTTTTTCTTTTACTTTTCGCTTTCGGAAAAGTACCTGTGGGCGCTGTGGGCGTTGGCTACGGGTGTCACGTGCATACTTTGCAGCCATTCATGTGAGGGTTGACAAGGATCATACCACCAAGCAGGGAGGGGCGGGGGTAGCAGCATTGAGAGGAGGAGGGGGAGGGAAGAAGAAGGCGTATTTGGATGCATTTTAACAGTTGTATGGATAGCTCTCCTATTTTAATTTCTATGCTTAAGTTTTTATTGGCATTTTCTGTCTGCTTTGTGTAGCAGAGTGGTTCTTCCAGCAAGTTAGAGAGTTACAAGGGATTTTTCAACCGTAAATGCAATTGGCTACAGCAATTTATTGAAATTTAAGTGATATATGTGTTCAAATATAAATCAGAAGTCAAAACAGCGCTAAATTTGGCTGAATTCTAAAAAGTCTAAGTGGTAAAATGGGAGCCGGCTCTTCTCGGTGGGCTGAGCCAAATAATCCGGCTCACTAAAAAAGAGCCGAAATTCCCATCACGACTGAAAATGACTCCATGTCCCAGCATCCCTCGCGGCTCAGTGGTCCAGGGTGGACCTGTGGGGTGGGAGTGTCTCAGCATCCTGACGGAGACAATCCGAACGGCACTGGAGCTCCGTCACCCTGACCGGACTCTTCTGTTTCTGCGGCCCAGTAAACTGTTCAATCTTTCTGTCGGACACGGACCGCGCGGACTTGTACTGAGCCCGATTCGGTGCTGTTTAGTTCTTCGTGTTGCGGGACGGTGCGGTGATGGATGCGGCGGAGTGCGGGGTGTGCGGTGTGAAGGTGATGTGTCGCTTCCGGCCGCTGAACGACGCGGAGCGGAGCCGCGGAGACAAATTCATCCCCAAGTTCAGCGGAGAGGACACGGTGGTGGTGGCGGTGAGTGTTGGACCGACACCGAACCGAACCGAACGGCACAACGTGGGTGCGCGTACACGCGCCTGCAGCAATAACAGATCCACTATAACAACACAATGAAACATCAGAGTCACCGGAAGCTGAAATTTAATGAAAAGAAAAGCGCTTGTTTTGTTTTTGTGGGAACATTTGTACAGATTTAACGAAGCTGATCATTTCCATCGATCAGTCAGTTCTCGTCTTTGTATCGATCGTTGGGAGACAACAGGTAAATCCAGGGGAGGCTCATTCAAAGAATATCTGACCTAGTTGTTTACAATCAGTCAGATTATTGATTGATGATCAATTTCAAATCATTTAAGGAGTTTTGATTATTTTCATTTAGAGAGGATCAACAGGAATTTATTGTTGATTTGTGTTTGTAAAAAATGTAATCTGATCAGCCATCAGTTAATCAATCATATTGTGCACAAAACAAACACAACAGCACAATGTGTGGATATGAAATTAAAACTGGAAGAGGAGCAGAAGTAGTGGAGAAATGAAATGATTACAGAGTTTAAAGTAGTGTCCAGTAAGTAGTTTTTATTCAGTGACATAGAAAAAACATGAAAATCTAGAGGTATATATGATCTAAATATGAACTTGATGATTAAATCTAACGAGGTAGATGGAGGAACATCTTTCTTCTGTAATGAGATCTCATTAGCTCCATAGAACATTCAGACATTTGTTTCCAGCTGAAACGATTGATTTGTTTCTAAAAGTTTTCAACAAAACAACTGAAAACAGAACAAGCTGCTCTGAAAGCTGATTGTTGTTCAGTCAGCCTGAAATTAGTCTCTGTGATCTGTCCTTCATTGTTTCACTTCCAGGTTTCCTTCAGTCATTTTGGGGGATGGAGCCTCTTAAAGACCTCATGGGAAATATGTTGTTTCCATGACAGCAGCTGAAGGCCAGCAGAGGTCATGTGATTGGCAGCAATAGGTCAACATAGGTCTCCTAGCCCGGTTGTGACCATCAGAAGTTAAAACTGATGAATACATAAAATGTTTGAATGAAACAGGATCAAAAGATTCAGAACAAAAACACAATCAGATCCACAGATCGTGCACGAGACCGGCCAGCACACTGTCTGTGTGTGTGGGTGTGTGTCATGCAACAGCAATCATCTTTCTTCCGTCTCATTGGTCGAGTCATCTTAGACATCTCCCGGTGGGATACAGTCACCATAGCAACAGGCTTCCTTTTGAAACAGACTGAGACAGACTATGGCTCAACGTTTATCTGAGATTCTATTATTATTATCATTATTATTATTATTATTATCATCATCTTCATTATTTAGTATTATTAGTATTTATTGTTATTATTATCATCTGAAGTCAGGAGAACACCTGCTGCTCTGCTCCGACACATCTGTCCATCCACAGCTAATCTTTCCTCGTCTTCCAGGTATGCTTCTGAACCTGTTTCTTGTTGCTGATGAAACCATCAAACTGTCCTCAGATCACTTTAATGTCAGCAGGTTAAAGTTCTGATGAAGCTCCTGAAGAAGCCTCGGGCTGTTTTATCAGACTAGCTGCAGATGCACACGCACACATTTATATGCACGTAAACATGAAGCTGTGTGAGTGTTACCTTCAGTTTTACATAGATTACGGATGAATTTCTGGTTCTCTGAAGGCTAATTTTTTTCCTCAGAACATGCAGAGTTATGGTCAGGTACAACCACGTCTTCACGAGTAAAGGTGTAGTACAGGTGTAATACAGGTGTAATACAGGTGTAGTACAGGTGTAATACAGGTGTAATACAGGTGTAGTACAGGTGTAGTACAGGTGTAATACAGGTGTAGTACAGGTGTAATACAGGTGTAAAATCACTGTTGCTGCTCTGTGTATGGGTGTGGTGATCGTTCTTGTTATTAAACTTTTAAAACCTGTTCAAGTTCAAGTTTTAACATTCTTAATGTTTTATCATTTGTGTGGGACTGTTTAGTCATGGCTCACCTTCATTTTACTGTCCTTCTGCTCACTCTGATGCTGGCCTGTCAGTTTCTTAGAAGGCTCTGTGAATATCCTCCAATACAGTCAAGACTTCCTCCAGGTACTCAGATATTCGGGTGTGGGAGATGCACAGATCATGTCAACCCTACCCACCAAATTTATGGATTGTTCCTCCATGGGGGGCAGGTGTTGGGGATCCAATGGCAGTGAGGAAGAGGAGCAGATGCAGAGCTGTGAGGCAGAGACTCAAGAGGCAAGGTTTTTGTAAACCTCTGAGGCTACATCCGTGAATCTTTAGAAGCAGGAATTATCAGACCATCCTTTTCCCCAGTAGGAGCCGGGTTTTTCTTTGTGCAGAAGAAAAATAAAAGCCCTCGGCTCTGCATTGACTATCAGGGTCCTAATATAAATCACTGTCAAAAATAAATATCCTCTGCCACTCATCTCATCCACCTTCAAACCCATCCACAGAGCCACCATCTTTACCAAGCTTGATCTCCACAACGCATATCATCTGGTCAGAATTTTTTGACGGCGATGAATGAAAGACAGTCTTCAGCACACCATTAGGGCACTTTGAGTATGTGGTCGTGCCTTTCTGCCTCATGAATGCCCCTGCAGTCTTCCAAGCCCTCATAAATGACATCCACAGAGTATCTAAATCTGTTTGTGTACCTAGATGACATTGTGATTTTTTTGTAAATACCTCACAGAACACAAGCAGCATGTCCATAAGGTTCTCCAAAGACTCCTGGAGAATTGTCTCTAGGTTAAGGCTGAGAAGTGTGAATTCCATGCATTCCCAGTCACCTTCCTTGGCTACATCTTCCAGGGCAGGCAGGTGAAGACAGACCCAAACAAGATAAAGGCTGTGGCCGAGTGGCCTACCCCCATGAACCGTAAGCAAGTACAAAGATTCCTTAGGTTCGCTAACTTCGCCGTTTCATCTGCAGCTATAGCATCATCACTTCTACTTTAACCAAGCTGACCTCAGTTAAGACCAGCTTCCATTGGAACCCTGAATCTGCCCAAGCGTTCCAACAGTTAAAGGACAAATTCACCTCGGCATCCATTTTCATCCAGCCTAACCCCGATCGGCAGTTCATTCTCGAGGTGGACGCATCAGACTCAGTTGTGGGAGCTGTACTGTACCAGAAGTCCGAATCTGAGGGTAAACTGCACCCCTGTGCATTTTTCTCCCAGCGTTTATCTCCAGCAGAATTAAATTGTGATGTGGGCAATGTGGAATTCTATTAAACTAGCTTTGGAAGAATAGAGGCATTGGTTAGAGGGAGCTAAGAAGCCTTTCATTGTGTGGACTGACCATACAAACCTTTTCTTAAATCTTATCCTCAAAATGCTTAGAGGTTAAACTCCCACCAAGTATGTTGGTCCCTGTTTTTTGGTAATTTCTCCTTCTCCATTACCTACCATACAGGCTCCCGTAATGTCAAACCAGATTCATTATACCGACAGTTTGCTTCTTAGGAGGAGTTGGAGGGACCAGCACGGACACTCCCCTCAACCTGCTAGTTGGGTTGCGTAACTTGGCAGATCAAGGACAAGATCCGCCGAAAGTTGGTGATGGACCCCCCCAGCCATTGTTTTGTCCCTTCAGTAGCCCACTCTGCTGTCCGCAAGTGGGCTCATAAATCCACATTTGCATGCCACCCGGGAATTCATTGCTCCATCACTCTCCTCCAACAGTACTTCTGGTAGCTACCTCTGGCTGACACCTGGGAATACGTCTCTGTCTGTTCCACATGCACCATGAGTAAGAGCAGTAATTGACCACCACTAGGTCTCCTGCAGCCTCTGGAGGTCCCTGGTTGTCCCTGGTCCCACATTTATTTGGACTTTGTTCTGGGCTTGCTGACCTCGCAAGTTAAAACCACCATTTTCACCATTGTGGACCATTTTTCTAAAGCTGCCCACTTCGTCCCGTGAGACAATCTCCCGTCATCCTCTGAGATAGCAGACCTTCTGGTGCATCATGGCTTCCGCCTGCATGGCATTCCCCCAGAAGTGGTGTCCCACCGGGATCCTTAATTTGTCTCACAAGTATTGTGGTCTTTTTGCACTGCTCTGGAAGCCAAGGCCAGGCAGATGAAGTGGTGGATAAATATATATACCTAGGTACATTAATCAGTGATAAACTGTCATTTGAAGCAAAGCCTGACGCTAAAGTTAGGGCTATGCAGAAGGGAGCAAGGATTCTGGAAGATTTCCTACATCTGTTTTCTGATTATCAGCTGCTGCCTTCAGGAAGGGGATTTTCTCTGTTCCGATGTTGAACAAAAAGATTTAAGTTCTCATTTGTTGAAGAAGTTCTCATGTGAGAAGTTTAGACACACAGCTCTGAGTGAGAGGGGTGAATGAAGAAAATGATGCTCTAGGACTTCTGCATGCTGACTTTGTGGTACAAGGTTCGGGTGTGGACAGTTTGGTAAACTGTTTGCTTATAGCTGCCACTTTGTCATTATACAAATGACGGCTGTAGCTCAGGAGGAAGAGCAGTCGCCCACCAATCGGAAGGTCGGTGGTTCGACTCTGGCTTCCCCAGGCTACATGTCGAAGCGTCCTTGGGCAAGACGCTGAACCCCACGTTGCCTCCTGATGTATCCATCAGGGTATCTTAAGACGTGCTGTATGAGTGTGTGTGAGTGGGTGAATGTGGCGTGTAGTGTTAGAAGCGCTTTGAGTGGTCAGTTTGACTAGAAAAGTGCTATACAAGTACAAGTCCATTTTAGGCAAAGGTGTCTGCTGTCAGGTAGCAGGTGGTAGAGGCAGAGTTTCCAGGTGTCAGTAGTACTGTGAATCTAGTCAATGTAGAAAGACTTTTTTGGCATCAGTAACAGTGGATCAGAATGATGACAGTCGTGCCTGAAATTTAGTTAGATTTGCAGGATCTTTTGATTTTACGCACCAATTAACAGTTCAGAGTACCCACCCTTTTTGGAGTCCCTGGAGGCACTGGAGAGTGCTCCTGCTGGAGACTCCCTCGTTCTGCTGGGGGACTTCAATGCTCACGTGGGCAATGACAGTGAGACCTGGAAGGGTGTGATTGGGAGGAAAAGCAACTGAACCGGCGGTGAGAGAAGCCGTCAAGCTGAAGAAGGAGCCATATCAGGCCTTTTTGGACTTTTTTGAATTTCTAGACACAGACAGGGTGTTGAGAGGGTCCAATTTTGTGACCTCAGAATCGGGTCTCTACTTTTTGCAAAATGATGTGGTTCTGCTAGCATCGTCGGGCCGTGACCTTCAGCTCTCAGTGGAGTGGTTTGCAGTCAAGTGTGAAGCGGCTGGGATGAGAATCAGCACCTCCAAATCCGAGACTATGGTTCTCAGCCGGAAAAGGGTGGAATGCCCTCTCCAGGTCAGGAATGAGATCCTTCCCCAAGTGGAGGAGTTCAAGTATCTTGGGTCTTGTTCACAAGTGAGGGACGAATGGAACAGGAGATTAACAGGTGGATCGGTGCGGCGTCTGCAGTGTTGCTCTGCACCGACCCATCTTTGTGAAGAAGGAGCTGAGCCAAAAGGCAAAGCTCTTGATTTACCGTTCAGTCTACGTTCCCATCCTCACCTATGGCCACGAGTTGTGGGTAATGACCGAAAGAACGAGACGGCGAATACAAGCGGCCGAAATGGGTTTCCTCCGCAGGGTGTCTGGGCCTCCCTTAGAGATAGGGTGAGAAGCTTGGTCATCCGGGAGGGGCTCGGAGTAGAACCGCTGCTCCTCCGCATTGAGAGGAGTCAGATGAGGTGGCATCTGGTTAGGATGCCCCCTGGACGCCTCCCTGGTGAGGTGTTCTGGGCACTTCCACTGGGAGGAGACCCCGGGGAAGACCCAGAACACGTTGGCTGGCCTGGGAACGCCTCGGGGTCCCTCTGGAAGAGCTGGAGGAAGTGACCAGTGACAGGGACATCTGGGTTTCTGTGCTCAAGCTGCTGCCCCCGTGACTCAACCCCCGGAAAAGCGGCAGATAATGGATGGATGGCATTTCCTTTCAGCAGCTCTGAGGTTGGTGCACAACTCTCGGAGAGTATCATTAAGCCAAGGGTGGGACTGGGAGGATCGAGCGGGTTTGGTGGATAGAGGACACAGACTATCCAGACATGAGCTCAGTGTAGAGAAGAGGGACTCCGTGGCATCATTGACCTCAGGGGAGAAAAATGTGCGGAAGGTCGGAAGAGTGGAGGCAACAATGGAGGAGAAGCGGGTGGGCGACAGGTTGTGGAGGTTGTGGTGGAAGGAAACCATAGGGGTGGAAGCAGAGGGTCCTTGTGGCACAGTTTCTTGTGAAAATTAGATCTAGCTCTTTGCCAGCTTCCTAGAGTCGGAGGCCTGCAAACCAGTTGTAGCTCAAACGAGTGTATTAATGTAAGAAAATCTTTAGAGTTAGGCCTGTCAAAGGGGATATTCATATCACCAAGGACCATTATGGCACAGTCAATGCGCAGAAGTGGAAGAGAGCAAGGTGTCTAGTTCATCTAGAAAGTCATCGATATACGACAACCAGTTTCGTGCAGTTACCAAAATGGTATGGTATTCAAAGGTATTGTATTTAGCATTAGATAGCTGTTGGTTGTATTTCCATTTTTTAGAATTGAGCAGGCCCTTTCCACCACCTCTCCCAGATGTACGAGAGGTGTGGGAGAATGTGTGGTTGGTTGAAAGTGCAGCCGGAGTAGCATTGTTTCCAGGTTTAATCCAGGTCTCAGTGAGAGGCAGGATGTCAAGTGACAGGTGATGGGAATAAGCTGCAATGAAGTCTGCTTTGTTTACCACAGATTGGCAATTCCACAACCCCACAGACAAGGGAGTGCCACAGAGTAAAGTGTGTTTTAGAGATGGGAGGTTGTTAAGGTTACGGTGGCGTTTGGTTGTGTGAAACCTTCTGTGGGAGCCGGAGGCAACAAGAATGGGATTGAGGCACATTTTAAAAGCAGGTGGTGAGGCCAGAGCGACATGGATGAGGCAAGTAGGACAGGTTTGCTTTATTCAGTGGCCTTGCTCGGTGGACACACGTAGGTAGACACGCTAGTCTTTACCCAAGAATGTCTTCACCCAAGAATGGCTGACGCTTCTGCTTCAGGCGTAAACCCCTTATTTTATGCTGTGCACACAATGGGACACGGCCGTTCACGTGTTAGCTAATTGTACTTGGCTGAGACAGCCCACCGAGAGTTGGCCAAGAAGTGGTTTCAGAGAGGGGAGTGACCACCCGTTCACAGCCCCTGATTACTTTGATTGATTTCTGATTTCTGATGGCCCAACCGAGGCTAAGTTTTACCCACGGTAAAACCAATGAGTTTCAATCTCTTGCTCAACAGCAAATATTGATTTTAGCAAAGAAGCTTAGAAAAACTTACACTAGCAGACACACAAGGCTCTTTCCGTGCAGTTCCGTCACTTTCAGTGTGCTGTAGTGAGTTTCTAAAGCTCTTGCTTCAATGAGAGGACCGACAGTTGACCAAGTTTTGGTGGTTTTAGAGAGGGAAGTGACCGCCCGTTTACAGCCCCTGATTACTCTGATTGAATTTACTGGTGTGCACAGGTATGTACAGGTATATACAGATGTTTACAGGTGTAGTACAGGTGTAATACAGGTATATTCAGCTTTTACATGTGTGTTCATTTTGATGGTGTGTTTCCTCTTTTTCAGGGGAAGCCGTACATGTTTGACAGAGTCCTTCCTCCGAATGCTGAACAGGTTCAGGTGTATGACACCTGCGCCAAACAGATTGTAAAAGGTCAGATCACCTGAGCAACAACACCCACAGTCAGAACATTATTGATCCTTCTTACAGTCTGATAATGTATTGACTCCCCTCCAGTTCTGACATTTTTATCGTGCTTTACATAAACAGGAAGTTCAGACATTTGTCTTTGAAGGAAAACAGAATCTGTGTTTCTGCTGATGAAGAGATTTCTATTTGTGTCTCAGATGTGTTGGGAGGATACAATGGCACCATCTTTGCTTATGGACAGACGTCGTCAGGAAAGACTCACACCATGGAGGTCAGTGTGTTGGTGTGTGCATCTGATATCGTGTTTGTTTGATGTTTGTGTTTGTAATGTTGTGTCGTTTTTCAGGGGAACCTTCACGACCCTCGCCTGATGGGGATCATCCCTCGAATCGCCAGGGACATCTTTGACCACATCTACTCCATGGACGAGAACTTGGAGTTTCATATCAAGGTGATGACATCACACATGACGTCACAGTTTTTAATCATATGCACATTAAACTGGAAACAATGTTTCTTCTTGATCTTTTGAAAAATTCCAAGACTGAGCAGGGAGTTATTTCTTGATTTTAGTTCTTTTATGTAATAATCAATCAGTCAATCGGTTTCTTTATTTAGGTGATCAGCTGTAAAACAGACAGAAAACTTGAGAACAAAAATCTGTCAGAACCAGTCGATATAATCTCAGACTATATGTTAGGAGGTAATCTGGCCTGACATCAGTTCTGCAGCATCAGAAGCAGCGATGCGTTCACTGACCCACCTGCTCTCCATATGTTCCCTGTTCCCCTGCTGGGTGTACAGGATGTATTAAATCTGTATGTTTCGCACAGTGACAACATGTTTTATTCACAGAAATTGTTTCACCTGAGCATTTATTGATGATTGATTATGCTGGGACAGGATCTGAGAGATGATGTTCAGAAGTTAGATGTGTTTCATTATTTAAAACTTTTCATTTACTTTAGTTTAAAATGATTTGTTCATCTTCTGGTGAGAAACGTTGAAGACAGAATGTCCATAGAGTGCTGAATATCATGTCTTTATCTCTGCAGGTTTCATATTTTGAAATCTATCTGGACAAAATCCGAGACTTGCTGGATGGTGAGACATTTAATATATTTAATAATAAAAGTCAAATGTGTGAGAGTCAACTCACGTCTGCTGGCTATGTTTCATGTTTCAGTGTCAAAGACCAACTTGGCAGTTCATGAGGACAAAAACAGGGTTCCCTTTGTCAAGGTACCAAAGTTACAGTACAGCAGATATATGCGGTATGAGTATTACAGCAATACTAATATTACAGTACTAATACTGATACTAAAATACTACAGTCTTATTAGAACTGCAGTATGAGCATTACTGTAGTATTAGTATTTATACTGCAGTGTGGATGTTTGGCTGATGCTCTCTTGCCTTCAGGGTTGTACGGAGCGTTTTGTGTCCAGTCCTGAGGAGGTGATGGACGTTATCGATGAAGGGAAAGCCAACAGACACGTTGCTGTCACCAGTGAGTCTGATTCTGCTGAATTATTCCACTTCAACATGTTGTTAGTTCTTTGCTATCTGGATCCTGACTGTGAGCAGGTGAGTCACACATGAGATGTTATGTGCTCTCTGGGTCAGTGTGTTAGTCGGTGATGCATCCTGCAGCACCCCCTTCAGGACAGACGGTTGGTTTGGGGTCTCTGTTCCTGCTGTGGTTGTAAAGATGTAACCGACCTCTGTGAGGCCCTACAGTCACCGTGTGGCTTATTCAGAGCACCTGTCTCACCTGTCTCGTGTTCCTCCTACAGACATGAACGAGCACAGCTCCCGCAGCCACAGCATTTTTCTGATTAACATCAAGCAGGAGAATGTGGAGACGGAGATGAAACTGTCGGGGAAACTTTACCTGGTGGACCTGGCAGGCAGTGAGAAGGTCTCACTTATTTATTATGGTTTATTTTGGTTACAAACGAACAACAAATGAGAGGAGATCTATTTATATTTTGTTTATAAAACATACAATTGATACACATTTGGAGATATTTGTATATTTTAATTATAAAACAATAAAATGTTTGGAGAGCATCACTTTGCTCCGTTAGGTATTCCACACTAACAGACAAGAGGCTCATCCCTGTACGAGTGCATGAATATTTCTTTAAGACACACCTCGATACGCCCTGTGGTTTACCTTTAAAGCATGTGTGTAATTAGGGATAGTTAGTGATAGATGTCCACCTGAGTTAAGATGCAGTGCATTAGAATCCATATTAAAGTGTAGGAGTGTGTCTGGGATACACCATCACGCCCGCTTACCTGTGTATAAGTTCTGGGTTTATAGTCTGCGGTTACATGAGTTGATGAACTCAATGGGATCCAGTTGAGAAACAGATGTTTGAGTCAGTTGACAGCGGTTAGAAGACTTCTCCATCCAGCCGCGCAGCATCTCTTTCCCTCGTTTTGCTCAGAGTATGGTGAGCTTGTGGACCCATGCTGATGCATAGGTAATAATCTGCCGACAGTGTGTACAAAACTAGAATACAAAAGCTAGCGCCTAACTGATAGAAGGTGCAGGCCTGATCCCACCTTCATGGCGTGGCTGTACCATACTAGATATGGCAAGCCATCTTTAGACATAAAAGGGAGCTTGGATATAGGTCGATAATTAGCCAACACTCCTGGATCCAGAGTAGGTTTTTTTAAGTAAAGGTTTAATTACTGCAACCTTAAAATTCTGTGGTACAGCTACGAAGACAGATTGATCAAACCCAATATGGAAGTATTAATTAAACGGAAAACCTCCTAGAACAGTCTCGTTGGGATTGGGTCTAAAACACAAGTTTAGAAGAAGCTATTGCTGTTGTTAGCTCAGAGATATCGACTGGACAGAAACTATCACAACCCCTGCTGTGGCCACCACATTGGCTTTGTGGAGCAGCGACATGGTCATCTTAATCCACATTTTCTCTAATTGACTATCTGGCAGCCAGCCCCTCCTTTGGGGAGTGTGTTCTCAGTGGGGTTCATTGAAGACCGAGGAAGTCCTCTCCTCCAGGGTTCCTGACTGTCTTCCTTGGCTTTTCTAGTCAAGGGTTGGTCTCAGCGAGCCCTTCCTTTTTGTTCCTTGGGTTAGTCAAAACCACACAGTCGTTTTATATGTAAATCATAGGGGGCGTGTCCAGGCAAGCTGCTGTTTCTTAAAGAAATAGCCACGCACTCTGATGGGGAATCAATTTCATACATATGGAATATGTAACAGAGTGGAGAGAAAGTCTCTCCACCTCCTCATTACAATATAACCACATGATCTTAGCTCAGTTTGATTTCTGTTGATCAACTGTTCAGAATACAAAATATATGAGTTATAATTTTACTTTTGCTTATGAAGTAATCGACTAGAGGAGGTCTGTTTATATTGTTTATAAACCAACAAAAGTAAATCTGTTTAATCATGATTTTGTTTCAGTTTGATTCTGAAACAATAACCTAGAATAAAGCTGACTTTGCTGCTGAAATAATTAACCAAAGGAGATTTTAGTTTTTTTTGACGAAGAAAAAAAACTTGAGATTGTCACTGTTTATACCTGAAAAAAATAAAACTCAATTTTCACCTGTCCTCCACAATTACCTGCCCCTCATTGTCCCATCATTTGCCCCTCACCTCTCTCATCTGTCTCTCACCTGTCCCTCACCTGCACTTAATCAGGTGAGTAAAACAGGAGCAGAAGGCGCCGTATTGGATGAAGCTAAGAACATCAACAAGTCTCTGTCTGCTCTCGGGAATGTCATTGCCGCTCTAAGTGAAGGAACGGTGAGTGTCCACCAAGTAAAACACTGCTAAGGATTCACAGTCTTGCTGGTATTTCAGGTGAGAACAGGCTAGATGTTTCGGTGCAGACAGGGATCCTTCTGGTCTCCTGACCTCTGAACCAGCTGAATCTGTTCTTGGAGATCCCCACAGGTTCTTTTGTTGGTTTCAGAGATGGTGCTATCAGAGAGCTGCCTGAAAAAAAAAAAAAAAAGAAAAACTCTTCTAAACCTTCTCTGTGAAGTCATGGTGAATATCTGAGTCCTGTGTCTGTTTGCAGAAAACCCACGTCCCGTACCGAGACAGTAAGATGACTCGAATCCTGCAGGACTCTCTGGGAGGAAACTGTCGAACCACCATCATCATCTGCTGCTCACCATCAGTTTACAACGAGTCAGAAACTAAGTCCACCCTCATGTTTGGACAGAGGTAGTGCACAGGAACACATCTGAATCCCGTATGAAAATAAAGTTCCTCCAGTTTGCACAGTTGGACCTAAAGAACTGTATTTTCAAAATGTTTAAAGTTGAAATATATATATTATAAAGAAAATGTTTTAAAAGCTATAAAATGTAGGTGGATTTATCTCTCACTGAGGCGTTGAAATCTGGGCAGCAGTTTGTTGTTTGTATCTAATGATGTCGAAGACTGAGGACAAACAGGAGGGACAGAACAGGATATCTGGTGGAACTGGGCTGATCCAGATCTTACAGGGCTTAAAGGATCTCCTGTTGGTACCAGATCATGCCAGGCCAGCATGAGGTCTGAGCTTTTAGAGGTCGATTTAGTGTCACGCGTAGGTCGAGCAGCCTACCAGGTAGACAGTGTTTTTAGTTAATCTGATTATGACACTGGAACATTAGGTTCATTAGTTTGAAGAATGTTGTTAATTGGGTAGAAAAATAACATCCTCCAAAAATGTCCAAAAAAACCAGCAATGGGATAATTAAATCAGCAAATGATAGTAAAGTTTTGTCTGTGTGTGTTAAACCATGTCCACTGTGATGTTTTGCTTCAGGGCTAAAACTATAAAGAACACAGTGTCTGTGAACCTGGAGCTGACGGCTGAGGAGTGGAAGAAGAAGTATGAGAAGGAGAAAGAAAAGAACAGGAGTCTGAGCATTGTAATCCAGAAACTAGAGAATGAGCTGAAGCGCTGGAGGAAAGGTCAGAAACAGTCAGCACATCTACATCACCCTCGAAAAAAATAATTATTGTGACAGGCCGACCAAAACGGAAGATTTAAAATGCATTTAAACATTGAATCTAGCTTCTCAAACCAGACCAACACACCCACATAATCAAGATGGGTTTGAATCCTTCCTGCATGGAAACACTCAGCTGGACTCAGATGGTCTCAGCTGCTCTGTTCATGCTCCAAACTTCCATCTTTCTGCATTTTTTAGTAAAAACAGTCAAATGTATATTAATCCACCTGAATTCTCTATCAAGATGCTCTCATTCACATATTTTTGTTTCTTTTGTCAGAAACTGCAACTGAAAATCAGCCCATTAAGACTATGTGTCAGCTGGTGATCACTTAAAGCATTTCCAGACTTTCTCTCTGCTCTAATAAAATCCAATTTTTTTTAACCACAACCCCATCTGACAAAATCTCCCTTTAAGTAACCTAAAGACAACGTCTGTGCAGTAGATTCAGCTGTACTCACGTTTGCCATGATGTCTCACAGAGTAAGTTAGAAGCAGGTTTTCTCTCACGGTCTGCAGCGTCGCAGACGAACTTCAGTCAGTACTGGGACAAGGTCCAGTTATATGGACTGGTCCAGCTGAAACTGTAGCTCGATTCAAATGTAGAAATGAATAAACTATCTTCCAGACTAAGTGAGATTCTTCTAAAATACTTGAATGCTATTTTCTTTCCAGCTTTATTGTAGTCTGCTTTAAAGCATGCAACTTTGACTTAAACCAAAGAGTTACCGATCAACTTCTTTCTCAGAGGGACAACATTGTCCAATACTGTACACGTTGACACAGAGCTTTGTTAACAAGACAATCAGGTTCTGCGGGAGTACATTTTAGGTAGCTTCCCTCTGTTGTTGCACATGGCAATGAAGAAAATGATAATAGAATCGATTATTTAAATTTGGTTACAGCATTCTCTGATAGACATCTACTATAAATGCATTTTTTCTCAGATGCTGTGTAGTCAAGAATTGTAAACTCAAAGTTTATCAAAAAATGGTCAGGTAAGACAGGGTTATTTGGAAAACCCATGACCCTGAGTTGGATTAAGTATGGAAAATGGATGGATAGAGGGAGCTGATCCATTAATGCAAACATGATTCTACTGCTGCAGCCATGTTTCTGTAAGACTAAATCTATCAATATAATGATCATCAATCAAGTCATTTGTTAACAGAGACTTAGAAAAGATATTCTAATATTCAGCAAAGCACATGTAATAGTTTTATCTTTTTTTTTTAGATTTTCTGAATTTGCTCCTCTTGTATTTATTGATTTATTTAATCTGGGTGAGACAGTCATTATGGGTTTTTGGCGGGGTGTAGGTGGGAGGCTGCACATAGGTGTGTAAGACTACAACTTTGCGTCCTTGCCTCAACCCTGGGTTGTCATGTTTTTGATGACGAAAAAAATTTGCCCCTTCCAAAGTAGGATGGATGCTGTCTTTCCTAATCCACCAGGCTTTTTCCAGAAAAATGTCAAATTATCTATGCAGCCCATGTTGTTAGCTACACATCACCTAGACAACCAGCGGTTGCTGTCATTGCTCAAATTTGGCAGGGGGCCAGAGTAAACTACGAAGTCTGACATTATTTTGGCAAAGTACTTCCTGTTTGTCAGGAAGTCTTATCTCACAGGGGGTGGAGACACCGGGTCAGGCATTGGTTCCTTTCTGAATAAGTTTTTTAGACTGATTCCCTTTAATGTATTCACTTTTCAGCTCTTTGTAGGGAGTCAGCTTCCCAAATTTTGTGCTCATCTTAACTGTGGAAGCTTAATTTTCTGGAACCCATCAAAGGGAGTAACAGCAGTTGGCGGATGTCTCTTGGTGTCCTCTGACCCTCTCAGGTGAGTCTGTCCCTTTGGAGGAGCAGCTAAGCAGCAGAACCAAAAAGAGCAGCAGTGAAATACCAACAGTGATTGACAGCTTAGCCCCGCCCACTGCCCCTCTGTCCGAGGAGGAGAAGACTCAGTATGAGACGCTCATCACTGACCTGTACCATCAGCTGGACGACAAGGTGAGTCTGACCCGCACCTGCAGCTGGATTGTAACCCATTAAAATCTGAGACCTTAGATATGAGCTGAGTCGTGTTTCAGGATGATGAGATCAACCAGCACAGCCAGACGTCCGAGAAGCTGAAACAGCAGCTGATGGAGCAGGATGAGGTCAGTCTCACCTGTTTTGTGATCACACCTGTCAGGGTTCAGGTCACCAGTATTCCTCACACGTGTTGATTATCCACACAGCTGCTGATGTCCAGCCGCCAAGACTATGAACGACTTCAGGAGGAGCTGCTGCGGCTGCAGAGGGACAACGATTCAGCCAAAGAGGAGGTGAAGGAAGTGCTGCAGGCACTGGAGGAGCTCGCCGTCAACTACGACCACAAGAGCCAGGAGGCAGAGAACAAGAACCGCTGCAATGAGCAGCTGAACGAGGAGCTCGCTCACAAAACTGTGAGTCCTCAGACACACAGAAGGGAGAATACAGATGTTTGGGTGGGAGGGTACTGGTGAATTCAGGGCTGTCCTGTGGTTCCAGGTGGGTCTGGAGGTGGCCCAAAGGGAGCTGTCCACTCTGCAGGAGCTCAGCTCTCATCATAAGAGGAGATCAGCAGAGATCCTGGGCCTGCTTCTCAGAGACCTCAGTGAGATTGGCAGCGTCCTGGGAACCACTGAGCTCAAAGCTGTGAGACTCCACTCTTCTTCTACTGTCCTCCACAAACACTCTACCACATTGTCATAGGAGAAGGCTGTCCTCCATGTTTACCGCTGTTCTCTCCTCAGATGGCGGAGGGCAGCGGCGTGATGGAGGAGGAGTTCACCACCGCTCGCCTTTACGTCAGTAAAATGAAGTCTGAGGTCAAATCTCTGGTGACCCGCAGTAAACAGTTGGAAGTCAGCCTGACGGAGAACACTTGCAGGATGGAGGCCAACGAGAGGGAACTCAGCACTTGCCAGCTGCTTGTCTCACAGGTGAAATACACTGGCTGTAAAAATCAGAGCACATAACACATTTCACGTTTTATGATGTGGTGATGCTTTTTGAACAGCCTGTGCTGGTTATCAGCAGTCAGCCCAGGGTCTCTGGTTCTGAGTGTCCTCACAGGTGTTCAACTAAATTAACCTGATGCATTTATAATAGAAAATTAGGGTTAGGGTTAAAACTTTTTCTCTCAGCTGTGGCTCTGAAGTTTTAAAGGAGTTAGTGATGAAGAAAAAAACAAACAAATAAAGATAGATAAATAAGCACCTCTTTGTTTTTTATAAGTAATTTGAATAAACATAGCAACAATTATTATTAATTATGTTATTGTTCATTTCCACATCATCTGAGAACAACTAGAGATACCTATCAGGTTATTGAGCATCTTTTCTTTGCGCTTTGTTGTGTTACTTTCAGTCCGAGAGAAAGAAATGATTCTGATTGGTCAGCAGAGCTCACCTCCACCTATTCTACATCAGCGTGCACAGATCCACACTCACAGTACCTGGTGACTCACAGAGCTGCATCATGTTGTTGGGTTAGTTAAACCAGATAACCAGGAGATAACCAGTTGGACCTGCTTCAGAGCAAAGTTCAGATTCAGGCCTCAGATCTGCGTTTTTGCATCAGAGCTTCCGTGTAAAATCTCATGTTTGTGTTGCTTTCTTTATTTTCATTGTTGTTTGTGTAGCTCCGAGCAAAGTTGGGGTCTTTGACTGATGATCTGCAGAAGATGGAGCAGAAGAAGAGGCAGCTGGAGGAGAGTCAGGATGCTCTGATGGAGGAGGTTGCCAAGCTCCAAGCTCAAGGTCTGACACATCACCATGCTTACTGGAAGCACTCTGATTGGTGTGTAGGTTAGAGAAAATAAGTCATGTTAATCCAAGTAAAAATGTTTCTGGTTCAGGTCAGATGCACGAGCTGACGGTGATGGACAAAGAGAAAGAACATATGAGCAGACTAAAGGATGCTGTGGAGATGAAGGTCAGTTCCTTTGGTGGCCCCAACAGATGGCTGCAAAGCAGTTTGTATTCTCCACTACAGACTTACAGACGATATGAAACATCTTGGTGCAGACAGGGAAGGGACTAAGCTTCCTTAAGAAATACATTCAGCTCGATCCTTTCTTGTAGATGGCCTCAGTATTGCATTTATAATCCAGTCTGCTGTCCAGGTAGAGTCCCATGTATCTGTATTCCTCTTTTTCCTCCTGCGCCCACTCCTGGTCCTCCTAAAATCCACAATCATCTCTGTTTTTTATTTCAATGGGAGGTTTAACCTCACTGCCCACAAGTGACATGATTCACCTCATGAAAGTTTGTCTGAGAGAAATAAGATCAGTAACAGGAGCAGTAAACACAGAAGGATGAACTTCAGGGTGCTCTCCTTTACTTCAAATCACTAACTCTGGACAGCCTTCCAATAACCTCCATCATGACAACTTCTGCGATTTTTGCTGGGATTTGCATCATCTTCCAGTTTAGATTCAGATTTAAATGGGACAGGCTTCTCTGAACGGTTTTCATTCATCACAGTGCACTTTCTGTCTTTACAGATTAGATGTTTATTTAGTTATTCAGTTATTTATCTTCATCTTGTATATCAGATTCCTCACTTCCTGATTTATTTTGTTGCGTTTCGCCCCTTGTCCATTCTATTGAGTTTACTTCTACTCTTTTTTCAGCCCACGCCTTTGGTTTCTGATTGCTACACTTAATCCTTGTTTGTTACCCCGTCCCTCTGTTTAAATCCTCCAGGATTCGGATTCATGTTTCACTTTATTGCATTTTATTTGGTTAAAATCTGTTCTCCTTGTTTCTCAAAAGTTAAAACTTGTGTGGAGATAGAAAGCTTGCTCCTTTATTAACGTTTGAATGTGATTTTTGTGGAAAACGTCAAGAATAGTCAAATTTCAACTGCACACATGACACCACAAAACAGAACCAGACAGCAGCAGTGAGTCCCGCCGACCACCTCAAATAACTCCTCAACCAGTAAGGAGATATTCCACCAACTACCTCAGACCAATATCACCTCCCTCAGTATATATCCTACTCATATTTCCTTTGTTCAGAGCCAGATCATTGTTTTGTCATGTTTTGTTGTTTTTTTCCTGCTTCCAGTTTTAATTCATTAAAGTTTCCTAGTTTACCTGCTGTTTTTCGCCTCTTCTTACCGGGGGTCCTGCATTTGGGTCTGGAGTTCAGTAAAGCTCAAATCATATACTGTACCGACATTTCTCCCACAGTCCAAAAACACACTGTTAGGCTAAATGGGGTTCCTGTATTGACCCAAGGAGTGAGCGTCAGTGTGCATGGTTGTTGGTCTCTGTGACGGACCTGTGTAGGATGTACCCCACCCACCCCATTGTGACCCTGAGTTAGATTAAGTGGGTGTACAAAATGGATGGATGGATGGAGTACATGAGTAATGAGGGTTAGTGTGGCCAGTGTCATTTGATAAGAGTTAGATATGAATAGAGATTGGGAATAAAGTTTGACCATATACCAAAACAATATGTCCAACTTGAAGCTCTTTATAACAGCTGGAACTCCTCCTGGAACTGCTCCGTGAACACAGATATGTTACCTGGTGAAGACGGACCGTTTGGTTAATTGGTTGCTCTGTATTGGATTGTAGAGAACGCTGGAGGAGCAGATGGAGAACCACAGAGAAGTTCATCAGAAGCAGCTGAGTCGACTAAGAGATGAGATTGAGCAGAAACAGAGAGACATCGACCAACTCAAAGAGTACGTCCCTGATAACTGATTATTATGGTCTGGAAGTGATTGTTTGTTTTTTGGCTGTTTGCTGATTCACTTCAGACTAGAATGAGTTTTTTAAACATGAAGTGAAATGCTGTGTTTTTCTCAGTGTGAGTCAGGCTCTGCAGCTGGAGAACAGGAAGCTTCAGTCTGATTTGGACAAACTGAAAACTGAGGACCAGAACAAAGACCAGAAACTCCAGAAGCTGCAGTAAGTTTCCCTCTCACTGCTCAACAAGTGGGATAGTGCTTAACTGGGATAGTGTAGTGGTATGATTGCCACTACATTGTGAGGGAGACCTGGGTTCATATCCCCTGCATGAAAGGTGCTGTCTCCAGTAGGGGTCCTTAGGCAAGACCCCCTTACCCTACCTGCCAACCTGTAAGATGCTTTGGATAAAAGCATCTGCTAAATGCATAAAAATAAACAAAGCAACAAGAGTTTATTTAACTATTATACAGAGACCCCTGTTGATATTTAACTGTTCAGTCTGTTTCTACCCACATACTTTTATTTACACTCAATAGGCTATCTCAAGGATTCAAAGGTTCTTTATTGTCATACCAGCTCACATGTACATGTTTATGGTGCAAAATTAGATCTCATGTCCCAGTTTAATAAGCCTAATAAATAAGTGTATAACACATGAGAAAAAATAAAATAAAATAAATAAATATATATATATGTATAAACAGCAATAAAACAGCAATAAAAATTTAAAAAAGCATAAACCGAGGTGGTGGGAAGGCTGCTTCCCACAGTCCTCTGTTGAGCCTTTACCACCCTGTGCAGTGCAGCTGCTGTGCCACACGGTGACCCTAACCCTCACCACCCCACAGTGCTAGAAGCTCCTCTCAACACTGTAATGTAAAAGCTGATGTTTCTGTCATGTTTTCTTCTTTTTTCTTTACCATTTGCTTCTGTGATTCAGGTTCCTGAATGAGAAGAGAGAACAAGCCAAGGAGGACTTGAAGGGTTTGGAGGAGACTGTGGTATGGCTGTTATTCTTCTACATTCATCATGTCTAAATGTTCATTGTGGCGGATCTAAGATCAACTGAGTTATTCTGTTTCATCTAACAGGCCAAAGAGCTGCAGACGCTGACCAACCTCCGTAAACTTTTCATCCAGGATATCAGCTCTCGAGTCAAGAATGTAAGAATGAAATCAGCCAGGCCATTCAGAGCTGATATTCTGTTATTTAGGAATAGGTCCACAA
Organism: Leuresthes tenuis; assembly: GCF_036924035.1. Classification (NCBI taxonomy): domain Eukaryota; kingdom Metazoa; phylum Chordata; class Actinopteri; order Atheriniformes; family Atherinopsidae; genus Leuresthes; species Leuresthes tenuis. The sequence continues at coordinate 35,036,904 of NW_027325366.1, forward strand.
ATAAAAGATGTTCCCAGAGCTGTAATTTTAGTCTTTTTAGGTTTTAGAGCTAATTCACTGAGAGCTCTGATGTCCACACTGAGTGTTTGTTGCTGTTTGGAACTTTGGCATTTTAAACAAGTCCATTCACAACAAAAAGTCCTGTCAGAACAAAATTCAAGTCCAAATACACAGTATCCAATATCAGATACCCGTGGTAATCATATCTACACAATATTAATCTCCAAGGAACCCCACCAGCTGTTTTCCACTACTTAGAATAAACGTTTTGCCTCCTCCGTGCTGTCGATGGATGCTCGCCTGTAGCCCCTCCCTCATATTTGCTGCTGTGAGAGCACCTCTCCAGCAAAAAAAGACCCCCCCCCCCCCCCCGAGGTGCTTTTCTGAACAGGAATTCTGGAAAAACACTGAAAAAAACAGCCATATATTTTACTGAACATCTCCGGCGGTCATGTGTAAAAATGGCTGAGGCCTCAGGCAGGATGTCAGTAGATTGAATGGAGGCTCTTTGTGTTTCTTAGTCTGTGAGTGATGAACGCAGACATCACCATTAAAGTTTTATCCTCTGCTATGATCAGAGTTCGGAGAATGACTGTGATGAGGCCGGAGGCAGTTTGGCTCAGAGACAGAGGATCATATTCCTAGAAAACAACTTGGAGCAGCTCAGCAAGGTCCACAAACAGGTCAGTTATGGCACCACCAGGAGCCACTCACCCCTGCTCACCTTTGCTTGTGTTCACCTGTCAGACTCTCATTCAATTGACATTTGGTTTATAATGGTCACAGATTTACCATAAATTTCTTATTTTAAAGGAGACATCCCCAACTTGAATGTTATTTAACTTTTTTAATGAACAATGTAACGTGTATCAATGCTTCAGGTTCATGTTTTGGCTTTCTTTTGTTTACACTTTATATATAAAAAAACAGCCATGTTCCTTCACTCCCTCCAACCTCAAAATGACACGAAGCCCATAAGTCTGTTTAATATCCATCAGAGGTGGTGAATTCATTGTTGTTAAAGGAAAGAAAAACTCATATCAGCGTGGAGTCCAAATTTAATAGTAAATCCATTGAAACTACTGATTGTCTTTCAGTTTTCTGTTGTTGGGCCTGATGTTAGCACAGCCCTCACAGTAAGAGCTGTGATTGGATGTTATTATCATCATTGTTTTGCAGCTGGTTCGAGATAATGCAGACCTTCGGTGTGAGCTACCCAAATTGGACAGGCGTCTGCGGGCCACAGCAGAGCGAGTAAAGGCTCTGGAAACTGCCCTGAGGAATGCCAAGGAGTCAGCTGTGAGGGACCGCAAGCGCTACCAACAGGAAGTGGACCGGATCAAAGAGGCGGTCCGATCCAAGAACGTCTCCAGAAGAGGACACTCTGCTCAGATTGGTGAGAGATGCTGCTTCCAGCCCAGAGTAACAGTATGCTGAGCCCATCTGTGGTGTGACACTGACTCATCTGTTACCTGTGTCTATGCAGCTAAGCCAATCAGAGCCGGACATCAGTACAATCACCATCCACCCTCTTCGTCATCCATCAAACCTGTCGTCAGAGGTGGGGGGGTAGCATCCAATCCACGCCATCACTCAACCCGACAACAACCCCAACAGCAGCAACAACAGAGCCTCAGCAAGTAGGCTCCAGGTGAGTTGCAACAACAACAATGCAGGCACAACAACAAACCCCCCCAGCTTTAAAACACAACCCAACCTCACAGGGGGTCAGAGATGCTCTGACAGAGGAACATTGAGAACAAACGACGTACGCCTGGCAGTTAGTTCTTATTATTTTAACATTGTGTAACGTTACTGAAACATTGTCTGAGGCATTAAGAGACTTGGAGTTTAAAAGACTGAATCATTGTTAAAGACAGTGCTGCCAACTGGCTCTACACTGTGGATTTCATGGATTGCCTGCACACACTCAATTTAGCCTCTCACAAAGCTCTCAAACTCCTTTGCTTCACCCTTTCATTGCTGTACTATGACAAGCCATGAAGTTAAAGAGAAACAAAAACATTCGTGCATTCATTCTCTGATGTTGCTGGACTTTGGGGGAACCCTTCATGCATTGCAAATCATTTTGTGTCTTGACATCAGTGCCTCTATCCCCTCCTGTGGCTTTCTGTCTATTTCATCTGGGTATCCGATGAATGTTCTAGCTTATGTGTTGATTGCTTGGATCTTATTTCTACCGCTGATTTCTAGGCATTCTCTGGATTTATTCCACTAACCGGCTTTACATCTTCATGGGGGGACATGTGATTAATTTTGTTGTCACCTGGAACTATTTCAATAATTCTTTAATAAAACCTTTAAAATTAGATAGATTATTTGGTGTTCTAGTGACTAAAGTGACTTTGTTAGACTTCCACTGGCTGTGCAGAACAGAGCCCTTTCAGTCAGGAGAACTACGGGACAGCTTATGTGCCAACTGTCCTCAGCTGTGTGGGTGTAGATAAAAGGTTTGCCTGGTGAAACCTGCATGCTTTTACCACTGGGGTGTTTCTGGAGCTCAACATAGAGGTCTCATGGCTAATTAAAGTCTTTATTTTATCCCCTAAAATTAACCTAATATAGTTTTTATTGGGAGAAAACCTTTTTAAAAATGACTGTCTACATTATTTTGATGCACGTGTCAGACTGTAACAATCAATTTATTTAGTAAAATGAACACTGTGATTTACTGTGGTGACATTAACTCTGTGACATTAACATGTTGTGAATGCAGGACCCAAAGCCTCACAGCAGAACTATTGTATTCACTTCGCTTGTCGGTGGTTTTAATGTTGTGAAGGATCAAATTTGTATAAGTTTACTTTAACTTTATTTTATCCATCCATCCATTTTCTATATCTGCTTAATCCGTCGGTCGGGTCACAACTTTATTTTATATGTACTTTAAATATTAAAATGAATCAAAAACATTATTTTCTAATGTTAAAACATTTTCACGATAATTTCTGGAGTGACTTTAGCAGATTAACATATTTCTCCCTGTCGTCATAGGTGGCACCTGACTATGGATCAGAGTCCATTTCTGAGGATTCAGGCCCCTGTTTTCACCAATCTGCCTTTAATGAAACCAGACTCCTTGTTTACGCAATTTTCCCTTTTACAGCAAATAAGTGCTTTCTTTGGTGCTCTGACTCAGTTAATCAGTTTGCTCTGATGATTTCAGCCTGATGTATTCAGAGTTTATTTAAGGTTTTCATATACAGATAACACAATTCCTCATTAATATTAATTTTCTCTACACTGATGTTATTGTTGCCTGTCTTTAGTTAGGAATGATTAAAAAAATGTCCAGCAGGTCAATCAACACGATGAAAAACTTGTTACATTTAATCAAAGTTTAGATTTGAGTGAATAACAGTGTGTGTATTTCACAGTTAGAATCAACAATATTTTTGTCCATTTTAGTTCAAAATCAGAATATGAACATCTGCAAAATCTGTAATCAGGTAATCACATTAAGCTCGAAATTCTGACGAATATTTTTGTCTGTCTTCTTATGTAGCACATTGCTTTATTTTTTCCACTGATTATCAGTTCTGATAATTATCGTTATGATTATTATGATTAAGTCCACATTAGAGATTAATTGAACAGTTGTTCTTGAGGTTACATGTTACATCTATTGTAACGTTTTTCTCATTATACAATTTAAGAATATATATATTTTTAAAGTTAAAGGTTTTGTTCATGTCCTCTGTATTTAATAATAATTTGATACAAGTCATCACTGTTGTAAAACTTCAATCTTGTTCCTTCTGTTGATATAATCTTAATGACAACTATTTAATTTAAATGATGTGTTTTGACCTACAGTCATTAGGCTAACTCAAATAATCTTGACTCGGCAGACTCATGTTTTTTTTTATAATATTTAAATCAACATAGAATTATGATGGTAATATTATTTTTGCTGTGACATTTTCCTGATGTAAATGTTTTGACACACTGATGACGATTGTGTTGTTTCAACTTTAATTTTGTATATATTTTTTTTACATTATTGTTGTAGCAGAACTCTTTATCACCTCATGAATGTTTCTACACATTCCTGCAGTAAAAACTGATTTAATCTGATCACAAAATAATGAATGTATTGATAGAAGCTCAGAGTGTGTGCGGTATGCAGTGTTTGTCTGTTTGAGGGTTTCTTGTGTTCGTACAGTGTTGTGCAGTAGCTGTTGTGTTTCTTTAAGTCACACAGAGTCTTTGCTAGGATTGTGCCCAGCTTCATCACAGATGAAGCATCAGTGTTAATATCACTGGTACATTTTAAAGTCACAGTATCAGCTGTGTTTCACAGCCATCTGACAGGAACTATCAATTTACTGAAAGTCAGAACCCCATCATGTCTACGATAAAGTGTAACTGCTGTCTGTGTATTTTGTAAAGATGAAAATGTTCTGCAGATTTGTGCACAGAGTTACATGTGTCATTTTGACATCAGTGTTCATGGAGGAAATCAATGAGATTTGTGAGGAAGATAGAGGGATAAATGGCTCAAACTCTGTTATCGTTCGAATAAATGTTATCAAGCCTTTACTGGAGCATCTGTCTGTGTGGGTTTTCTTCCACAGCCCAAAGAGATGCATGTTGGGTTATCTGTTGATTCAAAATCAGCTGTAGTTATGTATATTGTTGTATTTCTCTGTGTCAGTCCTGTGGTGGCCCATCCACCTCATGCCCCATGTTAGCTGGTATCACCACCACCTCCCGAGCTTTAAGTTATGAATACACACCTCTTTTCCAAATGTGCCTTAGAACATTACATGTGTGATATGGATCGCTTAAAGTTTATGAAAAAAAAAATATTTTGATTATGTTTAAAATAGAGATTAAATAAAAAATTTAAAACTTGTTTTAAAGATTAGGTTTGGCAGAATCAAACAGATGATCTCAGGTTAGAATATGAGTAAGATGTAAAGCTATAATTAATCAATTGTAAATCTATTTTTGTCAAAAAGATCATCATCATTCACTCAGATAAAACAACATACCTTTGTTCATTTATTTTTTTCATCACAGCACAAATAAAACACTGCATGAATGGGTTGTTTTAGCTGTGATGAGTAAATGTGAGTTCATCAGACAGTCATACTCATGACCTGCTAATTCCCGTCCATATTGAAGATCTCCCGGCTTTCAATTAGGATGAACTCCACAATCTGGTTCTGGTACACCATGTTGACTGCCATGTTTCCTGCATCCAGCTCAGGCCACATCAGCGTTGGGCCGAACACAATACCAATACCCTGAGTGGACATCAAGTTCTTCTTGGAAAAGACCAGAACTCTGTGACCACAAGAACAGAACAGAGCATAAAGTAGAACATGTTGCCTTTATGCTAACAACTGTCTGAATGTTGGTGTGTTGCAGTACACAATCAGAAACATAATTTAACTTAAAGATGAAACCCTGTATAACAGACACATACCCATGGTAAGTGAAAAACATCCCATTCATGAACATTTTATACCAATGTAATATAAAGTTTACCATCTGCTTGCTTTATGAATGATCAAAAATGTAATTCAGTTTGCTGAAAAGAATCTGTCGATCACTGTGAGGGATCAAACTGTGGTTATATTAGTATAATTTTATTATTGATTAATAAAAATACTTTTTTAAACATTTTTTTACTGAAATATCACAAAGCTTCCTGTAAGTTAGAAATACTGTCATCATGTGTGGATGAGCCACCCTTCAGGTGGTGGTCAAGTATGGCTCAGAAATGGATCAGGTGTACCTTTGCAGGTGGGTGAAGAGAAGCTTCAAGGTGTCGTGGTTGGGTTTGGGAAGTTTCTGGATGAGTTTCTTCACAGCCTGAGTTTTTTCATTGGAGTCTTTGATTTCTGTTCAGAGAAACAACATCAGTTTAATTTTTTTGACAAAGTTTAACCACTTGACAGCCACAGTTTCAGTAGTGTAAAGATTCATTATTGTTTGTCTTCATATTCTGAAAATATGGTTGAAGGGTATGTTATCTAACTAAAGTCAGTGTCACATACTGACTGCATCCACAAATGACTGGAAGAACTTGAAGGGGAACAGCGGCTCTGGCAGCTCACGGAAAAACATCTTCAGAGCTCCAGTGACAACATGAATGTCTTCCCACTGACTGTGATCCAGGTCCAGATCCTCCTCTGAGGGGGCAGAAAGAAGACAGCTTAAGCCACATGACTCAGGCTTTATATCTGGCAAAGGCTCTGTCATTTGACACATTTCAGTCCAGTTTGTGCCATATTTCTTTCACAGTCTGAAATATAGTCTGCGTCTCCCTATGTCCTGTGCCAGTGTGTTTCGTTACAAACCTTTCATCAGTGATTTTTTAAAATATTTTTTTATTTATTGTAACCTTTTGACTCATAGTCCGAGCCCAGCCTTGTCTAAGTTTATAGCCTGTTTTGTTTTCTCTGTAAGGAGCGACTTTGTTTTGCTAAATTTCATAGTGCCTCCGTTTATTGGAGTGTTTGATTTCTTATTGCCTCTTCAGGAAGAGAATGTCTAAGTCATTTTGTTAATATTTATAGCTTTTTTAGTTTTCCTACTGGAGTGGAGAGAATATTATTTTGATAAGTTTTATAGCCACACTGGCCTCACTATAGTTATTGGGGGAAGTGTGTTAGACTTTCACAGCCTGTTGATTTCTCTGACCTGGAATTAGAAGTGGTCAAAAAATAAACTACTTGTTCTGAAAATCCCTGTGCCTGTGTCCTGCCGGTTCCTGACAGATCTACCCCTAACCCACAGCAGAGGTGGTTGGAAGCACCTCTAAAAATCTCAGTTTTCAACATATTTAAATGTATTGGACAGACAGTATTAAAACAGAGCTTTGAATTGTACGATTGTAAACTTAAAGTTGACACTAACAGTTCACACTATTAGAGGAAAATGTAGACGTTACCCTATTCGGACTGTCATTACTAGCGGTTTCAGAAAAACATGGGTCACAAACAAGCGACCAAATGCTGGCATAAAAGTGTAAATGTAAAAACTACTGAATTAATTTAGTACTCTGTGAAGATGATTGTTCATGAACTTACCTTCTAACCTCAACATATTTAAACATGACACTAAGAACTGCATTTTTAACCCATTTAAGAACCCATTTCTCTGTAAATTGCCCTGAGACGAATTTAATTTAATTCGTGTTCCATTAGCTGCAGTATCATCATTGTGAACCTGACTCATCATTTTATTTTAACCAGACTCAACAGTTTTTAACCTGACTCAGCACAAAGTAATCAACCTGACTCAAAAACTTGAAACCTACTGAAAGTTCTCTGTAAAAACTGTTGGGACATAAACAGACTCGCTTGGTAAAATATATTTAACAGGTATTTTTTAGTTAAAAACACATTTTCTGCTGTGAATTTAAGATAATTTCAGATGACAAACCTTGATCAATGATGAAGCGAAGTTTCTGAATTGTGGCCAGATTTCCGCTAACTCTGTAGATCCCATCAGCCTCCAGACCTGAAACGTTTAATGCAAAAATAAGCCCAATTCAGTCAGTGGATTCACACTGAAAACATATGCTCTGTTGATAAACGAAGGGTTGAACCGGCCACAACATTAAAACCACTGATGAGTACAGTAAATAACTGATCCTCTAGTAAATTGTTGCGTGAAAATCTGCTTCCTGGCATTCACATGGGTCACCTACCGTAACATTTAAACTGTCCTTTATATATGTTGTCTATTCTTCTCTGAATTGAAAGTTAATCAGCTTTTAGTGAACCCACCTCGTTTTTCAACGGCATCCACACAAATTTGAACAAACTTTGGTACTGTGGTTCCTTCTCGTTCACAGAGAGTCAGCAGGTGGCAGCCAAACACTCGATCTGAAACGAATATGAAAACCGACAAAATATTATTTTGTGTTCTCATTAGTTTGGTGGACCATAGTTGACTAGGTTGATACCAGCTTGAAAGATCTAAACAAATATCCCTGAAGTCACGTGGTTTCACACCTCCAGAATTCAGACATGTGAAATGATTATTTGTCAAAAGTAATTTTATCATAACGCATCACATAAAGGTGTAGTTAATTTCTTTAAAAGGTAACAATGCCTCTCAAAACTTTGGACGCATTTACTTATTAGGCAGGTATGAAGATCTGTACTTTAGACCAGGGTCTGGTCCAACAGATCCTTAGCGACCCCGGTCCAACAGTGTATCTCGGATCATACCTAAGTAAAATGAGCTGGCAGTATTTGGGCAGCTGCCATGGTCAGAGCTGTCTAATTCCTCCAAATACTAAGGAAAGGAGCTCCAATGATTCCTTAATGATCTCCTTTAGGAAACACCAAGCCATCCTTTGAGAGAGAGGTAATTCTGTCTCACAATATCGTGTGGGATCACATTTATCCAGTTGTACTGATTTATGTGGATCAATATGATAAGAGGAGTTGGCTTTTTTGACTATTTACTGATCTTTTGCAATTTCAGAGCTGCAGACCCACATCACAGCTGGGAGTCCAACACAGTCATCTGTCCCTGAGTCCTTAACTCAATTATGTTTTCCAACAAGGTCAAGTAAAATAACTTAGAAAAAGATAACAGGAGGACATGGATGATACCCCAACATCTCTGAACTGTCAGTGATGTTATTGGTCCAAACATTTGTCACACCCTCTCCACTCTGAAAGTAGATTTGTGATTTAAAGCTCCACCAGATGGGTTTACATAAACAAGTTTTAAATTACACAGTAGATGTTAAAGACATGAATATAACGAATATTACACATTGAGGATGAAGGGTTGAAACAGCCATATATGAGTTGCTGTGTAATACAGTCAGGTACAGAAAAAGTTCAGCAACCTGAAGCTGCCTCTGAAAAACATGGAGACATCTTTATTAAATGTTTAAGAAAGCAAGAACCTTTGATGAGGCCTTTTTCTTGTAGCGTCTTCATGGATGGACGTCTGATGATGAACTTCTTCAGTCTGTTCTTCACTCCATTCTTGTCGGCGCTGTCTGAGGCGCTGTGCTTCAACTTTGAGTTGCCAAACATATCTACCAAAAAAATATCAAACATTAAATAAACTGAGTTGCTCATCACTAATTTTCAACACAGCACCAGTAAATGCATTTGAAAAAGTACAAATGAGCCACATTTTCTTAAATGCTTGTTTCTTTGAACATCCAGCAGTTGTGAAGCAACATGATCATTCGGGTGAAGAATAGTTGTCCTCAACTCAACCGCATTAAAATGTTTCAGGTCTAATTTTCTGCTATGTCCCTGCTCACAGAGATGCCTCCATTGTCTATCTCTTTGGATGATATCATGTTCTGTAGATGATGTAATATTCAAAATCTTCACTGTTTTACATTCAGAATCATTATTCTGAAGTTAATTCCAAGGTTATAGACATATCGCCGAACCCCAGTCCATCTTTTCTTCTGAGAGTCTCTGCCTCTCAAAGGTGCTCTTTTTATAGCCAATCGTGTTACTGATATGCTGCTCATTAACCTAATTCTTTAAAAATTAGGTTAGTTTGGTTAATATTCTTTCCTCTGTGTGTTTCTTTTTAGTACCACTTACTTTTCTAGCCTTTTCTTGCTCTTGTCCCAACACTTTTGAGATGTGTTGCAGCCATCAAATTCAAGATGAGCCAATATTTTAAATGAAATGTTAAAGTGTCTCACTTTCAATTTTTGATATGTTTTCTAAGTTCTATTGTGAATGAAATATTGGAATTTTTTTGGAATTGGATTCGTACTTTACTCCCCTAACGGCTGATTTGAACTGATCTATTCACATTCTCATAACTGTCACATCCAGGTTATTCACAGAGGACACAATCTTCTTTGTGCAGCATATCAAATTCACTCTTGTTAATTTAAACTTTGTGTAACATAATAAAAAAAAATGTTTAGTCATTAATTGCAATTAAAATCTGCTTTGAAATTGGTTTCGAAGCACTCACTGATGGATCGTCTGTGGACTGGGTTTCGCTGCTTGGTGTTGGGGGAGGCAGAACCATATCCGGGTAGGGAGCTGTGTCTGGGCAAGTACTCTGTACTGTTTGACCTCCGCAGAGGAAAACGTTTGTCTTCTTTAGTCTGAAGAGAAAAAGGTTAAAACCAACCACAGAAAGATGTTTACTTGACTCATTTTAGTAAATTGTCCTTTAAAAAGACATTGAATTGACAAGTTTTACAGTTTTGTGTGATTTCTTACTGAGGATTCAACCGTCTTTTTGATGGCATCATACCATTTGCTGGCAGTGGAGTAGCTGTCATTCTGGACAAGGTATTCACTTCCTGTGTTTGTTGTAATCTAGGACAGATGAAGTTGATGAGTGGATCTGTATTTATTCTATTTAAAAAGGGACTATTTAAACTTTTTAAAACATTTTTTAAACATCAATTTTGCCATTTGATGCACCATACCAGATGATAGCTCTAAGCTAATTTGTATCTATAGTCCTTGGCATGTTGGAGAACAAACCACCAGACTAATAAATCATTCACAGCACATAAAGAAGTATTACATACTGTATGTTAACATAGTCAAAAGGTATGTTTTTCAAACAAAGTAACTCATGACAATTTTGTAAGTAATTGCAGCGCTGAGCTCCTTGAACACGGACCCAGAGCTATGAGGAGTAGGTCCTTTTTATAGGGTCCCTCTACAAGTCCTCAAATCAAAAAGTTGGCTGTTCCATTGATTAGTGACTATTATAAAGATTTTATTAAATATTGGGCATGTCAGTGGATGATGGAGTGTAAAGTAGTTACTGTGCAATGACTTCAATACAACATGTGTTATCAAAAGTCTAATATTGAGAGTTTTGCATTCCTTACCTGAAAAACGTTCTTCTTGCTGGATTTCTCTGTCGTCCACTCAATAACAGCCCCACATAGCTGAACCACATCTGTCTTAGCTCCTGGTTTCTGAACACAGAGACAGTGGACATAAGGTTAAAAGGTCATGTGTTTCCCAGCTCCAATAGTGTAAGATATTTTCAGTGTAGAGCTAAAGAAATAGATACAGTTGAAACCAGAAGTTTACCTACACTGTATAAAAAGACAATCTTTTTTCCCCTCACTGTCTGACATGAAATCAGATGAAACTTTTCCTGTTTTAGGTCAGTTAGGAGTACCAAAGTTATTTCTATTTGCTAAATGCCAGAGTAATGAGAGAGATAATTGTTAAGACTTTTTTTTATTACTTTCTTTACATACATTTCATTATTATTTGGTAGCATTGCCTTTAAACGGTATTACTTGGCTCAAACATTTTGGATATCCTTCATTGAGCTTCTCACAATAGTTGGCAGGAATTTTGGCCCATTCCTCCTGACAGAACTGGTGTAACTGAGCCAAGTTTGTAGGCCGCCTTGCTGGCACGTGCCTTTTCAGCTCTGCCCATACATTTCACTGGGATTGAGATCAGGGTTTTGTGATGGTCACTCCAAAACACTGACTTTGTTGTCCTTAAGTCACTTTGTAACCAGTTTGGCAGTATGCTTCGGGTCATTGTCCATTTGGAAGACCCATTTGCATCCAAGCTTTAACTTCCTGGCTGATGTCTTGAGATGTTGCTTCAGTATTTCCACATAATGTTCTTTCCTCATGATGCCATCTATTTTGTGAAGTGCACCAGTCCCTCCTGCAGCAAAACAACCGCACAACATGATGCTGCCCCCCCCCCCCCCCCCCCGTATTTCACAGTTGGGATGGTGTTCTGAGGCTTGCAAGCTTCCCCCTTTTTCCTCCAAACGTAACGATGGTCATTATGGCCAAACAGTTAAAGTTTCGTTTTGTCCGACCACACGACATGTCTCCAAAAATGAATGTCTTTGTCCCTGTGTGCATTTGGTGTGTATTACAGGACACGTTTCACTGTGGATACTGACACTCTCTTACCAGCTTCAGCCAGCATCTTCACAAGGTCTTTTGCTTTGGTTCTTGGGTTGATGTGCTCATTTCGGACCAAAGCAAGTTCATCTCTGGGACACAGAATCCGTCTCTTTCCTGAGCGGAATGATGGCTGGACATTCCCACGGTGTTTATACTTGCGTATAATTGTTTGAACAGATGAACGTGGCACCTTCAGGAATCTGGAAATTGCACCCAATGATGAACCAGACTCGTGCAAGTCCACAATTCACTTCCTGATATCTTGGCTGATTTCTTTTGACTTTTCCATGATGTTACACAAAGAAGCAGTGTGTTTCAGGTGTGCCTTAAAAGACATCCACAGGTGTGTCCTTTATTCAATCAAATCTTGTCAATAAACCTATCAGAAGCTTCCAAAGACATGACATCATCATCAGGGCTTTCCCAAATTGTTTAAAGGCATAGTAATCTTAGTGTATGTAAACTTCTGACTGAAGAAAGTAATAAGAAAATGTCTAAAAAAATTCTTCTGTCATTATTCTGGCATTTAGCAAATAGAAATCATTTTGTTAATCCTAACGGACCTAAAACAGAAAAAGTGACTGTTTCATGTCAGACAGTGACGGAAAAAAGCTTGTCTTTTCATACAGTGTATGTAAAGTTCTGGTTTCAACTGTATAAGGCATTCAAAGTAGAAATGAAACATGGGTCCCTGCTGGCTCTGATAAATCCAGAACAGAATTTTAAATGCTTGTCCTCACACATAAAACCCTGAATGACCAAGCTTCCCTGTATTAGACGCAGTTTGGTCTCATTGAAAAACGGGAAACAATTTCAAACCAGAATTTTTTTTTTCCATGTTGTTGAAGATGAAATCTTATCATTTTCACTTTATATATCTGTGTCAGCATTCCTTTTCACTAACTTTGTGTCCCTTCCCCAAACATTGTGCCTTTCCTCTCAGTAGGTTTTCCGGTTTATTGTTGAAAGGGGTTTGTGAACTGAATTTAAATAACTTATTTTCATACCACAGCAGTTTCTTGTTTGTCTTTATAAAACAGCAGCTGGTCTGAGGTCAGCACAGTCCACATCAAAGCCCAGTTCTTCCTCTGTTTCTTACCCCCCTCAGAGATTTTAGCCACATTCAGGTGTTCACCTTTCAGATCCCCCTGGAAATAAACAGAGCAACAATGAACTTGTAAATGTATTCAGACCACTTCACTGTGGATGATACGACGTTTTTTCTCAGGGTCACAGCCCCTAAATTTCTCTTTCTTCTTTCCATTCATCCATCAATCCATATATTTTTTATACCCTCCTAATACAGTTCAGGGTCTCTCTTTCAGTCCTTATTATTGTTTGAGTTTGGCGTGTTCCCTCTTTTTGATGCTGCTCTCATTTAGGATTGCTACATCTATCACTGCTGCCTTCTTCTGTAGGATGTTGACCATCAAATGTCCGGTTGGTTAGCCATCAGCAGTTTATCATTCTGGAGCTGGATGATCTACAGGATAACTTAATCTCAGTCCATGTGGACAGCTGTAAGAGGGTTTGATTAATTTTTGTGAATTTAAAGAAACATTTCTATACTTGACATCACTGATGCTCAGTTTTGTAAAAATTATTTTCCCAATTTTGCTTTTTATTTTCAATCCCGAAAATGTTGACAGACTTTTTTTTTTAATGCTTCTTGGATACATTGTTGTAATTCTTTATATGCTGGTGTAGCAAAGCTGTTGTCTTATCAGTCACTGGTACAAAATGTGGTACAAAAAGGTTTTAAATGGCCTGCCCCCAACCCTATCAGTTTAGAAGTCATCATCATAACCTGGTCAGAGAACTGGGGTAAGTTAAACCCAAACCCTTTGAAATGTTTGTGGGCCATGATGTATGTTGACCTACCTCTTCTCATCGTTGTTCAAGTAGAGCTCGTCACCCAGAGCTAATCTTTCTACTTTGTTGTAACCTCCTTTTCTTATTATTAATTTGATCTTCTTATGTTTTGTGGGACAATGTTTATTCTTTTCTTCAAGAAAGATTTTGAAATTGTGGTTGAGGTATTTGCTGTGTTTTATGTTATATAATGTTTTAGAATTTCTAAAAAATTTTAAATTCTTTAAGTGTGGTCTGCAGATAAAAATTCTGCTTCTCAGCACCACGGCCTGGAAGACCAGTCAGAACTAAAGTATAAATGCAGCCAAATACAGAAATTAACCAAACTTTTTTTTTTCAAATATTCAAACAGGGGGCTGCATGTTGAAAGAGGGTTCCAGGTTCAACTCCCAGCTGGGGCCATTCTGTGTGGGGTTTGCATGTTCTCCCCGTGTATGCATGGGTTCTCTCTGGGTACTCCGGCTTCCCCCCACTGTCCAAAAACATGCATGTTAGGTTGATTGTTTTATCTACCAAATTGTCCTTAGGAGTGAGTGTGACCGTGTGTGGTTGTTTGTCTGTCCAGGGTGTACCCCGTCTCTCATCCGATGACCATTGGGATAGGCCCCAGCCCCCCCCACGACCCGATCGACAGATTAACCGGATGATAATAATGGTACAATAGCTCAACTGTTAACACCACAATGACCCAAAGATAAAAGTTCATAGAGCAACTGAAGAAAGACCTAAAGACTGAAGTTCTGACTCCAACACCTGCAGATAATCACTAAGCCAAACAATCTGGAGACAGATTGCTGCTTGTTTGGCTTCCCTTGGCCAAAAAAAAGACAGGCAGCCCCAAAAGAAAGTCTTTGTAATGATGGACAGAATTCTTGTAAATGAGAGAACAAAAGAAAATCAATTTGCACACATTTCTAAATGTCTAAAATAAACTTTACAACAACACAGGTTTTTGTGAGGCATCTTAATACATTTTAAAGTAACTAAATTTTGAAAGAATATTAAATATTCTTTCTATTTTCTGTTTGATCATCTGACACATCTCTATAACAGTGATTGTTATGAATGTGTAATGTTGTTTTAATCCTAATAATATAATATAAAAAATGACTGACATTAGAAGAAATATAAAAATGGTGAGCGAGGTTGAAGGGTTGAATGTGTAAAGTCCCAACTCAACCTGTAAAGAGACTTGGGCTTTTAGAAAGACATGAGGAAAATCTTTGTACTCGTTAAAGTTTTTCACCTACCAGTGGTTCAACTGTGTCAGCTCCTGCAACAACAACACTGTGTTGAGACTGATTCCTGCGATGTCGAGAGATCTGAGAAACAAAATTGAATTAAAAGTTGAATTATAATGGTCAAGGGGAGTAGCTCTTTGTGCTCTACATACAGGTTTCTGAGGAAGGTCTGTCTCCTGCAGAACCATCGACTTGGACTGACTGAGGCGATCTCCGGAGCTCTGAGAGTTCTTTATACGCATCTGTACTGCGCCCTGTGCCACTGTGCTGCGATGGGGAGGCTGAAGCAACGGCACTTGTTTCACTACACCCTGAAGATTTGTTATTCTGTGAACAAACAAAGCAAAAACAAGGACTGAAAGATCAGGTTGAGTTAGTGGCACATTTGTAAAGATGTGCACAGTTTGAGTGAGCGTGTGGCAAGCCCACCAGCGCAGAGAAAGTGCTTGTGAGAAGGTGCGAAATGGGTTCTTATTGCACGTTCATATTGACCATAGCATTTTCGCTTGTGTTTGATTTTACCTTAAAAATCTGATTTGTGTTATTGCACAATATATTTTTCTGCGTGCAAAGTTCCCCATTGCTTGCTCAGAGGCACAAATATAAAGCCCTACAGATCAACATAACAGAATCTGACTACCAGAGGCATTAACTGTGGAGATAAAGACCTGAGCTTTGGGTCTGCCTCAAGTCTGAACCATTGCATGCCTGAATAGCTTGTGACAGGGCCTGATGGCGCACTTACTGGGTGGTTTGTTGAACATCCACTTATATATTGATAGAATCATCCTTTGTATTTTATTTTTTACTTTAAGATCAGTTCAAGGAGACATGATTAAATAATGTAGTGACTGAGACTTTGAAATATTAAGTGCACCCGTCAGTGTTTTATATAAAGTGAATGGCAAGACTAAAACTTATTGGCTTCTCTGTATCTATAATGGAAATGACAGAAAGGTGACAGAGAACAGTTGACTTTGAGACCTTGATTTTCTTTTTATTATTATTATTTTTATTATTATTTTGTACAAGGTTATGTCTCACATAATGCCAACACTGAAACAGTTGGGTTTTTGTTTAAATTTATCACGTACTTAAACAGAATTTTATTAATATCTATAGCATTAAATTGTCAACACGTCTGAAAGCTAGATGGTATATTCCTGTTATTGATGTTTGTTTAATTGTTCTGGGTCAATGATTAAAACAAGTTCCATCTGGAAACTCTGAAGACAGTTGTATTTTTTTTTATTTTAGGTTCCTGTTTGCTACTTTGATTGCTCAACTGTAGTTACACAATATTCTTCTCTCTGAAAGCCATCTACTAAGAAACCCCAGCAAAAACTCTGTTCATTTTTAAAGTAATTAAGATTTAAAAATAGAAAGAAAAGAGATCAGCAAAATGATAAGAGGAAAAACACAAGTCCAACATTTGACTGGCTCACGATGGTATGTTAACATGTCACCAGGTCGATTTAACGGAAAAACACCCGCTGTAAAAGGCAGAATAGGCCAACCTAATAGAATTAAATCCCTAACCCTGGACTTTGAATCAGTATTGTGTGTTTAACAGACATAAACACAACAATGATACAACAAATATAACTGGTTCAGTACTATCAATAACTCCTGAGTTTTTTTACTACTGATTTTCAGTTGTTCCTTGTTGGATCATTTCATGTTGCTTTTCATTTTTCAGTTTATTTAAATAATTACAGTATTTTGAATATAGTCAATACTGACTTAGAATTTTTTCTTTTATCATTTAAGTAAAAACTAACCCATAATTGTAAAAGAAGTCTGAAGCTGTTTTGTCTGTTTTTGGCTTACAAGACTGCAATGAGGAATGAGGATTCTTACTATTCTCTGTCCTGCAGTGTCAATGGGCAACATTAATCCTGCTTCCAGCAGCAGGTAAAAACTTGCATGGCTACGCAGTCTGATCTGGAAACACACACACCAAGTAGTATGATGTGTTATTATTATGCTTTATTGTAATTCATCATTTTACACTATGAGAGGATGACACCTTACCCTGAATTTTATCCTAGCTGAAACTATTAGGTGTGTTCTTTTAAAAGCAAAATATCATAAGCTAAAGCCTTAAAAAGTGCAGAAATGACATGCAAGAAGAGCCCAAAGTGGCATTTATATGTATTGCCATGAGATTATATTTGGGTATCTTTGTGTGGCTAAATAAAAACCACACTGAGAACATCGCCAAAGCCGAGAGACACAATGTAAGCACAGATCATGACTATTCATGTTCATACAGTTTGGTTATTTCTCATTCTTGGTTGCAAGCTTCACTCCTATGTGCAATTTTTTTTCTTCTGTTATACCAACAATGTAAACTAAACATAGTTATGATTTAAATAAAAGACTGCATTGTGTCTCAGAATCCCAATAATTAGATAAACCAAACATTTCGTTAAAAACATTCTGTTTTGTATTGCATGGCCTGCAATAGTCTTCATTAATAAGACTATTGCAGGCCATTTTGACAGTCATTCTGAACTTGAGTGTATGTTTTAAACGTCTTGAAACCACATTTGTGGTAATTTGTTGCTCTTATAAACTAACCTAAGGAAAATGAATTGTTTTTGTTAGTATTTGAAAACAGCCTCATTTCACAATGTTCTTAAAATAAAATGTTAACTTTAGTTACATCGAGCATCGTTCTGAAGAAAGCGTAAAATTTCTGAATGATCTGAATTTAAACACAGCTTGATAGAACTTATTACATTTCTCTGTAGAGTGACCTGAGATGAGTTCTGTTGTGAATTCATGTTATGTACATAAACCTAACTAAAAAAGGAAATGCTGCAGTTCAAGCAAAAATTTAAGCAGCAGAGTTTATCACCGTTTAAACCTAAATAAAACAACAACACTTATTTGTAGCACCTTTTATATTAATGTCAGACTTTTACAATTCTGTGGGTATGGGCTGTATTCATAAATAATATAATATAGGATAATATACTTTAAAACGGTGCAACAGTTGTAAATGAAATAAAAAATAAAAAAACATGATTAGAAAAGAGTGTCCATTAACCGGAAAAAACTGTGAAACTAAACAACGGAAGCTTGAGGTGCAGTCATGCGTGAGGCCCTAACAAAACATCTTGCTATTAAGACAACCACAGAATATAAACTGTGTATCTATTTCACAAAGTGAGAAAATGTTATTACATTTTCATAATCCTTAAAATTATTTGTTTACAAGAAATAATTAGTTTATGTTAGTCTAAGAAGATATTTAAAAACAGATTGGTTTTCATTAATCATACAGTTACTGGATTCCTGCAGAGAAGTGCTGATGATGCGGAGAATACTGAAGACATCAACCCAGAATAGTAATTTAAAATCTAAATTAAGTTAAAAAGTCAGTACACGACAAACTGTTTAATAAATTCTTACCTTGAGCTCGCCATCTCTTTCTACCTCCGAAGCAGAGACACAGAGAGCCAAGGCCTAACTGTTAGAGGAAGTATGATTCATCACGTGGTTTCTTCAAACCAGCCGTCTCTCACACTTCAGTTGCTGCAACCTCCCCATTTCCTGAAATAGAAAAAGACAAATCTACCCTCATTTTCATGAGACTCGACCTGAGCAGTTTGCCAGTTTTTATTTTATTTATACTCTGGTTTTTATCAACCTGTTACTCAGGAAACCTGTATGTAGATTTTTGGAGATAGATGATAGAAACAAATCAGTGTGAACCCAGAGATTTGTGATCTACTCTGCAGCTGTAAAGGACCAGATTGTGCTTACTTCTTATGTGTGGTATTCTGTTTCTTTGTAGCTAAGCTAAAATATTTTTTCAAAGAAATTTGATCAAAATAATTCTTACAGATTATTTAAATGTTTTGGGTTACTTTTTCTTACTGCACAATCTGCACAATTTCCATTAACTATATTGTATGTTATCAAATGTTTGTGGAAGTAAGGTGTGGAAAAGGGACACTAATCCCACCCTGATTGGGTTTGGGAGGAGCATTGTCCATCCCTGGGCAGGACAAGCCCTCGGACTCCCAGATATGCCCACGGGGGACGGTAATTAACTTAACCTAGCGTAGCTAGCTCTGTTAGTCGTCCCCGAGCAGCCGGGACTTAAGAGTGGCTGGGTGACTGTCAGGAAGAGGAGTCATAGCCCTAAAGTCAAGCCCGTGGTTCACCATCAACCTGTCCACGTTTCAAATACATTTTCCCCACTCAGCGACACACCCGCTGAGGACAAAACGCTGGTAATTGGCAGCTCTATAGTCAGAAACGTGGCATTAGAGACACCAGCGACCATAGTCAAATGTATTCCAGGGGCCAGAGCGGGCGACATAGAATCCTATTTAAAACTGCTGGCTAAGGATAAGCGTAAATACGGTAAAATAGTTATTCACGTCGGCGGTAATGACACCCGGTTACGCCAATCAGAGGTCACTAAAATTAATGTTGAATCGGTGTGTAATTTTGCCAAAACAATGTCGGACTCCGTAGTTTTCTCTGGACCCCTGCCAAATCTGACCAGTGATGCCATGTTTAGCCGCATGTCCTCATTCAATCGCTGGTTGTCCAGATGCTGTCTAGCAATCAACGTGGGCTACATAGATAATTGACAATCTTTCTGGAGAAAACCTGGTCTGATGAGGAGAGACGGCATCCATCCCACTTTGGAAGGAGCGGCTCTCATTTCTAGAAATATGGACGAATTTATTAGTCATCCAAAAACATGACAACCCAGGGTTGAGACCAGGATGCAGAGTTGTAGTCTTACACACTTCTCTGCGGCTTCCCACCTGATGCTGATGCTAATTCTATATTAGACTCTATTGGACTGTTCACAGACCTACTCACTGCCTTAATCATACCCTTGACCTTGTGCTGACTTATGGCATTGAGAGTGAACAGTTAACAGTGTTCCCTCATAACCCTGTCTTGTCTGATCATTTTTTAATAACTTTTGAATTTACATTACTTGACTATACGGCTTCTGAGAAGAATTCTACATATAGAAGGTGTCTGTCAGAGAATGCTGTAACCAGATTTAAAGAGTTGATTTCATCATCCTTTTCTTCACTGCCATGTGCTGATATGACAGAGGACGGCTACCTAAACTTTACTCCAGTAGAACTTGACTCTCTTGTTGACAGCACTATAGCTTCAATGCGTACAACACTGGAAAATGTTGCCCCTCTGAAAAGGAAGGTAATCAGTCAGAAGAAGTTGCCTCCTTGGTATAATTCACAGCTGCATGTGTTAAAGCAGACTGAAGACAGCTGGAGAGACAGTGGCGTTCCTCTAATTTAGAAGTCTCAATTAGTCTTGAAAGATAGTTTAATAACTTATAAGAAAGCCCTTTGTAAAGCTAGAACTGCTTATTATTCATTATTGATGGAAGATAATAAGAATAATCCCAGGTTCCTCTTCAGCACTGTAGCCAGTCTGACAAAGAGTCCGAGCTCTGTTGAGCCATGTATTCCTTTAACTCTCAGCAGTGATGATTTCATGAGATTCTTTATCAATAAAATTGTTTCTATCAGAGAGAAGATTGATGGAATCCTTCCCACTATTATCACTGATGTATCATCAAGTAGAGCAGCTTTAGAAGTATCTTTAGAACCTGATTTGTATTTAGATGGCTTCTGCCCAGTTGATCTCTCTGAGCTAACAACAGCAATAGTCTCTTCTAAACTATCAACTTGTATTTTAGACCCAATCCCAACCAGACTGTTCAAGGAGGTTTTCCCCTTAATCAATACTTCCATATTGGATCTGATCAATCTGTCTTTACAGGATATGTACCTCAGACTTTGAAGGTTGCTGTAAGTAAACCTTTACTTAAAAAACCTACTCTTGATTCAGAAGTGTTGGCTAATTATCGACCTATATCCTATCCAATCAAGTTCTTGAAAAAATAGTTGCAGCTTAACTTTGTGATAATTTATACAGAAATAATCTGTTTGAAGAGTTTCAGTCAGGATTCAGAGTGCATCACAGCACAGAAACAGCACTGGTGAAAGTTACCAATGATCTCCTCTTAGCCTCTGATAGCGGACTTGTTTCTGTGCTTGTCCTGTTGGATCTCAGTGCTGCATTTGATACGATCGATCACAGCATTCTGTTACAGAGACATTGCTATGCTGATGATACTCAGCTGAACTTATCTATGAAATCAGATGAAACCAATAGATTGGTCAGACTACAAGCATGTCTTAAAGACAAAGAACTGAATGACTCAGAATTTTCTGCTTCTTCTTTGGACTTGAGTGCTTCAGGAAGAAATTGTCTTGCTATTGTTAAGGGTTTAATATTACCTTTTATTGTACATATTTATAATCCATTGTGCTTTTACAGAGTTGATACACTCCTTTTTGAAGGGAATAAGCATTGATCCCACAGTGAGACGGGTTGAAACAGGAAAGAGACTGAGTTGAGTGTTGAGAGAAACTGCTACATGCTGAATGTTAAAATGTGTTATAAAAAATTAGACAAACCAATTTATTTGGATACAGTACCATTAGTACATGACATTCTTAACAAATTATGTAAAAACTAAGTGATTAATAAAAAACAATTAAGTTGTTTAAAAGGTGAATTGGACCACGACCTGGGCGGTTTTATATCCTACCTAAAATCCATAAAGAACCAGAAAAGTGGACCATACCTTTCAAGGTTCCCCCAGGAAGGCCAATTGTGGCCGATTGTGGCAGTGAGACATATGAAACTGCAGAATTCATTGGTTATTTTCTGAATCCCTTATCTGTTAAACATCCCTCTTATCTAAAAGATATTTAACATTTCATCAGCATTATTAAGGACTTGGACATACCGATAGATTAATTGTTCTTTACAATCAACATAGACAGTTTATACACAAATATTGACACGGAAGCTGGATTAAAAGCTATTAAGAAACTGTTTATTAGCTACCCTGCAAGAAAAAGACCTGATAAAGAAATTTTACAGCTATTGGAAATAAATTGAACAAAAAACGTTTTATCCTCAGCGGGTGTGTCGCTGAGTGTGGAAAATCTATTTGAAACATTTGGAATATGTGGAATATGTGCTGAATATAAGAAAGAAATGTATTTTAAAAATTCCACAAGTTTTCAATTTAGACACAAGAAATTGTGTGTACATGATAACTTGCCAAAAATGTGGAATACAGTACATTGGTGAGAATAAAAATTAAATCTAAATTAAGATGAATCAACATAAATACAATATCAAACATAAAAAGGAGACACACATACTCTTTTAGTTAAACATTTTATTGAGCATGGCTGGCGGAATTTGAAGATGTCAGGAATGCAGAGTAATTCTTCTTGGTCGGATCAGGATAGGAAGATTAAAGAGAGGCAGTGGATTTATCTTATGGAGACTAAAAAACCTTTTGGTTTGAATATTAGATATTCTTGATTCAAAATTTATTGACTGTCCTATCTTTATCGGATTCCAACCCTCAATTTTCACTTGCCCTCTCTTCTTGAGTCCTGACCCTGTCATTAGTCTAACCCTAACCATCACTCCTTTTATGACTTCTAACCCTAACCCTAACCTTAGAGATTAAGCATTTTAGAGTCTTATTGAAGCCTGACCTGGTTATTATCCTATCCCTATCCATCAGTAGTTTTATGGGTTTTAATTCTAATCTTGCCTAACCCTAAATTAAGCCTAATCTGGCTATCATTCTAACCCTAATTATTAGTAATTTAGGAGTTTTAATTCTTATCTTGTTAACCCTAACTAAGCCCAACCTGGTCACTATTCTAACCCTAACCATTGGTATTTTATTCCTTTTATTTTAATCTTGCCTAACCCTAAAGGGAGAAATTTAAAAACATTTTTTATTATAATTGAATTAATTTGTGTAAACCTTTAAGGAAAAGAAAAAATTAGGATTTTTTATGGGGGTTTACAAAGGAGTAAAGACAACTTCAAAAGTTAAAATATAATTTATTAAGATTTAATTAGGAATTAATAAAATAACTCATTCCCAAAAAAGGAAGGGAATACTTATAATTGTTTTGAAACACCAAATTCAAAAAGTAATATTGGAATATTCCCTTTAAAAAAACTCAGGGCTTCGAAACATTGGGTTTCGAAGAAAAACAGGGAAGGGAGGGGCTGGTATAAAGGGAGCGGAAAGAGGGAGAGCTCATTATGCTTCGAACTTTCATACAGATAACATCTCTGTCTCTGCATTGCTTGCCAGCCAGCCTGTATTTGTTTTTTGTGCTCTAGTGGCCTGAAGAAAACCTTTTAAGGTCGTAACGTTGCCTGAGCACATTATTTATTTTGATCCATTTGAAATTAAAAATAATTTTTTTCTATTTGTGAAAAACCAAGATTTTAATTTGTATATTTTTCTTTTCTTTTCTTTCATAACTATTTACTTCATAACATAAAGTTTAAAAAGCATTTATGGATATATAACAAAGGCGAACCAGTTTATTAATTAAATAACAAAAGCTAGAGAAAAACTAATTGGAGGAAAAACAAAAAAGTAACACCCAAATGGGTGACCAGTGGGTCACGGTGCAGTATGGGAGGAGGCTTCAGCGCCCTCCCCAACGCAACTGTAGTTGGGATGGTGGCTTCCACTGGGGGATGGCCCGTGCCCCGCCTGACCTCTATGGAGGAAGAGCCCAAACCTTTCGCCCTACCCCTACCCCCTACCCTAAAAAAAAAATAAATAAAAAATAATAAATTACAAATTGGATACTTACCCTTTACCTACAAAATTAATACAAAACACATTTTGTATTTTACAGTTTTGGTTGATGGGACATTATAAAACATTGCATTACAATCTGTAAGGAATTTTGTTAAAATGTAATTAAAATGGTACTCACGTATTCCTTCGTGGATGTTGGGATGTTCTGTTAAAGGAAAAGAAAATTGTTTGTATTATGGGTTAGGGTTACTGTATTTCAAAACAAGTTCATGTTCCATTTTTAATGTTCTATGTAAAAAAATGTGTCATATTTATTGTTAAAGCTGTAAACACTGTTTTTTATACCTACCGTAAACATTCGGAGCCCAGAGCTGAGCCGAAGGGGGCGGAGTCTGGGGAGGTATATAAGGG
Organism: Leuresthes tenuis; assembly: GCF_036924035.1. NCBI lineage: Eukaryota > Metazoa > Chordata > Actinopteri > Atheriniformes > Atherinopsidae > Leuresthes > Leuresthes tenuis. The sequence goes on from NW_027325366.1 coordinate 35,060,995, forward strand.
AGAGGAGAGCAAAGAGCTCATTTCTCTCTGGAACCTACAAGAGAAGGACCTTAATCAGAGAGGGGTTAGGTTTGAGAGTTTTTACTCAGCGGTCTCCCTCCTATGCAACCAGCTGGTTACCATGGAGTTTGGTGTAGAAACCAAGGGGATGAACGCTCAACTCGTGATCTGGCTGGGAGCTGCTGCGTGTAGTGTCATGGTCTTGGAGTAACTCAGTGGACCCTGGGAAACTCCGTGCAATTTGAGTTGGGTACCAATGTGGGTGTAATAGACTCAGGGTCCTTATGGTGTATGTTATGTGCTGCTAGGAGGAGGAGGAGGGGGGGGGGGGGGGGGGGGGAAGGAAGAAGAAGGGATGGGTTATGTTTTTGAGTTGTGGTGTGCTGCGGGTGCGATAGGAAATTAAATTTCCCCTGTGTTTGAGTGTGGGCTGTATGCAGTGGGCTTGAGGCCCTTGGTTTGTGTATGTGGAGGAAGTGTGTGTGTGTGTGTGTGTGTGGGGGGGGGGGGGATAAGGTAGGGAGTGTACAAGAAATAGGAAATATGAAAATTATGAAAATTAATTTTCCCGTGGTGGAGCCAGGGGAAGGATTATGGTTAGAACATTAAAATGTTTGAACCCCCGCCATCCATGACGAAATAATTAGAAATTATTATAATTAGGATCAGGTATATGATTATTAATGACTCTTAGGTTTAGGCATAAGAATATTAGTAACTGTTAGGGTTAAGTATATGAATAATAATTGTGATTAATGTCAGTTATGAAATAATGTCATTCACTTATTGAAATTATAGGAAGGAGAGTGGAAGGACTGGATCATGGGCGGAAGAACATTCTCTCATTGAGGCCCTGTGGGTTAGTTGTACCTAGTTTGTTGATCCAGTCCCTCTCAGCTCTCCTCCTTTGAGCCTCTGTCCAGTGCGGGTTGCACTCCAGAACCGAGGCTTGAATTGATTCCCAGCCGTGGGAGACAAAATGCTGTACCACATGATGGTGAGTGTTAAGCTCCCTGGTTATATTCTGCCTGTGGCCCTGAAATCTCAGGTGTATTGTTCTCCCGGTCTCACCCACATACTTAATACCACACACTTTGCACACAATAACATATACACAGTTCTTGGAAGAAACACTGCCCCGTGGGGGAATCTTAAAGACCCTTTGCGTTTGTGAGTTGTGGACCCAGGTTTGCTGTCTGAAGTAGCTGTTCTTGGAGACAGACTTATCAGTCTCTCGGGGCTTGACCTTTGCCCTGATGAGGTGATATCTGTGGTTGGTGTTTTTTCTAAAAGTGGCAATAATCCTGTAGTCGTTTACAGGGTTATTATTTGTGAAATAGGTTTTAAAATTATGCTTAATTTTTCCCACCAGGGTTACAGTGGACGGTGAGTAGGTGGTGATGAAGGGAAGAGCAGTTGAGACCTGGAAGGGATTGGACTGAAGAAAGGTTTTGAAGCAGGATCTAAGAAAGGTCCTTGAGTACCCTCTTGTGGACAAAGAAAGGTACAACACCCTAGTGGCCTGTTTGAAATCTTCTGACTGTGTGCAAATTCTGTGAAATATTAATAATTTGGATTTAACAAGTCCTGCAAATGTGTGCTTTGGGTGGAAACTAGTTTTATATAGTAGTGCATGTGTGTCTGTGTCTTTGAAATAAACTTTGATGTCCAATTGGTTTTTTTGAGTGAAATTTGGTCCTTTGAATGTTGTGTCTAAAAAGTTAATCGAATTGATGTCTGTTGTGTATTTTAGTTTGATTGAGGGGTTATGGTTGTTTAAAATGTCTAGAAATGTATTAAAATCATCTTGGGAGTAGGTCCAGATGCCCCAGATGTCGCCCAGGTACCTGTAGTAGTAGAGGGGCTTCTTGTCACATTTCTCCAGTGCAGCAGTCTCCCATTCATCCATAAAAATATCTGCATATGCAGGGGCAAATTTCTTGCCCATGGCTGTGCCTTTTATTTGTAGGAAGTAGTTTCCATCGAATTCAAAGTCATTTTTGGTCAAATTCATCTCTAATAGTTGTAATAATTCTTTATCTGGTCTTTTTTGTCATGAAATTTGAAAAATATGTTTCTTTTTTTTTTTTTTTTTTTTTTTTTTTTTTTTTTCCCCCTTGTCCTGTTCAGCATTATGGCAGCAGAATTGTAGTCTGAATACCTTTGATGCCAAACAGATTTGCTTTGCCAAGGGAAGTTTTATAAATGTAAAGCTCCCCTTGATGCCCATTTATTTATTTCTGTTTACAATATATGACATGTAATAGAACTGAACCGGACCGGGGGACAAGGAAAGAAGAAGAGGAAAGAAGAGGAAACAGAACAAAAATAGAAACAAAAACCAGACAACCAGCTGCTACACCTGTAAAAAACAAAACAGACAACAATCCATGGCCTCTGAGGGGAATCCAGCCTTAGCGCCACCAGGAGCACCTGAAAGCAGACAAGCAGAGAAAAAACAAACACACAAACAAACAAAAACAAGCACAAGAAGCGGTAATCGCATACAACACAGCTGTGGAGAGATGACCTGAAACCACAGGATAACACATAAACTGCTTAGCGAGCATGCTACTGGGCTAATGAATGTGTGTGTGTGTGTGTGTGTGTGTGTGAGAACATGCAACACCCATGGCACAGGATCTACATGGTAACCGTGGTTAGTTATGAGTGTATAAGTGTACAGGGCCACAATCCACAGCCCCCCCCCAGCAATCAGAAGCAGGCAGAGAGGGCCACAAGACCCAGGCCACCAGCAGCCCCCACGGAGCACAGAACCCACGAAGCCCACCGCAGGGACAACCACGCATCCACCCAGAAGACTGCAGAGGAAGCCCCCGGATAGAGCCCCCATAAGCATAGGGCAGAGGCCCTCAGAGAGCCAGGGGCAACAGCCCACCGACCCCGCCAGGTCCCAGCCGCCCAGACATGGGCCGTGCACTGGACCCGGGCCCCGGGAGCCCGAGCGCCCCCAAACCCCCCGGCAGAGGCCCCACCCAATACCCAGGAGGGCCAAGTGCCCCAGACAGCCACGCAGTGGGTCAGCGCCTGCCCCAGCGCCCCTGGCCAAGTGCCCTGGGAGTCAAGACGTGCCCACAGGTGGGTGAAGTCGCGAGCAGCGGGGAGAGGCAACGCCGCCCCCCCATCGGGAGAAGCGCAGGCAGGCCAGGCGACAGCAAGTCCCAGATCCAGGCCCAATCATCACCACACACACTTTCACGTCCCATACATCCACACATCCACACATCCTCCCTCCCTCGACTCCGCTGGGGTGTAGCGCAGCGGGCACACCAGGGGGCCAGCAGCCCCCCAGCCACCACAGACCCCGAACCAGCAGAACAATTAATTAATCCTCTTGGCCCCTCCCGCCCCGAGCAGCAACCAGGAAGCAGGGGTGTGGGAAGAAGACCCCTCCCCTCACCCTTCTGGCTCTTCAATATTTTCTAATAGTGAGCGATTAAAATTGAGGGGCAGCCCAACTTGTAGAACTGGGAGCGCGGCCCTCTGGGCAGCCTACATACCCAAAGAGCCCCGCCCACCAGATGCCACTCAGTGTAACCACCCCCCAAGACCTAATGTGTGTGTGTGAGTGTGTGTTTGATAAGTAGTAATGTCTAAGGTGTAATTAAAACAGGGGCGGGGAACTGCAGAGTGCAACCAAAGGGGACCACCTACGTGGCCCCATCCACTACACCCCACCGAACACACACCCCCAAAACCCTTCATGTGTGAGTGTGTGCTGTGTACAGGAGCCAGAAGGGAGAGGGGTATGGGGATATACACCGGGGGGAGCTACTCTCCCCCGGAGAAGGCAGCCAGGGACTGGCTGCAATAGGCATCCCCGCTACCTGGGAGCCAACCCAGGGCAGGAGGGGCTGATGTCCACCAGGCTCGGGGCCTGCAGCGACCATATTGCGGGAGCTACTGTACCCCCAGAAGGTACCCATCCCGCCCCACCCCACCCCGGAGGACCTCTACAAACAACAAACAAACAACAACAAAAAACAAACAAACAAACCTCCCGGTCACACAAGTCGCAGCAGCCCGGGCCTGAGACCCACCATCACACAGGCCACCCCTCCCCCCCCAACAGGGGAAAAGCACCGCCCCCCCCCACCGCACGCCCCAACACCCTGAAAAAAAAACAACCATCTGCGGACACCTTGGAGGTCCCAGAGCAACAAGCCCGGCACCAGGACCTGCACCAACCCACCCATACTGTGGCGCGTCCAGGACAACCCAGCCCCTCCAGGCACAGGCAGGGCCCCCCCCCGGGCGCAAGGCAGCGCCCAGCCACCAGGGCCCAGGCCCAGCACCACCACCCATGCCGGAGCGGCCCAGCCACCCGGCATAGAGCCAGCAGCCACCACCCCAAGGCCTCTAAGTGACCCCGCCCCACACCGCAAGACAGTCCCACCCGCAAGCCCCCAAAACTGCCCTCCAAGCCCGACACACAGTCCCCCCCAGCAATGACCAACCCGGTCCCCACGACCCGCGAGACCACCAGACGCCCGAAGCCACACAGCCCCCCCCAGCACACACCCAACCGCCCAGAGCGACGGGACAGCAACCCACCACCACCACTATGTGATAAAGCTAATCAGCGGGAACCAGAGAGAGTTAAATTCAGCCAATTGATGTTTTGAGGAGGCAGACATTGTTTCCATGCTAATATAATCTAAAAGAAAGTTTCTAAACTGGTTAATACACAGATTGTTCTTCGCTTTCCAGTTCATGAGAATAGTTTTCTTTGCGATACATAACACTGTGAGAACCATGTGTGCTGAGTTAATTTCCATGTTGATGTTGTCTAAGTCACCCAGTATGCACAGTCTGGGGCATGCAGGAATGCTACACTTTAGCCATGTTGATAGGTCCGCACAGACTTCAAGCCAGAACTTCTGGACAGGCGCACAGAACCACAAAGCGTGTGCATAATCATCAGGTGTGTTATCTGTGCAATGTGAGCAGATGTTTGAGTGTGTCAGACCCATCCTGAACATCCTTTGTCCTGTATAGTGTGTTCTATGAAGGATTTTGTATTGTATGAGCTGTAAATTAGAATTCTGAGTCATTCTGAAGGTGTTCAAACATATTTGTGGCCAGAAGCTATGACTAGAACTGATGGATAAATCTGCCTCCCATTTTGAGGATGGAAGAGACATTGTGTCATCTATTTTAGACAATAATTTATATATTTTTGATAGTAGTTTTGGGGTGCAGATGCTTAGAAATTCTGCTACCCTAATCGGGAGTTGTAAGTCTGGTTGGTGGAGGATATATTTCTTTGTTATTATAGACTTAAGTTGTTGATATTCTAGGAATTTATTGCTGCCTATCTCGTGTTGTGATATGAGCTCATCAAATGAAATAAAATGTCCATTTTGGATTATATGTTCCAGATGTTTGATTCCTTTGATCTTCCACAGAGTAAAGTTTAGCATTTTTTTGTTTTGCAGTATGTCAGGATTGTTCCAGATGGGTGTAAGCTTACATGGGACAATTGAAGACTTTGTTATTTTAAGAAATTCCCACCAGGCTGTCAGAGAGGTGCTGATGTTAATGCTTTTGAAACATTTGTGATGTTTTACGTTTTGACTAATAAGTGGCAGGTCAGAGATTTCCAGATTATCACACAATGCTTGTTCTACATTTATCCATGGTTCATCTATCGGGCTAGGTTTAAACCATTTTGATATATACTGTAACCTATTGGCTAAGGAATAGTGCTGAAAATTAGGTAAATCTAATCCACCACAGTCCTTGGTCTTCTGTAGGGTTTTTAAACTAATACGTGGTGGTTTGTTTTTCCACAGAAATTTGGAGATGCAAGAATCTAGTGACTTAAACCAAGTAGCAGATGGTTTTATGGGGATCATTGAGAACAAATAATTAACTTTTGGTAGTATCATCATTTTAATGGTTGTAACTCTCCCCATAAGTGATATAGGTAAGGACTTCCAACGAGAGAGATCGTCCTCTACTATCTTTAATAATTGCACATAATTTAGCTTTGTTAGCTCTGAGAGCCTGGAGGAAATGTTTATGCCTAAATATCTGATATTTCCTGACTGTAAAGTGATTGCAGGTATATTCTGGACTCTGCAGTTAATGGGCAGAACTGTGGTCTTAGACCAATTGATAGAGTAGTCAGAAAGTGCTGAGAATTTATTTATGAGTGTGATCGTGTGAGTGAGAGACGTTTGAGAGTTCTGAAGGAAAAGTAAAACATCATCAGCATAAAGACTTATTTTATGCTCAATATTTTGGGGTTGGATGCCTTTAATATTTCTATCTTGTCTGATAGCAGCTGCTAAAGGTTCGATGAAAATAGCAAAAAGTGAGGGAGAAAGTGGGCAACCCTGTCTTGTACCTCTCTGCAGACTGAAGTTTGGAGAGGTTTGATCATTTGTCCTAACACACGCATTTGGGGAGCTATATAATATCCTTATCCAGTTGATGAAGTGTGACCCAAACCCAAATTTGTTTAATGCTGCGAATAAAAATTTCCAGTTCACTCGATCAAATGCTTTTTCTGCATCTAGAGAGACTATTGTGGTTTCCAGGTTGTTGATGTTAGAATAGTCTATGAGATTAATTAGCCTGCGAGTGTTAGTGGATGAGTGTCTACCCTTTATAAAACCTGTCTGGTCAGGATGTATTATAAGTGGAGTTATTTTTTCTATTCTTTTGGCGAGGGCTTTACAAATTATTTTGAGGTCTGCATTTATTAGAGATATTGGGCGGTAGCTGGATGGAAGTATGGGGTCTTTTCCTGGTTTCTGTAGCAAGATAATGTTAGCAGAGTTCATGTGTGGGGATAATCTGCCATTCTGCTTAACTTGTAATACCATTTTGTGAAATGCAGGTGCCAAAACAGTCCAAAATTCTTTGTAGAACTCTGCTGGAAAACCATCTGGTCCCGGGGCTTTGTTACTAGGCATATGTTGAAGGGCTTCATGGAGTTCTCCTATTGAAAGAGTTGAATCCAGAGCCATTGCCTGTTCGGTTTGTAATTTTGGAAGGTTGATATTACTAAGAAACTGATCTTAGATAAACTTTGATGTCCAATTGGTTTTTTTGAGTGAAATTTGGTCCTTTGAATGTTGTGTCTAAAAAGTTAATCGAATTGATGTCTGTTGTGTATTTTAGTTTGATTGAGGGGTTATGGTTGTTTAAAATGTCTAGAAATGTATTAAAATCATCTTGGGAGTAGGTCCAGATGCCCCAGATGTCGCCCAGGTACCTGTAGTAGTAGAGGGGCTTCTTGTCACATTTCTCCAGTGCAGCAGTCTCCCATTCATCCATAAAAATATCTGCATATGCAGGGGCAAATTTCTTGCCCATGGCTGTGCCTTTTATTTGTAGGAAGTAGTTTCCATCGAATTCAAAGTCATTTTTGGTCAAATTCATCTCTAATAGTTGTAATAATTCTTTATCTGGTCTTTTTTGTCATGAAATTTGAAAAATATGTTTCTAATTGATTGGATTCCTTCTTTAATGTCAATATTTGTGTATAGGCTGCCAACGTCAATTGTGAATAGGATCGAATTAGTGGGGATCTTTATCTTTTTAACTTTATCATTGAAATCGTAGGTATCTTTAATATAACTTGTGTGTTTAGTGGCCAATGGGTTCAAATAGTAATCTATGAATTCGGCTGACCTATAGGTCTCACTGCTGCAGTCAGACACGATAGGCCGCCCGGGGGGAATTTGGAATGGTTTGCTCCAATTAGCTGGCTCCTTATGAATTTTGGGAAGTAAATAGAATTGTCTCGGTCTGCGCTCAGAATCTCCAATCAGATAATTTCTTTGTTTAGCATTGATGAATTTTTTCTCGTATAATTTTGGGAAAATGGGGACAATTTGGATTAATGTATCTAAATATATGGGTTTCTTTAATTTGGAATAGTATTTCTCATTTCTTAGTTGTTTGTAACCTTCCCACAAATACTGCTCCGTGTCCATCACCACTACTACGCTGCCCTTATCGGCCGGCTTAATAATGATATTTTTGTTATGTTTTAGTTCTATGAGGGCTGGGTTTTCTTCGGGGGTTAAATTTGGTCTAATTCGAGGGGGTTTGAAATAATTTTGAAAGTAGGAGAGGTCTAATTGGATCAGGTGTTTGAGATTTTGGGGCAGATTAACATCAGGGGGAGTCCAATTGGATGCAGGAGTAAAGGGTAGCTTTGGTGAGTCCGATTTGTCTTTATAATAATCTATAATTTTTAGTCTCCTGTGGTAGTTTTGCAAATCTAATCTTGTTTGTTGTTTAATGTTTTTGTTACTGCCCCTGGTGGGAATAAAATTCAAACCTCTGTTAAGCAGAGTCAGCTGGGGGATTGTCAGTTTGCTGTTTTGGGCTAAAACCATGACATTTTTAAACCCCTCCTGATGAAACAGGCTATCGGGGACACTCAGTTTACCTGTTTCAACCAGTGATCGAGCATGCTGCAGGCAGTGTGGTGAGTCCAGTGGACTCCATCCCTCTCAGTCTTAAAGTCCTGGGTGGGGAGTGGAGGGATGTAATCACAGTTCGTGGTGATGTGCTCGTTCAGGATCCTCAGGTTTGATTTCTCTTTCAGGGAGCTGGAAAAGTTCAGGACAGGGACCAAGATGGTGGCCTGGGGAAATTTATTTTTCGC
>NW_027325367.1:0-109440 GCF_036924035.1 Leuresthes tenuis
GACTCTTTCTAGTTGTCTTTTTTAAGGCTCACTCTTATATTCCGCCCTTTTCAGAACTGGACTGGCGGATTCGCAACCCTAATGGCTCTTTTGCTCTCTTTTCCTCTCACATACACCGATTGGCTATGGGACACACCCCGGGACCTGATCAATCTCGGCGGGGCCTTCCTTGGGTGAGGGTGTCTAGTGATAATGGCCGAAACGCCCTGTGATCCCAAGGTCCACTACTGACGATGTGTACCCCCAAAATCACGGTTCTCATTTCACTCACCTTTGATACAGGTCCACATGATATCACTTCTACATTTCACACGTTCACTATCTCTCCTCTCCTCCTTTTCACTTCCCTCCTGTCTTGGAGGGAGTGGAGGTGGCAGAGTGTACAGCCTGGTAAGGCGGGGGAGTGGGATACAGTCCGGTCCGACACCCTCTCCCTGACTCTGTCTCCTCCGGTTCCTGTTTCACATGTGGATTGATGTGCATGTATGACTGTGTACATGGGCATTAATGCATATGTTCTTTCACCTTATTGGAGATGTCATGGTACTGGTCATTATAAGGCGATGAGGGCTGCGGATGACGTGCGACGGCCAGTGCCTTACCTTTGGCTCCCCATTTCAACTGGCTTGTCGTTGGATGAGTCAGGGGGGGTCATCGTGATAGAGTCTCTCACCTAACCTTGCCAGAGCCTCGGAAGAACGGGCTCTCAAACACTCCAGGTATAGTGCCATACCAGCATCTCCAATTCTCCATTTACATTTGCTTCTGTCCTGTGGATTATTACATGTTTCTACGGATGGAACACAGCTGTGTGGATTCTTTAGGGCATGAGGTTGGAGGAGAAATTACATGAAACGGACAAGAGGTTCAATTCCTACTTGTTGTAATCAACTTTCTGATGGCCTGTGCTGTGTAACACACAGCTGACAGAGTGCCACTTTTTAGTCTGGCTCCATCTCCTGGCCACAGTTGGTATTGCTCCTGCTATTTCTGGTTTCTACAGATTGAACACTGCTGTGTGGATTTTCTAGGGCATGAGGTTGGAGGAGAAATTACATGAAACGGATAAGAGGTTCAATTCCTACTTTTTGCAATCGCCTTTCTGATGGCCTGTGCTGTGTAACACACAGCTGACAGAGTGCCACTTTTTAGTCTGGCTCCATCTCCTGGCCACAGTTGGAATTGCTCATGTTCCATGCGCTATTTCAGATTTCTACGGATTGAACACTGCTGTGTGGATTCTTTAGGGCATGAGGTTGGAGGAGAAATGACATGAAACGGACAAGAGGTTCAATTCCTACTTTTTGTAATCAACCTTCTGATGGCCTGTGCTGTGCAACACAGCCGACAGAGTGCCTCTGGCTCCATCTCCTGGCCACAGTTGGAATTGCTCAAGTTCCAGTCGAGAGTGATGCAGAGAGGAGGGGCTGCGCAGCCCTGCTTTATTACCTGGTGTCAGTCAGTCTGCATCATTCTTTACGCTTGTTAACGCCGATGTGCGGACTTTTCCACTTCTCCTGGATTTTCTTTCTTCGGGACAACTTCGTGGAGGCTATTTCTGTGGACGAAGGAACTTCTCAGTTGTGGCTGGACTTTTTATGGTATGTTTTCGACCAGTTTTCAACTTCGTCATTGAACTGTTGGAGAGCCGTCTTTTAACGAGTGGGGCTCATTAAGCATACTGTTGTTTGCATAATGGCGTCGCGGCTTCTCCGCTCCCAGCTGACCTGCAGTTAAAGGGCGCAGTTTAAATGCCCATTTTCTGTTGTGCGTCGGACTTCGGTCTTAATTGCGGACAATTTTGGAAGAGATAATGGTTTTGTAAAGTTACTTCTCAGGTCTACTTCAGGAAAACCTGTTAATAAGTTAATTAAACGGAATGCTCGTAATTGCCTCACAGGACCTGTTGTGTGTCCAGCCCGCAACGGAGACGGGTCGGTTTTCATTTCCTGGGATTCACGTGAGTCATTTTAAATTAAAAGGAATTATTATCCATGTTTTTAAGTCTCTTTGTCCTCAATTTGGGGTTATATATGTCTATGTAGGCATATATTTAATCGTACATATTATGCAATTAAAAGTAATTTAATATGGATAAATTTAGGATTATGGAAAGGTCATTTAATTTGGATTAGTTATATACATGTATATTAACATTTACATTTTCCTGTCAGTTAATAATTACAGAATACTTACTCTAAATACAGTAATAACCAGTTCATTACATAACTTACGGCCTAATTTTGGATAAACCTCACAAGGTCTACACTGAACTGGCTTAATTTATGTGAATTATATACTGTATTAGTGGATGTGAGTATTTGACTCTGGATTAATGCCTGAACCTAAGGCTTAGCTTTTTATTTCATAACTCCTTCCGGAATATGTCCTTTAACTGTGTGGACTCTGGATTAATGCCTAAACCTAAGGCTTAGCTTTTATGTACAAGTTCTTTTAATATAACCCCTGCCCTGCATTCAACCCTAACCCTAAAGGACTCTGGACTAATGCCTAAACCTAAGGCTTAGCTTTTAGGTGCAAGTCCTTTTAATATAACCCCTGCCCTGCATGCAGCCCTAACCCTAAAGGACTCTGGACTAATGCCTAACCCTAAAAGACTCTCTCTAGTTGGCTTTTTACGGCACTTTTTCAGAACTGGACTGGACGATTTGTAACCCTAATGGCTCTTTTGTCCACTTATGTGCTAGCCCCTTTACATATAACCCCTGCCCTGCATTCAACCCTAACCCTAACCCCTTCTGGACTTATGCCTAGCCCTAAAGACTCTTTCTAGTTGTCTTTTTTAAGGCTCACTCTTATATTCCGCCCTTTTCAGAACTGGACTGGCGGATTCGCAACCCTAATGGCTCTTTTGCTCTCTTTTCCTCTCACATACACCGATTGGCTATGGGACACACCCCGGGACCTGATCAATCTCGGCGGGGCCTTCCTTGGGTGAGGGTGTCTAGTGATAATGGCCGAAACGCCCTGTGATCCCAAGGTCCACTACTGACGATGTGTACCCCCAAAATCACGGTTCTCATTTCACTCACCTTTGATACAGGTCCACATGATATCACTTCTACATTTCACACGTTCACTATCTCTCCTCTCCTCCTTTTCACTTCCCTCCTGTCTTGGAGGGAGTGGAGGTGGCAGAGTGTACAGCCTGGTAAGGCGGGGGAGTGGGATACAGTCCGGTCCGACACCCTCTCCCTGACTCTGTCTCCTCCGGTTCCTGTTTCACATGTGGATTGATGTGCATGTTTGACTGTGTACATGGGCATTAATGCATATGTTCTTTCACCTTATTGGAGATGTCATGGTACTGGTCATTATAAGGCGATGAGGGCTGCGGATGACGTGCGACGGCCAGTGCCTTACCTTTGGCTCCCCATTTCAACTGGCTTGTCGTTGGATGAGTCAGGGGGGGTCATCGTGATAGAGTCTCTCACCTAACCTTGCCAGAGCCTCGGAAGAACGGGCTCTCAAACACTCCAGGTATAGTGCCATACCAGCATCTCCAATTCTCCATTTACATTTGCTTCTGTCCTGTGGATTATTACATGTTTCTACGGATGGAACACAGCTGTGTGGATTCTTTAGGGCATGAGGTTGGAGGAGAAATTACATGAAACGGACAAGAGGTTCAATTCCTACTTGTTGTAATCAACTTTCTGATGGCCTGTGCTGTGTAACACACAGCTGACAGAGTGCCACTTTTTAGTCTGGCTCCATCTCCTGGCCACAGTTGGTATTGCTCCTGCTATTTCTGGTTTCTACAGATTGAACACTGCTGTGTGGATTTTCTAGGGCATGAGGTTGGAGGAGAAATTACATGAAACGGATAAGAGGTTCAATTCCTACTTTTTGCAATCGCCTTTCTGATGGCCTGTGCTGTGTAACACACAGCTGACAGAGTGCCACTTTTTAGTCTGGCTCCATCTCCTGGCCACAGTTGGAATTGCTCATGTTCCATGCGCTATTTCAGATTTCTACGGATTGAACACTGCTGTGTGGATTCTTTAGGGCATGAGGTTGGAGGAGAAATGACATGAAACGGACAAGAGGTTCAATTCCTACTTTTTGTAATCAACCTTCTGATGGCCTGTGCTGTGCAACACAGCCGACAGAGTGCCTCTGGCTCCATCTCCTGGCCACAGTTGGAATTGCTCAAGTTCCAGTCGAGAGTGATGCAGAGAGGAGGGGCTGCGCAGCCCTGCTTTATTACCTGGTGTCAGTCAGTCTGCATCATTCTTTACGCTTGTTAACGCCGATGTGCGGACTTTTCCACTTCTCCTGGATTTTCTTTCTTCGGGACAACTTCGTGGAGGCTATTTCTGTGGACGAAGGAACTTCTCAGTTGTGGCTGGACTTTTTATGGTATGTTTTCGACCAGTTTTCAACTTCGTCATTGAACTGTTGGAGAGCCGTCTTTTAACGAGTGGGGCTCATTAAGCATACTGTTGTTTGCATAATGGCGTCGCGGCTTCTCCGCTCCCAGCTGACCTGCAGTTAAAGGGCGCAGTTTAAATGCCCATTTTCTGTTGTGCGTCGGACTTCGGTCTTAATTGCGGACAATTTTGGAAGAGATAATGGTTTTGTAAAGTTACTTCTCAGGTCTACTTCAGGAAAACCTGTTAATAAGTTAATTAAACGGAATGCTCGTAATTGCCTCACAGGACCTGTTGTGTGTCCAGCCCGCAACGGAGACGGGTCGGTTTTCATTTCCTGGGATTCACGTGAGTCATTTTAAATTAAAAGGAATTATTATCCATGTTTTTAAGTCTCTTTGTCCTCAATTTGGGGTTATATATGTCTATGTAGGCATATATTTAATCGTACATATTATGCAATTAAAAGTAATTTAATATGGATAAATTTAGGATTATGGAAAGGTCATTTAATTTGGATTAGTTATATACATGTATATTAACATTTACATTTTCCTGTCAGTTAATAATTACAGAATACTTACTCTAAATACAGTAATAACCAGTTCATTACATAACTTACGGCCTAATTTTGGATAAACCTCACAAGGTCTACACTGAACTGGCTTAATTTATGTGAATTATATACTGTATTAGTGGATGTGAGTATTTGACTCTGGATTAATGCCTGAACCTAAGGCTTAGCTTTTTATTTCATAACTCCTTCCGGAATATGTCCTTTAACTGTGTGGACTCTGGATTAATGCCTAAACCTAAGGCTTAGCTTTTATGTACAAGTTCTTTTAATATAACCCCTGCCCTGCATTCAACCCTAACCCTAAAGGACTCTGGACTAATGCCTAAACCTAAGGCTTAGCTTTTAGGTGCAAGTCCTTTTAATATAACCCCTGCCCTGCATGCAGCCCTAACCCTAAAGGACTCTGGACTAATGCCTAACCCTAAAAGACTCTCTCTAGTTGGCTTTTTACGGCACTTTTTCAGAACTGGACTGGACGATTTGTAACCCTAATGGCTCTTTTGTCCACTTATGTGCTAGCCCCTTTACATATAACCCCTGCCCTGCATTCAACCCTAACCCTAACCCCTTCTGGACTTATGCCTAGCCCTAAAGACTCTTTCTAGTTGTCTTTTTTAAGGCTCACTCTTATATTCCGCCCTTTTCAGAACTGGACTGGCGGATTCGCAACCCTAATGGCTCTTTTGCTCTCTTTTCCTCTCACATACACCGATTGGCTATGGGACACACCCCGGGACCTGATCAATCTCGGCGGGGCCTTCCTTGGGTGAGGGTGTCTAGTGATAATGGCCGAAACGCCCTGTGATCCCAAGGTCCACTACTGACGATGTGTACCCCCAAAATCACGGTTCTCATTTCACTCACCTTTGATACAGGTCCACATGATATCACTTCTACATTTCACACGTTCACTATCTCTCCTCTCCTCCTTTTCACTTCCCTCCTGTCTTGGAGGGAGTGGAGGTGGCAGAGTGTACAGCCTGGTAAGGCGGGGGAGTGGGATACAGTCCGGTCCGACACCCTCTCCCTGACTCTGTCTCCTCCGGTTCCTGTTTCACATGTGGATTGATGTGCATGTATGACTGTGTACATGGGCATTAATGCATATGTTCTTTCACCTTATTGGAGATGTCATGGTACTGGTCATTATAAGGCGATGAGGGCTGCGGATGACGTGCGACGGCCAGTGCCTTACCTTTGGCTCCCCATTTCAACTGGCTTGTCGTTGGATGAGTCAGGGGGGGTCATCGTGATAGAGTCTCTCACCTAACCTTGCCAGAGCCTCGGAAGAACGGGCTCTCAAACACTCCAGGTATAGTGCCATACCAGCATCTCCAATTCTCCATTTACATTTGCTTCTGTCCTGTGGATTATTACATGTTTCTACGGATGGAACACAGCTGTGTGGATTCTTTAGGGCATGAGGTTGGAGGAGAAATTACATGAAACGGACAAGAGGTTCAATTCCTACTTGTTGTAATCAACTTTCTGATGGCCTGTGCTGTGTAACACACAGCTGACAGAGTGCCACTTTTTAGTCTGGCTCCATCTCCTGGCCACAGTTGGTATTGCTCCTGCTATTTCTGGTTTCTACAGATTGAACACTGCTGTGTGGATTTTCTAGGGCATGAGGTTGGAGGAGAAATTACATGAAACGGATAAGAGGTTCAATTCCTACTTTTTGCAATCGCCTTTCTGATGGCCTGTGCTGTGTAACACACAGCTGACAGAGTGCCACTTTTTAGTCTGGCTCCATCTCCTGGCCACAGTTGGAATTGCTCATGTTCCATGCGCTATTTCAGATTTCTACGGATTGAACACTGCTGTGTGGATTCTTTAGGGCATGAGGTTGGAGGAGAAATGACATGAAACGGACAAGAGGTTCAATTCCTACTTTTTGTAATCAACCTTCTGATGGCCTGTGCTGTGCAACACAGCCGACAGAGTGCCTCTGGCTCCATCTCCTGGCCACAGTTGGAATTGCTCAAGTTCCAGTCGAGAGTGATGCAGAGAGGAGGGGCTGCGCAGCCCTGCTTTATTACCTGGTGTCAGTCAGTCTGCATCATTCTTTACGCTTGTTAACGCCGATGTGCGGACTTTTCCACTTCTCCTGGATTTTCTTTCTTCGGGACAACTTCGTGGAGGCTATTTCTGTGGACGAAGGAACTTCTCAGTTGTGGCTGGACTTTTTATGGTATGTTTTCGACCAGTTTTCAACTTCGTCATTGAACTGTTGGAGAGCCGTCTTTTAACGAGTGGGGCTCATTAAGCATACTGTTGTTTGCATAATGGCGTCGCGGCTTCTCCGCTCCCAGCTGACCTGCAGTTAAAGGGCGCAGTTTAAATGCCCATTTTCTGTTGTGCGTCGGACTTCGGTCTTAATTGCGGACAATTTTGGAAGAGATAATGGTTTTGTAAAGTTACTTCTCAGGTCTACTTCAGGAAAACCTGTTAATAAGTTAATTAAACGGAATGCTCGTAATTGCCTCACAGGACCTGTTGTGTGTCCAGCCCGCAACGGAGACGGGTCGGTTTTCATTTCCTGGGATTCACGTGAGTCATTTTAAATTAAAAGGAATTATTATCCATGTTTTTAAGTCTCTTTGTCCTCAATTTGGGGTTATATATGTCTATGTAGGCATATATTTAATCGTACATATTATGCAATTAAAAGTAATTTAATATGGATAAATTTAGGATTATGGAAAGGTCATTTAATTTGGATTAGTTATATACATGTATATTAACATTTACATTTTCCTGTCAGTTAATAATTACAGAATACTTACTCTAAATACAGTAATAACCAGTTCATTACATAACTTACGGCCTAATTTTGGATAAACCTCACAAGGTCTACACTGAACTGGCTTAATTTATGTGAATTATATACTGTATTAGTGGATGTGAGTATTTGACTCTGGATTAATGCCTGAACCTAAGGCTTAGCTTTTTATTTCATAACTCCTTCCGGAATATGTCCTTTAACTGTGTGGACTCTGGATTAATGCCTAAACCTAAGGCTTAGCTTTTATGTACAAGTTCTTTTAATATAACCCCTGCCCTGCATTCAACCCTAACCCTAAAGGACTCTGGACTAATGCCTAAACCTAAGGCTTAGCTTTTAGGTGCAAGTCCTTTTAATATAACCCCTGCCCTGCATGCAGCCCTAACCCTAAAGGACTCTGGACTAATGCCTAACCCTAAAAGACTCTCTCTAGTTGGCTTTTTACGGCACTTTTTCAGAACTGGACTGGACGATTTGTAACCCTAATGGCTCTTTTGTCCACTTATGTGCTAGCCCCTTTACATATAACCCCTGCCCTGCATTCAACCCTAACCCTAACCCCTTCTGGACTTATGCCTAGCCCTAAAGACTCTTTCTAGTTGTCTTTTTTAAGGCTCACTCTTATATTCCGCCCTTTTCAGAACTGGACTGGCGGATTCGCAACCCTAATGGCTCTTTTGCTCTCTTTTCCTCTCACATACACCGATTGGCTATGGGACACACCCCGGGACCTGATCAATCTCGGCGGGGCCTTCCTTGGGTGAGGGTGTCTAGTGATAATGGCCGAAACGCCCTGTGATCCCAAGGTCCACTACTGACGATGTGTACCCCCAAAATCACGGTTCTCATTTCACTCACCTTTGATACAGGTCCACATGATATCACTTCTACATTTCACACGTTCACTATCTCTCCTCTCCTCCTTTTCACTTCCCTCCTGTCTTGGAGGGAGTGGAGGTGGCAGAGTGTACAGCCTGGTAAGGCGGGGGAGTGGGATACAGTCCGGTCCGACACCCTCTCCCTGACTCTGTCTCCTCCGGTTCCTGTTTCACATGTGGATTGATGTGCATGTTTGACTGTGTACATGGGCATTAATGCATATGTTCTTTCACCTTATTGGAGATGTCATGGTACTGGTCATTATAAGGCGATGAGGGCTGCGGATGACGTGCGACGGCCAGTGCCTTACCTTTGGCTCCCCATTTCAACTGGCTTGTCGTTGGATGAGTCAGGGGGGGTCATCGTGATAGAGTCTCTCACCTAACCTTGCCAGAGCCTCGGAAGAACGGGCTCTCAAACACTCCAGGTATAGTGCCATACCAGCATCTCCAATTCTCCATTTACATTTGCTTCTGTCCTGTGGATTATTACATGTTTCTACGGATGGAACACAGCTGTGTGGATTCTTTAGGGCATGAGGTTGGAGGAGAAATTACATGAAACGGACAAGAGGTTCAATTCCTACTTGTTGTAATCAACTTTCTGATGGCCTGTGCTGTGTAACACACAGCTGACAGAGTGCCACTTTTTAGTCTGGCTCCATCTCCTGGCCACAGTTGGTATTGCTCCTGCTATTTCTGGTTTCTACAGATTGAACACTGCTGTGTGGATTTTCTAGGGCATGAGGTTGGAGGAGAAATTACATGAAACGGATAAGAGGTTCAATTCCTACTTTTTGCAATCGCCTTTCTGATGGCCTGTGCTGTGTAACACACAGCTGACAGAGTGCCACTTTTTAGTCTGGCTCCATCTCCTGGCCACAGTTGGAATTGCTCATGTTCCATGCGCTATTTCAGATTTCTACGGATTGAACACTGCTGTGTGGATTCTTTAGGGCATGAGGTTGGAGGAGAAATGACATGAAACGGACAAGAGGTTCAATTCCTACTTTTTGTAATCAACCTTCTGATGGCCTGTGCTGTGCAACACAGCCGACAGAGTGCCTCTGGCTCCATCTCCTGGCCACAGTTGGAATTGCTCAAGTTCCAGTCGAGAGTGATGCAGAGAGGAGGGGCTGCGCAGCCCTGCTTTATTACCTGGTGTCAGTCAGTCTGCATCATTCTTTACGCTTGTTAACGCCGATGTGCGGACTTTTCCACTTCTCCTGGATTTTCTTTCTTCGGGACAACTTCGTGGAGGCTATTTCTGTGGACGAAGGAACTTCTCAGTTGTGGCTGGACTTTTTATGGTATGTTTTCGACCAGTTTTCAACTTCGTCATTGAACTGTTGGAGAGCCGTCTTTTAACGAGTGGGGCTCATTAAGCATACTGTTGTTTGCATAATGGCGTCGCGGCTTCTCCGCTCCCAGCTGACCTGCAGTTAAAGGGCGCAGTTTAAATGCCCATTTTCTGTTGTGCGTCGGACTTCGGTCTTAATTGCGGACAATTTTGGAAGAGATAATGGTTTTGTAAAGTTACTTCTCAGGTCTACTTCAGGAAAACCTGTTAATAAGTTAATTAAACGGAATGCTCGTAATTGCCTCACAGGACCTGTTGTGTGTCCAGCCCGCAACGGAGACGGGTCGGTTTTCATTTCCTGGGATTCACGTGAGTCATTTTAAATTAAAAGGAATTATTATCCATGTTTTTAAGTCTCTTTGTCCTCAATTTGGGGTTATATATGTCTATGTAGGCATATATTTAATCGTACATATTATGCAATTAAAAGTAATTTAATATGGATAAATTTAGGATTATGGAAAGGTCATTTAATTTGGATTAGTTATATACATGTATATTAACATTTACATTTTCCTGTCAGTTAATAATTACAGAATACTTACTCTAAATACAGTAATAACCAGTTCATTACATAACTTACGGCCTAATTTTGGATAAACCTCACAAGGTCTACACTGAACTGGCTTAATTTATGTGAATTATATACTGTATTAGTGGATGTGAGTATTTGACTCTGGATTAATGCCTGAACCTAAGGCTTAGCTTTTTATTTCATAACTCCTTCCGGAATATGTCCTTTAACTGTGTGGACTCTGGATTAATGCCTAAACCTAAGGCTTAGCTTTTATGTACAAGTTCTTTTAATATAACCCCTGCCCTGCATTCAACCCTAACCCTAAAGGACTCTGGACTAATGCCTAAACCTAAGGCTTAGCTTTTAGGTGCAAGTCCTTTTAATATAACCCCTGCCCTGCATGCAGCCCTAACCCTAAAGGACTCTGGACTAATGCCTAACCCTAAAAGACTCTCTCTAGTTGGCTTTTTACGGCACTTTTTCAGAACTGGACTGGACGATTTGTAACCCTAATGGCTCTTTTGTCCACTTATGTGCTAGCCCCTTTACATATAACCCCTGCCCTGCATTCAACCCTAACCCTAACCCCTTCTGGACTTATGCCTAGCCCTAAAGACTCTTTCTAGTTGTCTTTTTTAAGGCTCACTCTTATATTCCGCCCTTTTCAGAACTGGACTGGCGGATTCGCAACCCTAATGGCTCTTTTGCTCTCTTTTCCTCTCACATACACCGATTGGCTATGGGACACACCCCGGGACCTGATCAATCTCGGCGGGGCCTTCCTTGGGTGAGGGTGTCTAGTGATAATGGCCGAAACGCCCTGTGATCCCAAGGTCCACTACTGACGATGTGTACCCCCAAAATCACGGTTCTCATTTCACTCACCTTTGATACAGGTCCACATGATATCACTTCTACATTTCACACGTTCACTATCTCTCCTCTCCTCCTTTTCACTTCCCTCCTGTCTTGGAGGGAGTGGAGGTGGCAGAGTGTACAGCCTGGTAAGGCGGGGGAGTGGGATACAGTCCGGTCCGACACCCTCTCCCTGACTCTGTCTCCTCCGGTTCCTGTTTCACATGTGGATTGATGTGCATGTATGACTGTGTACATGGGCATTAATGCATATGTTCTTTCACCTTATTGGAGATGTCATGGTACTGGTCATTATAAGGCGATGAGGGCTGCGGATGACGTGCGACGGCCAGTGCCTTACCTTTGGCTCCCCATTTCAACTGGCTTGTCGTTGGATGAGTCAGGGGGGGTCATCGTGATAGAGTCTCTCACCTAACCTTGCCAGAGCCTCGGAAGAACGGGCTCTCAAACACTCCAGGTATAGTGCCATACCAGCATCTCCAATTCTCCATTTACATTTGCTTCTGTCCTGTGGATTATTACATGTTTCTACGGATGGAACACAGCTGTGTGGATTCTTTAGGGCATGAGGTTGGAGGAGAAATTACATGAAACGGACAAGAGGTTCAATTCCTACTTGTTGTAATCAACTTTCTGATGGCCTGTGCTGTGTAACACACAGCTGACAGAGTGCCACTTTTTAGTCTGGCTCCATCTCCTGGCCACAGTTGGTATTGCTCCTGCTATTTCTGGTTTCTACAGATTGAACACTGCTGTGTGGATTTTCTAGGGCATGAGGTTGGAGGAGAAATTACATGAAACGGATAAGAGGTTCAATTCCTACTTTTTGCAATCGCCTTTCTGATGGCCTGTGCTGTGTAACACACAGCTGACAGAGTGCCACTTTTTAGTCTGGCTCCATCTCCTGGCCACAGTTGGAATTGCTCATGTTCCATGCGCTATTTCAGATTTCTACGGATTGAACACTGCTGTGTGGATTCTTTAGGGCATGAGGTTGGAGGAGAAATGACATGAAACGGACAAGAGGTTCAATTCCTACTTTTTGTAATCAACCTTCTGATGGCCTGTGCTGTGCAACACAGCCGACAGAGTGCCTCTGGCTCCATCTCCTGGCCACAGTTGGAATTGCTCAAGTTCCAGTCGAGAGTGATGCAGAGAGGAGGGGCTGCGCAGCCCTGCTTTATTACCTGGTGTCAGTCAGTCTGCATCATTCTTTACGCTTGTTAACGCCGATGTGCGGACTTTTCCACTTCTCCTGGATTTTCTTTCTTCGGGACAACTTCGTGGAGGCTATTTCTGTGGACGAAGGAACTTCTCAGTTGTGGCTGGACTTTTTATGGTATGTTTTCGACCAGTTTTCAACTTCGTCATTGAACTGTTGGAGAGCCGTCTTTTAACGAGTGGGGCTCATTAAGCATACTGTTGTTTGCATAATGGCGTCGCGGCTTCTCCGCTCCCAGCTGACCTGCAGTTAAAGGGCGCAGTTTAAATGCCCATTTTCTGTTGTGCGTCGGACTTCGGTCTTAATTGCGGACAATTTTGGAAGAGATAATGGTTTTGTAAAGTTACTTCTCAGGTCTACTTCAGGAAAACCTGTTAATAAGTTAATTAAACGGAATGCTCGTAATTGCCTCACAGGACCTGTTGTGTGTCCAGCCCGCAACGGAGACGGGTCGGTTTTCATTTCCTGGGATTCACGTGAGTCATTTTAAATTAAAAGGAATTATTATCCATGTTTTTAAGTCTCTTTGTCCTCAATTTGGGGTTATATATGTCTATGTAGGCATATATTTAATCGTACATATTATGCAATTAAAAGTAATTTAATATGGATAAATTTAGGATTATGGAAAGGTCATTTAATTTGGATTAGTTATATACATGTATATTAACATTTACATTTTCCTGTCAGTTAATAATTACAGAATACTTACTCTAAATACAGTAATAACCAGTTCATTACATAACTTACGGCCTAATTTTGGATAAACCTCACAAGGTCTACACTGAACTGGCTTAATTTATGTGAATTATATACTGTATTAGTGGATGTGAGTATTTGACTCTGGATTAATGCCTGAACCTAAGGCTTAGCTTTTTATTTCATAACTCCTTCCGGAATATGTCCTTTAACTGTGTGGACTCTGGATTAATGCCTAAACCTAAGGCTTAGCTTTTATGTACAAGTTCTTTTAATATAACCCCTGCCCTGCATTCAACCCTAACCCTAAAGGACTCTGGACTAATGCCTAAACCTAAGGCTTAGCTTTTAGGTGCAAGTCCTTTTAATATAACCCCTGCCCTGCATGCAGCCCTAACCCTAAAGGACTCTGGACTAATGCCTAACCCTAAAAGACTCTCTCTAGTTGGCTTTTTACGGCACTTTTTCAGAACTGGACTGGACGATTTGTAACCCTAATGGCTCTTTTGTCCACTTATGTGCTAGCCCCTTTACATATAACCCCTGCCCTGCATTCAACCCTAACCCTAACCCCTTCTGGACTTATGCCTAGCCCTAAAGACTCTTTCTAGTTGTCTTTTTTAAGGCTCACTCTTATATTCCGCCCTTTTCAGAACTGGACTGGCGGATTCGCAACCCTAATGGCTCTTTTGCTCTCTTTTCCTCTCACATACACCGATTGGCTATGGGACACACCCCGGGACCTGATCAATCTCGGCGGGGCCTTCCTTGGGTGAGGGTGTCTAGTGATAATGGCCGAAACGCCCTGTGATCCCAAGGTCCACTACTGACGATGTGTACCCCCAAAATCACGGTTCTCATTTCACTCACCTTTGATACAGGTCCACATGATATCACTTCTACATTTCACACGTTCACTATCTCTCCTCTCCTCCTTTTCACTTCCCTCCTGTCTTGGAGGGAGTGGAGGTGGCAGAGTGTACAGCCTGGTAAGGCGGGGGAGTGGGATACAGTCCGGTCCGACACCCTCTCCCTGACTCTGTCTCCTCCGGTTCCTGTTTCACATGTGGATTGATGTGCATGTTTGACTGTGTACATGGGCATTAATGCATATGTTCTTTCACCTTATTGGAGATGTCATGGTACTGGTCATTATAAGGCGATGAGGGCTGCGGATGACGTGCGACGGCCAGTGCCTTACCTTTGGCTCCCCATTTCAACTGGCTTGTCGTTGGATGAGTCAGGGGGGGTCATCGTGATAGAGTCTCTCACCTAACCTTGCCAGAGCCTCGGAAGAACGGGCTCTCAAACACTCCAGGTATAGTGCCATACCAGCATCTCCAATTCTCCATTTACATTTGCTTCTGTCCTGTGGATTATTACATGTTTCTACGGATGGAACACAGCTGTGTGGATTCTTTAGGGCATGAGGTTGGAGGAGAAATTACATGAAACGGACAAGAGGTTCAATTCCTACTTGTTGTAATCAACTTTCTGATGGCCTGTGCTGTGTAACACACAGCTGACAGAGTGCCACTTTTTAGTCTGGCTCCATCTCCTGGCCACAGTTGGTATTGCTCCTGCTATTTCTGGTTTCTACAGATTGAACACTGCTGTGTGGATTTTCTAGGGCATGAGGTTGGAGGAGAAATTACATGAAACGGATAAGAGGTTCAATTCCTACTTTTTGCAATCGCCTTTCTGATGGCCTGTGCTGTGTAACACACAGCTGACAGAGTGCCACTTTTTAGTCTGGCTCCATCTCCTGGCCACAGTTGGAATTGCTCATGTTCCATGCGCTATTTCAGATTTCTACGGATTGAACACTGCTGTGTGGATTCTTTAGGGCATGAGGTTGGAGGAGAAATGACATGAAACGGACAAGAGGTTCAATTCCTACTTTTTGTAATCAACCTTCTGATGGCCTGTGCTGTGCAACACAGCCGACAGAGTGCCTCTGGCTCCATCTCCTGGCCACAGTTGGAATTGCTCAAGTTCCAGTCGAGAGTGATGCAGAGAGGAGGGGCTGCGCAGCCCTGCTTTATTACCTGGTGTCAGTCAGTCTGCATCATTCTTTACGCTTGTTAACGCCGATGTGCGGACTTTTCCACTTCTCCTGGATTTTCTTTCTTCGGGACAACTTCGTGGAGGCTATTTCTGTGGACGAAGGAACTTCTCAGTTGTGGCTGGACTTTTTATGGTATGTTTTCGACCAGTTTTCAACTTCGTCATTGAACTGTTGGAGAGCCGTCTTTTAACGAGTGGGGCTCATTAAGCATACTGTTGTTTGCATAATGGCGTCGCGGCTTCTCCGCTCCCAGCTGACCTGCAGTTAAAGGGCGCAGTTTAAATGCCCATTTTCTGTTGTGCGTCGGACTTCGGTCTTAATTGCGGACAATTTTGGAAGAGATAATGGTTTTGTAAAGTTACTTCTCAGGTCTACTTCAGGAAAACCTGTTAATAAGTTAATTAAACGGAATGCTCGTAATTGCCTCACAGGACCTGTTGTGTGTCCAGCCCGCAACGGAGACGGGTCGGTTTTCATTTCCTGGGATTCACGTGAGTCATTTTAAATTAAAAGGAATTATTATCCATGTTTTTAAGTCTCTTTGTCCTCAATTTGGGGTTATATATGTCTATGTAGGCATATATTTAATCGTACATATTATGCAATTAAAAGTAATTTAATATGGATAAATTTAGGATTATGGAAAGGTCATTTAATTTGGATTAGTTATATACATGTATATTAACATTTACATTTTCCTGTCAGTTAATAATTACAGAATACTTACTCTAAATACAGTAATAACCAGTTCATTACATAACTTACGGCCTAATTTTGGATAAACCTCACAAGGTCTACACTGAACTGGCTTAATTTATGTGAATTATATACTGTATTAGTGGATGTGAGTATTTGACTCTGGATTAATGCCTGAACCTAAGGCTTAGCTTTTTATTTCATAACTCCTTCCGGAATATGTCCTTTAACTGTGTGGACTCTGGATTAATGCCTAAACCTAAGGCTTAGCTTTTATGTACAAGTTCTTTTAATATAACCCCTGCCCTGCATTCAACCCTAACCCTAAAGGACTCTGGACTAATGCCTAAACCTAAGGCTTAGCTTTTAGGTGCAAGTCCTTTTAATATAACCCCTGCCCTGCATGCAGCCCTAACCCTAAAGGACTCTGGACTAATGCCTAAACCTAAGGCTTAGCTTTTAGGTGCAAGTCCTTTTAATATAACCCCTGCCCTGCATGCAGCCCTAACCCTAAAGGACTCTGGACTAATGCCTAACCCTAAAAGACTCTCTCTAGTTGGCTTTTTACGGCACTTTTTCAGAACTGGACTGGACGATTTGTAACCCTAATGGCTCTTTTGTCCACTTATGTGCTAGCCCCTTTACATATAACCCCTGCCCTGCATTCAACCCTAACCCTAACCCCTTCTGGACTTATGCCTAGCCCTAAAGACTCTTTCTAGTTGTCTTTTTTAAGGCTCACTCTTATATTCCGCCCTTTTCAGAACTGGACTGGCGGATTCGCAACCCTAATGGCTCTTTTGCTCTCTTTTCCTCTCACATACACCGATTGGCTATGGGACACACCCCGGGACCTGATCAATCTCGGCGGGGCCTTCCTTGGGTGAGGGTGTCTAGTGATAATGGCCGAAACGCCCTGTGATCCCAAGGTCCACTACTGACGATGTGTACCCCCAAAATCACGGTTCTCATTTCACTCACCTTTGATACAGGTCCACATGATATCACTTCTACATTTCACACGTTCACTATCTCTCCTCTCCTCCTTTTCACTTCCCTCCTGTCTTGGAGGGAGTGGAGGTGGCAGAGTGTACAGCCTGGTAAGGCGGGGGAGTGGGATACAGTCCGGTCCGACACCCTCTCCCTGACTCTGTCTCCTCCGGTTCCTGTTTCACATGTGGATTGATGTGCATGTATGACTGTGTACATGGGCATTAATGCATATGTTCTTTCACCTTATTGGAGATGTCATGGTACTGGTCATTATAAGGCGATGAGGGCTGCGGATGACGTGCGACGGCCAGTGCCTTACCTTTGGCTCCCCATTTCAACTGGCTTGTCGTTGGATGAGTCAGGGGGGGTCATCGTGATAGAGTCTCTCACCTAACCTTGCCAGAGCCTCGGAAGAACGGGCTCTCAAACACTCCAGGTATAGTGCCATACCAGCATCTCCAATTCTCCATTTACATTTGCTTCTGTCCTGTGGATTATTACATGTTTCTACGGATGGAACACAGCTGTGTGGATTCTTTAGGGCATGAGGTTGGAGGAGAAATTACATGAAACGGACAAGAGGTTCAATTCCTACTTGTTGTAATCAACTTTCTGATGGCCTGTGCTGTGTAACACACAGCTGACAGAGTGCCACTTTTTAGTCTGGCTCCATCTCCTGGCCACAGTTGGTATTGCTCCTGCTATTTCTGGTTTCTACAGATTGAACACTGCTGTGTGGATTTTCTAGGGCATGAGGTTGGAGGAGAAATTACATGAAACGGATAAGAGGTTCAATTCCTACTTTTTGCAATCGCCTTTCTGATGGCCTGTGCTGTGTAACACACAGCTGACAGAGTGCCACTTTTTAGTCTGGCTCCATCTCCTGGCCACAGTTGGAATTGCTCATGTTCCATGCGCTATTTCAGATTTCTACGGATTGAACACTGCTGTGTGGATTCTTTAGGGCATGAGGTTGGAGGAGAAATGACATGAAACGGACAAGAGGTTCAATTCCTACTTTTTGTAATCAACCTTCTGATGGCCTGTGCTGTGCAACACAGCCGACAGAGTGCCTCTGGCTCCATCTCCTGGCCACAGTTGGAATTGCTCAAGTTCCAGTCGAGAGTGATGCAGAGAGGAGGGGCTGCGCAGCCCTGCTTTATTACCTGGTGTCAGTCAGTCTGCATCATTCTTTACGCTTGTTAACGCCGATGTGCGGACTTTTCCACTTCTCCTGGATTTTCTTTCTTCGGGACAACTTCGTGGAGGCTATTTCTGTGGACGAAGGAACTTCTCAGTTGTGGCTGGACTTTTTATGGTATGTTTTCGACCAGTTTTCAACTTCGTCATTGAACTGTTGGAGAGCCGTCTTTTAACGAGTGGGGCTCATTAAGCATACTGTTGTTTGCATAATGGCGTCGCGGCTTCTCCGCTCCCAGCTGACCTGCAGTTAAAGGGCGCAGTTTAAATGCCCATTTTCTGTTGTGCGTCGGACTTCGGTCTTAATTGCGGACAATTTTGGAAGAGATAATGGTTTTGTAAAGTTACTTCTCAGGTCTACTTCAGGAAAACCTGTTAATAAGTTAATTAAACGGAATGCTCGTAATTGCCTCACAGGACCTGTTGTGTGTCCAGCCCGCAACGGAGACGGGTCGGTTTTCATTTCCTGGGATTCACGTGAGTCATTTTAAATTAAAAGGAATTATTATCCATGTTTTTAAGTCTCTTTGTCCTCAATTTGGGGTTATATATGTCTATGTAGGCATATATTTAATCGTACATATTATGCAATTAAAAGTAATTTAATATGGATAAATTTAGGATTATGGAAAGGTCATTTAATTTGGATTAGTTATATACATGTATATTAACATTTACATTTTCCTGTCAGTTAATAATTACAGAATACTTACTCTAAATACAGTAATAACCAGTTCATTACATAACTTACGGCCTAATTTTGGATAAACCTCACAAGGTCTACACTGAACTGGCTTAATTTATGTGAATTATATACTGTATTAGTGGATGTGAGTATTTGACTCTGGATTAATGCCTGAACCTAAGGCTTAGCTTTTTATTTCATAACTCCTTCCGGAATATGTCCTTTAACTGTGTGGACTCTGGATTAATGCCTAAACCTAAGGCTTAGCTTTTATGTACAAGTTCTTTTAATATAACCCCTGCCCTGCATTCAACCCTAACCCTAAAGGACTCTGGACTAATGCCTAAACCTAAGGCTTAGCTTTTAGGTGCAAGTCCTTTTAATATAACCCCTGCCCTGCATGCAGCCCTAACCCTAAAGGACTCTGGACTAATGCCTAACCCTAAAAGACTCTCTCTAGTTGGCTTTTTACGGCACTTTTTCAGAACTGGACTGGACGATTTGTAACCCTAATGGCTCTTTTGTCCACTTATGTGCTAGCCCCTTTACATATAACCCCTGCCCTGCATTCAACCCTAACCCTAACCCCTTCTGGACTTATGCCTAGCCCTAAAGACTCTTTCTAGTTGTCTTTTTTAAGGCTCACTCTTATATTCCGCCCTTTTCAGAACTGGACTGGCGGATTCGCAACCCTAATGGCTCTTTTGCTCTCTTTTCCTCTCACATACACCGATTGGCTATGGGACACACCCCGGGACCTGATCAATCTCGGCGGGGCCTTCCTTGGGTGAGGGTGTCTAGTGATAATGGCCGAAACGCCCTGTGATCCCAAGGTCCACTACTGACGATGTGTACCCCCAAAATCACGGTTCTCATTTCACTCACCTTTGATACAGGTCCACATGATATCACTTCTACATTTCACACGTTCACTATCTCTCCTCTCCTCCTTTTCACTTCCCTCCTGTCTTGGAGGGAGTGGAGGTGGCAGAGTGTACAGCCTGGTAAGGCGGGGGAGTGGGATACAGTCCGGTCCGACACCCTCTCCCTGACTCTGTCTCCTCCGGTTCCTGTTTCACATGTGGATTGATGTGCATGTATGACTGTGTACATGGGCATTAATGCATATGTTCTTTCACCTTATTGGAGATGTCATGGTACTGGTCATTATAAGGCGATGAGGGCTGCGGATGACGTGCGACGGCCAGTGCCTTACCTTTGGCTCCCCATTTCAACTGGCTTGTCGTTGGATGAGTCAGGGGGGGTCATCGTGATAGAGTCTCTCACCTAACCTTGCCAGAGCCTCGGAAGAACGGGCTCTCAAACACTCCAGGTATAGTGCCATACCAGCATCTCCAATTCTCCATTTACATTTGCTTCTGTCCTGTGGATTATTACATGTTTCTACGGATGGAACACAGCTGTGTGGATTCTTTAGGGCATGAGGTTGGAGGAGAAATTACATGAAACGGACAAGAGGTTCAATTCCTACTTGTTGTAATCAACTTTCTGATGGCCTGTGCTGTGTAACACACAGCTGACAGAGTGCCACTTTTTAGTCTGGCTCCATCTCCTGGCCACAGTTGGTATTGCTCCTGCTATTTCTGGTTTCTACAGATTGAACACTGCTGTGTGGATTTTCTAGGGCATGAGGTTGGAGGAGAAATTACATGAAACGGATAAGAGGTTCAATTCCTACTTTTTGCAATCGCCTTTCTGATGGCCTGTGCTGTGTAACACACAGCTGACAGAGTGCCACTTTTTAGTCTGGCTCCATCTCCTGGCCACAGTTGGAATTGCTCATGTTCCATGCGCTATTTCAGATTTCTACGGATTGAACACTGCTGTGTGGATTCTTTAGGGCATGAGGTTGGAGGAGAAATGACATGAAACGGACAAGAGGTTCAATTCCTACTTTTTGTAATCAACCTTCTGATGGCCTGTGCTGTGCAACACAGCCGACAGAGTGCCTCTGGCTCCATCTCCTGGCCACAGTTGGAATTGCTCAAGTTCCAGTCGAGAGTGATGCAGAGAGGAGGGGCTGCGCAGCCCTGCTTTATTACCTGGTGTCAGTCAGTCTGCATCATTCTTTACGCTTGTTAACGCCGATGTGCGGACTTTTCCACTTCTCCTGGATTTTCTTTCTTCGGGACAACTTCGTGGAGGCTATTTCTGTGGACGAAGGAACTTCTCAGTTGTGGCTGGACTTTTTATGGTATGTTTTCGACCAGTTTTCAACTTCGTCATTGAACTGTTGGAGAGCCGTCTTTTAACGAGTGGGGCTCATTAAGCATACTGTTGTTTGCATAATGGCGTCGCGGCTTCTCCGCTCCCAGCTGACCTGCAGTTAAAGGGCGCAGTTTAAATGCCCATTTTCTGTTGTGCGTCGGACTTCGGTCTTAATTGCGGACAATTTTGGAAGAGATAATGGTTTTGTAAAGTTACTTCTCAGGTCTACTTCAGGAAAACCTGTTAATAAGTTAATTAAACGGAATGCTCGTAATTGCCTCACAGGACCTGTTGTGTGTCCAGCCCGCAACGGAGACGGGTCGGTTTTCATTTCCTGGGATTCACGTGAGTCATTTTAAATTAAAAGGAATTATTATCCATGTTTTTAAGTCTCTTTGTCCTCAATTTGGGGTTATATATGTCTATGTAGGCATATATTTAATCGTACATATTATGCAATTAAAAGTAATTTAATATGGATAAATTTAGGATTATGGAAAGGTCATTTAATTTGGATTAGTTATATACATGTATATTAACATTTACATTTTCCTGTCAGTTAATAATTACAGAATACTTACTCTAAATACAGTAATAACCAGTTCATTACATAACTTACGGCCTAATTTTGGATAAACCTCACAAGGTCTACACTGAACTGGCTTAATTTATGTGAATTATATACTGTATTAGTGGATGTGAGTATTTGACTCTGGATTAATGCCTGAACCTAAGGCTTAGCTTTTTATTTCATAACTCCTTCCGGAATATGTCCTTTAACTGTGTGGACTCTGGATTAATGCCTAAACCTAAGGCTTAGCTTTTATGTACAAGTTCTTTTAATATAACCCCTGCCCTGCATTCAACCCTAACCCTAAAGGACTCTGGACTAATGCCTAAACCTAAGGCTTAGCTTTTAGGTGCAAGTCCTTTTAATATAACCCCTGCCCTGCATGCAGCCCTAACCCTAAAGGACTCTGGACTAATGCCTAACCCTAAAAGACTCTCTCTAGTTGGCTTTTTACGGCACTTTTTCAGAACTGGACTGGACGATTTGTAACCCTAATGGCTCTTTTGTCCACTTATGTGCTAGCCCCTTTACATATAACCCCTGCCCTGCATTCAACCCTAACCCTAACCCCTTCTGGACTTATGCCTAGCCCTAAAGACTCTTTCTAGTTGTCTTTTTTAAGGCTCACTCTTATATTCCGCCCTTTTCAGAACTGGACTGGCGGATTCGCAACCCTAATGGCTCTTTTGCTCTCTTTTCCTCTCACATACACCGATTGGCTATGGGACACACCCCGGGACCTGATCAATCTCGGCGGGGCCTTCCTTGGGTGAGGGTGTCTAGTGATAATGGCCGAAACGCCCTGTGATCCCAAGGTCCACTACTGACGATGTGTACCCCCAAAATCACGGTTCTCATTTCACTCACCTTTGATACAGGTCCACATGATATCACTTCTACATTTCACACGTTCACTATCTCTCCTCTCCTCCTTTTCACTTCCCTCCTGTCTTGGAGGGAGTGGAGGTGGCAGAGTGTACAGCCTGGTAAGGCGGGGGAGTGGGATACAGTCCGGTCCGACACCCTCTCCCTGACTCTGTCTCCTCCGGTTCCTGTTTCACATGTGGATTGATGTGCATGTATGACTGTGTACATGGGCATTAATGCATATGTTCTTTCACCTTATTGGAGATGTCATGGTACTGGTCATTATAAGGCGATGAGGGCTGCGGATGACGTGCGACGGCCAGTGCCTTACCTTTGGCTCCCCATTTCAACTGGCTTGTCGTTGGATGAGTCAGGGGGGGTCATCGTGATAGAGTCTCTCACCTAACCTTGCCAGAGCCTCGGAAGAACGGGCTCTCAAACACTCCAGGTATAGTGCCATACCAGCATCTCCAATTCTCCATTTACATTTGCTTCTGTCCTGTGGATTATTACATGTTTCTACGGATGGAACACAGCTGTGTGGATTCTTTAGGGCATGAGGTTGGAGGAGAAATTACATGAAACGGACAAGAGGTTCAATTCCTACTTGTTGTAATCAACTTTCTGATGGCCTGTGCTGTGTAACACACAGCTGACAGAGTGCCACTTTTTAGTCTGGCTCCATCTCCTGGCCACAGTTGGTATTGCTCCTGCTATTTCTGGTTTCTACAGATTGAACACTGCTGTGTGGATTTTCTAGGGCATGAGGTTGGAGGAGAAATTACATGAAACGGATAAGAGGTTCAATTCCTACTTTTTGCAATCGCCTTTCTGATGGCCTGTGCTGTGTAACACACAGCTGACAGAGTGCCACTTTTTAGTCTGGCTCCATCTCCTGGCCACAGTTGGAATTGCTCATGTTCCATGCGCTATTTCAGATTTCTACGGATTGAACACTGCTGTGTGGATTCTTTAGGGCATGAGGTTGGAGGAGAAATGACATGAAACGGACAAGAGGTTCAATTCCTACTTTTTGTAATCAACCTTCTGATGGCCTGTGCTGTGCAACACAGCCGACAGAGTGCCTCTGGCTCCATCTCCTGGCCACAGTTGGAATTGCTCAAGTTCCAGTCGAGAGTGATGCAGAGAGGAGGGGCTGCGCAGCCCTGCTTTATTACCTGGTGTCAGTCAGTCTGCATCATTCTTTACGCTTGTTAACGCCGATGTGCGGACTTTTCCACTTCTCCTGGATTTTCTTTCTTCGGGACAACTTCGTGGAGGCTATTTCTGTGGACGAAGGAACTTCTCAGTTGTGGCTGGACTTTTTATGGTATGTTTTCGACCAGTTTTCAACTTCGTCATTGAACTGTTGGAGAGCCGTCTTTTAACGAGTGGGGCTCATTAAGCATACTGTTGTTTGCATAATGGCGTCGCGGCTTCTCCGCTCCCAGCTGACCTGCAGTTAAAGGGCGCAGTTTAAATGCCCATTTTCTGTTGTGCGTCGGACTTCGGTCTTAATTGCGGACAATTTTGGAAGAGATAATGGTTTTGTAAAGTTACTTCTCAGGTCTACTTCAGGAAAACCTGTTAATAAGTTAATTAAACGGAATGCTCGTAATTGCCTCACAGGACCTGTTGTGTGTCCAGCCCGCAACGGAGACGGGTCGGTTTTCATTTCCTGGGATTCACGTGAGTCATTTTAAATTAAAAGGAATTATTATCCATGTTTTTAAGTCTCTTTGTCCTCAATTTGGGGTTATATATGTCTATGTAGGCATATATTTAATCGTACATATTATGCAATTAAAAGTAATTTAATATGGATAAATTTAGGATTATGGAAAGGTCATTTAATTTGGATTAGTTATATACATGTATATTAACATTTACATTTTCCTGTCAGTTAATAATTACAGAATACTTACTCTAAATACAGTAATAACCAGTTCATTACATAACTTACGGCCTAATTTTGGATAAACCTCACAAGGTCTACACTGAACTGGCTTAATTTATGTGAATTATATACTGTATTAGTGGATGTGAGTATTTGACTCTGGATTAATGCCTGAACCTAAGGCTTAGCTTTTTATTTCATAACTCCTTCCGGAATATGTCCTTTAACTGTGTGGACTCTGGATTAATGCCTAAACCTAAGGCTTAGCTTTTATGTACAAGTTCTTTTAATATAACCCCTGCCCTGCATTCAACCCTAACCCTAAAGGACTCTGGACTAATGCCTAAACCTAAGGCTTAGCTTTTAGGTGCAAGTCCTTTTAATATAACCCCTGCCCTGCATGCAGCCCTAACCCTAAAGGACTCTGGACTAATGCCTAACCCTAAAAGACTCTCTCTAGTTGGCTTTTTACGGCACTTTTTCAGAACTGGACTGGACGATTTGTAACCCTAATGGCTCTTTTGTCCACTTATGTGCTAGCCCCTTTACATATAACCCCTGCCCTGCATTCAACCCTAACCCTAACCCCTTCTGGACTTATGCCTAGCCCTAAAGACTCTTTCTAGTTGTCTTTTTTAAGGCTCACTCTTATATTCCGCCCTTTTCAGAACTGGACTGGCGGATTCGCAACCCTAATGGCTCTTTTGCTCTCTTTTCCTCTCACATACACCGATTGGCTATGGGACACACCCCGGGACCTGATCAATCTCGGCGGGGCCTTCCTTGGGTGAGGGTGTCTAGTGATAATGGCCGAAACGCCCTGTGATCCCAAGGTCCACTACTGACGATGTGTACCCCCAAAATCACGGTTCTCATTTCACTCACCTTTGATACAGGTCCACATGATATCACTTCTACATTTCACACGTTCACTATCTCTCCTCTCCTCCTTTTCACTTCCCTCCTGTCTTGGAGGGAGTGGAGGTGGCAGAGTGTACAGCCTGGTAAGGCGGGGGAGTGGGATACAGTCCGGTCCGACACCCTCTCCCTGACTCTGTCTCCTCCGGTTCCTGTTTCACATGTGGATTGATGTGCATGTATGACTGTGTACATGGGCATTAATGCATATGTTCTTTCACCTTATTGGAGATGTCATGGTACTGGTCATTATAAGGCGATGAGGGCTGCGGATGACGTGCGACGGCCAGTGCCTTACCTTTGGCTCCCCATTTCAACTGGCTTGTCGTTGGATGAGTCAGGGGGGGTCATCGTGATAGAGTCTCTCACCTAACCTTGCCAGAGCCTCGGAAGAACGGGCTCTCAAACACTCCAGGTATAGTGCCATACCAGCATCTCCAATTCTCCATTTACATTTGCTTCTGTCCTGTGGATTATTACATGTTTCTACGGATGGAACACAGCTGTGTGGATTCTTTAGGGCATGAGGTTGGAGGAGAAATTACATGAAACGGACAAGAGGTTCAATTCCTACTTGTTGTAATCAACTTTCTGATGGCCTGTGCTGTGTAACACACAGCTGACAGAGTGCCACTTTTTAGTCTGGCTCCATCTCCTGGCCACAGTTGGTATTGCTCCTGCTATTTCTGGTTTCTACAGATTGAACACTGCTGTGTGGATTTTCTAGGGCATGAGGTTGGAGGAGAAATTACATGAAACGGATAAGAGGTTCAATTCCTACTTTTTGCAATCGCCTTTCTGATGGCCTGTGCTGTGTAACACACAGCTGACAGAGTGCCACTTTTTAGTCTGGCTCCATCTCCTGGCCACAGTTGGAATTGCTCATGTTCCATGCGCTATTTCAGATTTCTACGGATTGAACACTGCTGTGTGGATTCTTTAGGGCATGAGGTTGGAGGAGAAATGACATGAAACGGACAAGAGGTTCAATTCCTACTTTTTGTAATCAACCTTCTGATGGCCTGTGCTGTGCAACACAGCCGACAGAGTGCCTCTGGCTCCATCTCCTGGCCACAGTTGGAATTGCTCAAGTTCCAGTCGAGAGTGATGCAGAGAGGAGGGGCTGCGCAGCCCTGCTTTATTACCTGGTGTCAGTCAGTCTGCATCATTCTTTACGCTTGTTAACGCCGATGTGCGGACTTTTCCACTTCTCCTGGATTTTCTTTCTTCGGGACAACTTCGTGGAGGCTATTTCTGTGGACGAAGGAACTTCTCAGTTGTGGCTGGACTTTTTATGGTATGTTTTCGACCAGTTTTCAACTTCGTCATTGAACTGTTGGAGAGCCGTCTTTTAACGAGTGGGGCTCATTAAGCATACTGTTGTTTGCATAATGGCGTCGCGGCTTCTCCGCTCCCAGCTGACCTGCAGTTAAAGGGCGCAGTTTAAATGCCCATTTTCTGTTGTGCGTCGGACTTCGGTCTTAATTGCGGACAATTTTGGAAGAGATAATGGTTTTGTAAAGTTACTTCTCAGGTCTACTTCAGGAAAACCTGTTAATGAGTTAATTAAACGGAATGCTCGTAATTGCCTCACAGGACCTGTTGTGTGTCCAGCCCGCAACGGAGACGGGTCGGTTTTCATTTCCTGGGATTCACGTGAGTCATTTTAAATTAAAAGGAATTATTATCCATGTTTTTAAGTCTCTTTGTCCTCAATTTGGGGTTATATATGTCTATGTAGGCATATATTTAATCGTACATATTATGCAATTAAAAGTAATTTAATATGGATAAATTTAGGATTATGGAAAGGTCATTTAATTTGGATTAGTTATATACATGTATATTAACATTTACATTTTCCTGTCAGTTAATAATTACAGAATACTTACTCTAAATACAGTAATAACCAGTTCATTACATAACTTACGGCCTAATTTTGGATAAACCTCACAAGGTCTACACTGAACTGGCTTAATTTATGTGAATTATATACTGTATTAGTGGATGTGAGTATTTGACTCTGGATTAATGCCTGAACCTAAGGCTTAGCTTTTTATTTCATAACTCCTTCCGGAATATGTCCTTTAACTGTGTGGACTCTGGATTAATGCCTAAACCTAAGGCTTAGCTTTTATGTACAAGTTCTTTTAATATAACCCCTGCCCTGCATTCAACCCTAACCCTAAAGGACTCTGGACTAATGCCTAAACCTAAGGCTTAGCTTTTAGGTGCAAGTCCTTTTAATATAACCCCTGCCCTGCATGCAGCCCTAACCCTAAAGGACTCTGGACTAATGCCTAACCCTAAAAGACTCTCTCTAGTTGGCTTTTTACGGCACTTTTTCAGAACTGGACTGGACGATTTGTAACCCTAATGGCTCTTTTGTCCACTTATGTGCTAGCCCCTTTACATATAACCCCTGCCCTGCATTCAACCCTAACCCTAACCCCTTCTGGACTTATGCCTAGCCCTAAAGACTCTTTCTAGTTGTCTTTTTTAAGGCTCACTCTTATATTCCGCCCTTTTCAGAACTGGACTGGCGGATTCGCAACCCTAATGGCTCTTTTGCTCTCTTTTCCTCTCACATACACCGATTGGCTATGGGACACACCCCGGGACCTGATCAATCTCGGCGGGGCCTTCCTTGGGTGAGGGTGTCTAGTGATAATGGCCGAAACGCCCTGTGATCCCAAGGTCCACTACTGACGATGTGTACCCCCAAAATCACGGTTCTCATTTCACTCACCTTTGATACAGGTCCACATGATATCACTTCTACATTTCACACGTTCACTATCTCTCCTCTCCTCCTTTTCACTTCCCTCCTGTCTTGGAGGGAGTGGAGGTGGCAGAGTGTACAGCCTGGTAAGGCGGGGGAGTGGGATACAGTCCGGTCCGACACCCTCTCCCTGACTCTGTCTCCTCCGGTTCCTGTTTCACATGTGGATTGATGTGCATGTATGACTGTGTACATGGGCATTAATGCATATGTTCTTTCACCTTATTGGAGATGTCATGGTACTGGTCATTATAAGGCGATGAGGGCTGCGGATGACGTGCGACGGCCAGTGCCTTACCTTTGGCTCCCCATTTCAACTGGCTTGTCGTTGGATGAGTCAGGGGGGGTCATCGTGATAGAGTCTCTCACCTAACCTTGCCAGAGCCTCGGAAGAACGGGCTCTCAAACACTCCAGGTATAGTGCCATACCAGCATCTCCAATTCTCCATTTACATTTGCTTCTGTCCTGTGGATTATTACATGTTTCTACGGATGGAACACAGCTGTGTGGATTCTTTAGGGCATGAGGTTGGAGGAGAAATTACATGAAACGGACAAGAGGTTCAATTCCTACTTGTTGTAATCAACTTTCTGATGGCCTGTGCTGTGTAACACACAGCTGACAGAGTGCCACTTTTTAGTCTGGCTCCATCTCCTGGCCACAGTTGGTATTGCTCCTGCTATTTCTGGTTTCTACAGATTGAACACTGCTGTGTGGATTTTCTAGGGCATGAGGTTGGAGGAGAAATTACATGAAACGGATAAGAGGTTCAATTCCTACTTTTTGCAATCGCCTTTCTGATGGCCTGTGCTGTGTAACACACAGCTGACAGAGTGCCACTTTTTAGTCTGGCTCCATCTCCTGGCCACAGTTGGAATTGCTCATGTTCCATGCGCTATTTCAGATTTCTACGGATTGAACACTGCTGTGTGGATTCTTTAGGGCATGAGGTTGGAGGAGAAATGACATGAAACGGACAAGAGGTTCAATTCCTACTTTTTGTAATCAACCTTCTGATGGCCTGTGCTGTGCAACACAGCCGACAGAGTGCCTCTGGCTCCATCTCCTGGCCACAGTTGGAATTGCTCAAGTTCCAGTCGAGAGTGATGCAGAGAGGAGGGGCTGCGCAGCCCTGCTTTATTACCTGGTGTCAGTCAGTCTGCATCATTCTTTACGCTTGTTAACGCCGATGTGCGGACTTTTCCACTTCTCCTGGATTTTCTTTCTTCGGGACAACTTCGTGGAGGCTATTTCTGTGGACGAAGGAACTTCTCAGTTGTGGCTGGACTTTTTATGGTATGTTTTCGACCAGTTTTCAACTTCGTCATTGAACTGTTGGAGAGCCGTCTTTTAACGAGTGGGGCTCATTAAGCATACTGTTGTTTGCATAATGGCGTCGCGGCTTCTCCGCTCCCAGCTGACCTGCAGTTAAAGGGCGCAGTTTAAATGCCCATTTTCTGTTGTGCGTCGGACTTCGGTCTTAATTGCGGACAATTTTGGAAGAGATAATGGTTTTGTAAAGTTACTTCTCAGGTCTACTTCAGGAAAACCTGTTAATAAGTTAATTAAACGGAATGCTCGTAATTGCCTCACAGGACCTGTTGTGTGTCCAGCCCGCAACGGAGACGGGTCGGTTTTCATTTCCTGGGATTCACGTGAGTCATTTTAAATTAAAAGGAATTATTATCCATGTTTTTAAGTCTCTTTGTCCTCAATTTGGGGTTATATATGTCTATGTAGGCATATATTTAATCGTACATATTATGCAATTAAAAGTAATTTAATATGGATAAATTTAGGATTATGGAAAGGTCATTTAATTTGGATTAGTTATATACATGTATATTAACATTTACATTTTCCTGTCAGTTAATAATTACAGAATACTTACTCTAAATACAGTAATAACCAGTTCATTACATAACTTACGGCCTAATTTTGGATAAACCTCACAAGGTCTACACTGAACTGGCTTAATTTATGTGAATTATATACTGTATTAGTGGATGTGAGTATTTGACTCTGGATTAATGCCTGAACCTAAGGCTTAGCTTTTTATTTCATAACTCCTTCCGGAATATGTCCTTTAACTGTGTGGACTCTGGATTAATGCCTAAACCTAAGGCTTAGCTTTTATGTACAAGTTCTTTTAATATAACCCCTGCCCTGCATTCAACCCTAACCCTAAAGGACTCTGGACTAATGCCTAAACCTAAGGCTTAGCTTTTAGGTGCAAGTCCTTTTAATATAACCCCTGCCCTGCATGCAGCCCTAACCCTAAAGGACTCTGGACTAATGCCTAACCCTAAAAGACTCTCTCTAGTTGGCTTTTTACGGCACTTTTTCAGAACTGGACTGGACGATTTGTAACCCTAATGGCTCTTTTGTCCACTTATGTGCTAGCCCCTTTACATATAACCCCTGCCCTGCATTCAACCCTAACCCTAACCCCTTCTGGACTTATGCCTAGCCCTAAAGACTCTTTCTAGTTGTCTTTTTTAAGGCTCACTCTTATATTCCGCCCTTTTCAGAACTGGACTGGCGGATTCGCAACCCTAATGGCTCTTTTGCTCTCTTTTCCTCTCACATACACCGATTGGCTATGGGACACACCCCGGGACCTGATCAATCTCGGCGGGGCCTTCCTTGGGTGAGGGTGTCTAGTGATAATGGCCGAAACGCCCTGTGATCCCAAGGTCCACTACTGACGATGTGTACCCCCAAAATCACGGTTCTCATTTCACTCACCTTTGATACAGGTCCACATGATATCACTTCTACATTTCACACGTTCACTATCTCTCCTCTCCTCCTTTTCACTTCCCTCCTGTCTTGGAGGGAGTGGAGGTGGCAGAGTGTACAGCCTGGTAAGGCGGGGGAGTGGGATACAGTCCGGTCCGACACCCTCTCCCTGACTCTGTCTCCTCCGGTTCCTGTTTCACATGTGGATTGATGTGCATGTATGACTGTGTACATGGGCATTAATGCATATGTTCTTTCACCTTATTGGAGATGTCATGGTACTGGTCATTATAAGGCGATGAGGGCTGCGGATGACGTGCGACGGCCAGTGCCTTACCTTTGGCTCCCCATTTCAACTGGCTTGTCGTTGGATGAGTCAGGGGGGGTCATCGTGATAGAGTCTCTCACCTAACCTTGCCAGAGCCTCGGAAGAACGGGCTCTCAAACACTCCAGGTATAGTGCCATACCAGCATCTCCAATTCTCCATTTACATTTGCTTCTGTCCTGTGGATTATTACATGTTTCTACGGATGGAACACAGCTGTGTGGATTCTTTAGGGCATGAGGTTGGAGGAGAAATTACATGAAACGGACAAGAGGTTCAATTCCTACTTGTTGTAATCAACTTTCTGATGGCCTGTGCTGTGTAACACACAGCTGACAGAGTGCCACTTTTTAGTCTGGCTCCATCTCCTGGCCACAGTTGGTATTGCTCCTGCTATTTCTGGTTTCTACAGATTGAACACTGCTGTGTGGATTTTCTAGGGCATGAGGTTGGAGGAGAAATTACATGAAACGGATAAGAGGTTCAATTCCTACTTTTTGCAATCGCCTTTCTGATGGCCTGTGCTGTGTAACACACAGCTGACAGAGTGCCACTTTTTAGTCTGGCTCCATCTCCTGGCCACAGTTGGAATTGCTCATGTTCCATGCGCTATTTCAGATTTCTACGGATTGAACACTGCTGTGTGGATTCTTTAGGGCATGAGGTTGGAGGAGAAATGACATGAAACGGACAAGAGGTTCAATTCCTACTTTTTGTAATCAACCTTCTGATGGCCTGTGCTGTGCAACACAGCCGACAGAGTGCCTCTGGCTCCATCTCCTGGCCACAGTTGGAATTGCTCAAGTTCCAGTCGAGAGTGATGCAGAGAGGAGGGGCTGCGCAGCCCTGCTTTATTACCTGGTGTCAGTCAGTCTGCATCATTCTTTACGCTTGTTAACGCCGATGTGCGGACTTTTCCACTTCTCCTGGATTTTCTTTCTTCGGGACAACTTCGTGGAGGCTATTTCTGTGGACGAAGGAACTTCTCAGTTGTGGCTGGACTTTTTATGGTATGTTTTCGACCAGTTTTCAACTTCGTCATTG
The DNA here is from genome assembly GCF_036924035.1 of Leuresthes tenuis. NCBI lineage: Eukaryota > Metazoa > Chordata > Actinopteri > Atheriniformes > Atherinopsidae > Leuresthes > Leuresthes tenuis. The sequence goes on from NW_027325367.1 coordinate 32,331, forward strand.
AACTGTTGGAGAGCCGTCTTTTAACGAGTGGGGCTCATTAAGCATACTGTTGTTTGCATAATGGCGTCGCGGCTTCTCCGCTCCCAGCTGACCTGCAGTTAAAGGGCGCAGTTTAAATGCCCATTTTCTGTTGTGCGTCGGACTTCGGTCTTAATTGCGGACAATTTTGGAAGAGATAATGGTTTTGTAAAGTTACTTCTCAGGTCTACTTCAGGAAAACCTGTTAATAAGTTAATTAAACGGAATGCTCGTAATTGCCTCACAGGACCTGTTGTGTGTCCAGCCCGCAACGGAGACGGGTCGGTTTTCATTTCCTGGGATTCACGTGAGTCATTTTAAATTAAAAGGAATTATTATCCATGTTTTTAAGTCTCTTTGTCCTCAATTTGGGGTTATATATGTCTATGTAGGCATATATTTAATCGTACATATTATGCAATTAAAAGTAATTTAATATGGATAAATTTAGGATTATGGAAAGGTCATTTAATTTGGATTAGTTATATACATGTATATTAACATTTACATTTTCCTGTCAGTTAATAATTACAGAATACTTACTCTAAATACAGTAATAACCAGTTCATTACATAACTTACGGCCTAATTTTGGATAAACCTCACAAGGTCTACACTGAACTGGCTTAATTTATGTGAATTATATACTGTATTAGTGGATGTGAGTATTTGACTCTGGATTAATGCCTGAACCTAAGGCTTAGCTTTTTATTTCATAACTCCTTCCGGAATATGTCCTTTAACTGTGTGGACTCTGGATTAATGCCTAAACCTAAGGCTTAGCTTTTATGTACAAGTTCTTTTAATATAACCCCTGCCCTGCATTCAACCCTAACCCTAAAGGACTCTGGACTAATGCCTAAACCTAAGGCTTAGCTTTTAGGTGCAAGTCCTTTTAATATAACCCCTGCCCTGCATGCAGCCCTAACCCTAAAGGACTCTGGACTAATGCCTAACCCTAAAAGACTCTCTCTAGTTGGCTTTTTACGGCACTTTTTCAGAACTGGACTGGACGATTTGTAACCCTAATGGCTCTTTTGTCCACTTATGTGCTAGCCCCTTTACATATAACCCCTGCCCTGCATTCAACCCTAACCCTAACCCCTTCTGGACTTATGCCTAGCCCTAAAGACTCTTTCTAGTTGTCTTTTTTAAGGCTCACTCTTATATTCCGCCCTTTTCAGAACTGGACTGGCGGATTCGCAACCCTAATGGCTCTTTTGCTCTCTTTTCCTCTCACATACACCGATTGGCTATGGGACACACCCCGGGACCTGATCAATCTCGGCGGGGCCTTCCTTGGGTGAGGGTGTCTAGTGATAATGGCCGAAACGCCCTGTGATCCCAAGGTCCACTACTGACGATGTGTACCCCCAAAATCACGGTTCTCATTTCACTCACCTTTGATACAGGTCCACATGATATCACTTCTACATTTCACACGTTCACTATCTCTCCTCTCCTCCTTTTCACTTCCCTCCTGTCTTGGAGGGAGTGGAGGTGGCAGAGTGTACAGCCTGGTAAGGCGGGGGAGTGGGATACAGTCCGGTCCGACACCCTCTCCCTGACTCTGTCTCCTCCGGTTCCTGTTTCACATGTGGATTGATGTGCATGTATGACTGTGTACATGGGCATTAATGCATATGTTCTTTCACCTTATTGGAGATGTCATGGTACTGGTCATTATAAGGCGATGAGGGCTGCGGATGACGTGCGACGGCCAGTGCCTTACCTTTGGCTCCCCATTTCAACTGGCTTGTCGTTGGATGAGTCAGGGGGGGTCATCGTGATAGAGTCTCTCACCTAACCTTGCCAGAGCCTCGGAAGAACGGGCTCTCAAACACTCCAGGTATAGTGCCATACCAGCATCTCCAATTCTCCATTTACATTTGCTTCTGTCCTGTGGATTATTACATGTTTCTACGGATGGAACACAGCTGTGTGGATTCTTTAGGGCATGAGGTTGGAGGAGAAATTACATGAAACGGACAAGAGGTTCAATTCCTACTTGTTGTAATCAACTTTCTGATGGCCTGTGCTGTGTAACACACAGCTGACAGAGTGCCACTTTTTAGTCTGGCTCCATCTCCTGGCCACAGTTGGTATTGCTCCTGCTATTTCTGGTTTCTACAGATTGAACACTGCTGTGTGGATTTTCTAGGGCATGAGGTTGGAGGAGAAATTACATGAAACGGATAAGAGGTTCAATTCCTACTTTTTGCAATCGCCTTTCTGATGGCCTGTGCTGTGTAACACACAGCTGACAGAGTGCCACTTTTTAGTCTGGCTCCATCTCCTGGCCACAGTTGGAATTGCTCATGTTCCATGCGCTATTTCAGATTTCTACGGATTGAACACTGCTGTGTGGATTCTTTAGGGCATGAGGTTGGAGGAGAAATGACATGAAACGGACAAGAGGTTCAATTCCTACTTTTTGTAATCAACCTTCTGATGGCCTGTGCTGTGCAACACAGCCGACAGAGTGCCTCTGGCTCCATCTCCTGGCCACAGTTGGAATTGCTCAAGTTCCAGTCGAGAGTGATGCAGAGAGGAGGGGCTGCGCAGCCCTGCTTTATTACCTGGTGTCAGTCAGTCTGCATCATTCTTTACGCTTGTTAACGCCGATGTGCGGACTTTTCCACTTCTCCTGGATTTTCTTTCTTCGGGACAACTTCGTGGAGGCTATTTCTGTGGACGAAGGAACTTCTCAGTTGTGGCTGGACTTTTTATGGTATGTTTTCGACCAGTTTTCAACTTCGTCATTGAACTGTTGGAGAGCCGTCTTTTAACGAGTGGGGCTCATTAAGCATACTGTTGTTTGCATAATGGCGTCGCGGCTTCTCCGCTCCCAGCTGACCTGCAGTTAAAGGGCGCAGTTTAAATGCCCATTTTCTGTTGTGCGTCGGACTTCGGTCTTAATTGCGGACAATTTTGGAAGAGATAATGGTTTTGTAAAGTTACTTCTCAGGTCTACTTCAGGAAAACCTGTTAATAAGTTAATTAAACGGAATGCTCGTAATTGCCTCACAGGACCTGTTGTGTGTCCAGCCCGCAACGGAGACGGGTCGGTTTTCATTTCCTGGGATTCACGTGAGTCATTTTAAATTAAAAGGAATTATTATCCATGTTTTTAAGTCTCTTTGTCCTCAATTTGGGGTTATATATGTCTATGTAGGCATATATTTAATCGTACATATTATGCAATTAAAAGTAATTTAATATGGATAAATTTAGGATTATGGAAAGGTCATTTAATTTGGATTAGTTATATACATGTATATTAACATTTACATTTTCCTGTCAGTTAATAATTACAGAATACTTACTCTAAATACAGTAATAACCAGTTCATTACATAACTTACGGCCTAATTTTGGATAAACCTCACAAGGTCTACACTGAACTGGCTTAATTTATGTGAATTATATACTGTATTAGTGGATGTGAGTATTTGACTCTGGATTAATGCCTGAACCTAAGGCTTAGCTTTTTATTTCATAACTCCTTCCGGAATATGTCCTTTAACTGTGTGGACTCTGGATTAATGCCTAAACCTAAGGCTTAGCTTTTATGTACAAGTTCTTTTAATATAACCCCTGCCCTGCATTCAACCCTAACCCTAAAGGACTCTGGACTAATGCCTAAACCTAAGGCTTAGCTTTTAGGTGCAAGTCCTTTTAATATAACCCCTGCCCTGCATGCAGCCCTAACCCTAAAGGACTCTGGACTAATGCCTAACCCTAAAAGACTCTCTCTAGTTGGCTTTTTACGGCACTTTTTCAGAACTGGACTGGACGATTTGTAACCCTAATGGCTCTTTTGTCCACTTATGTGCTAGCCCCTTTACATATAACCCCTGCCCTGCATTCAACCCTAACCCTAACCCCTTCTGGACTTATGCCTAGCCCTAAAGACTCTTTCTAGTTGTCTTTTTTAAGGCTCACTCTTATATTCCGCCCTTTTCAGAACTGGACTGGCGGATTCGCAACCCTAATGGCTCTTTTGCTCTCTTTTCCTCTCACATACACCGATTGGCTATGGGACACACCCCGGGACCTGATCAATCTCGGCGGGGCCTTCCTTGGGTGAGGGTGTCTAGTGATAATGGCCGAAACGCCCTGTGATCCCAAGGTCCACTACTGACGATGTGTACCCCCAAAATCACGGTTCTCATTTCACTCACCTTTGATACAGGTCCACATGATATCACTTCTACATTTCACACGTTCACTATCTCTCCTCTCCTCCTTTTCACTTCCCTCCTGTCTTGGAGGGAGTGGAGGTGGCAGAGTGTACAGCCTGGTAAGGCGGGGGAGTGGGATACAGTCCGGTCCGACACCCTCTCCCTGACTCTGTCTCCTCCGGTTCCTGTTTCACATGTGGATTGATGTGCATGTATGACTGTGTACATGGGCATTAATGCATATGTTCTTTCACCTTATTGGAGATGTCATGGTACTGGTCATTATAAGGCGATGAGGGCTGCGGATGACGTGCGACGGCCAGTGCCTTACCTTTGGCTCCCCATTTCAACTGGCTTGTCGTTGGATGAGTCAGGGGGGGTCATCGTGATAGAGTCTCTCACCTAACCTTGCCAGAGCCTCGGAAGAACGGGCTCTCAAACACTCCAGGTATAGTGCCATACCAGCATCTCCAATTCTCCATTTACATTTGCTTCTGTCCTGTGGATTATTACATGTTTCTACGGATGGAACACAGCTGTGTGGATTCTTTAGGGCATGAGGTTGGAGGAGAAATTACATGAAACGGACAAGAGGTTCAATTCCTACTTGTTGTAATCAACTTTCTGATGGCCTGTGCTGTGTAACACACAGCTGACAGAGTGCCACTTTTTAGTCTGGCTCCATCTCCTGGCCACAGTTGGTATTGCTCCTGCTATTTCTGGTTTCTACAGATTGAACACTGCTGTGTGGATTTTCTAGGGCATGAGGTTGGAGGAGAAATTACATGAAACGGATAAGAGGTTCAATTCCTACTTTTTGCAATCGCCTTTCTGATGGCCTGTGCTGTGTAACACACAGCTGACAGAGTGCCACTTTTTAGTCTGGCTCCATCTCCTGGCCACAGTTGGAATTGCTCATGTTCCATGCGCTATTTCAGATTTCTACGGATTGAACACTGCTGTGTGGATTCTTTAGGGCATGAGGTTGGAGGAGAAATGACATGAAACGGACAAGAGGTTCAATTCCTACTTTTTGTAATCAACCTTCTGATGGCCTGTGCTGTGCAACACAGCCGACAGAGTGCCTCTGGCTCCATCTCCTGGCCACAGTTGGAATTGCTCAAGTTCCAGTCGAGAGTGATGCAGAGAGGAGGGGCTGCGCAGCCCTGCTTTATTACCTGGTGTCAGTCAGTCTGCATCATTCTTTACGCTTGTTAACGCCGATGTGCGGACTTTTCCACTTCTCCTGGATTTTCTTTCTTCGGGACAACTTCGTGGAGGCTATTTCTGTGGACGAAGGAACTTCTCAGTTGTGGCTGGACTTTTTATGGTATGTTTTCGACCAGTTTTCAACTTCGTCATTGAACTGTTGGAGAGCCGTCTTTTAACGAGTGGGGCTCATTAAGCATACTGTTGTTTGCATAATGGCGTCGCGGCTTCTCCGCTCCCAGCTGACCTGCAGTTAAAGGGCGCAGTTTAAATGCCCATTTTCTGTTGTGCGTCGGACTTCGGTCTTAATTGCGGACAATTTTGGAAGAGATAATGGTTTTGTAAAGTTACTTCTCAGGTCTACTTCAGGAAAACCTGTTAATAAGTTAATTAAACGGAATGCTCGTAATTGCCTCACAGGACCTGTTGTGTGTCCAGCCCGCAACGGAGACGGGTCGGTTTTCATTTCCTGGGATTCACGTGAGTCATTTTAAATTAAAAGGAATTATTATCCATGTTTTTAAGTCTCTTTGTCCTCAATTTGGGGTTATATATGTCTATGTAGGCATATATTTAATCGTACATATTATGCAATTAAAAGTAATTTAATATGGATAAATTTAGGATTATGGAAAGGTCATTTAATTTGGATTAGTTATATACATGTATATTAACATTTACATTTTCCTGTCAGTTAATAATTACAGAATACTTACTCTAAATACAGTAATAACCAGTTCATTACATAACTTACGGCCTAATTTTGGATAAACCTCACAAGGTCTACACTGAACTGGCTTAATTTATGTGAATTATATACTGTATTAGTGGATGTGAGTATTTGACTCTGGATTAATGCCTGAACCTAAGGCTTAGCTTTTTATTTCATAACTCCTTCCGGAATATGTCCTTTAACTGTGTGGACTCTGGATTAATGCCTAAACCTAAGGCTTAGCTTTTATGTACAAGTTCTTTTAATATAACCCCTGCCCTGCATTCAACCCTAACCCTAAAGGACTCTGGACTAATGCCTAAACCTAAGGCTTAGCTTTTAGGTGCAAGTCCTTTTAATATAACCCCTGCCCTGCATGCAGCCCTAACCCTAAAGGACTCTGGACTAATGCCTAACCCTAAAAGACTCTCTCTAGTTGGCTTTTTACGGCACTTTTTCAGAACTGGACTGGACGATTTGTAACCCTAATGGCTCTTTTGTCCACTTATGTGCTAGCCCCTTTACATATAACCCCTGCCCTGCATTCAACCCTAACCCTAACCCCTTCTGGACTTATGCCTAGCCCTAAAGACTCTTTCTAGTTGTCTTTTTTAAGGCTCACTCTTATATTCCGCCCTTTTCAGAACTGGACTGGCGGATTCGCAACCCTAATGGCTCTTTTGCTCTCTTTTCCTCTCACATACACCGATTGGCTATGGGACACACCCCGGGACCTGATCAATCTCGGCGGGGCCTTCCTTGGGTGAGGGTGTCTAGTGATAATGGCCGAAACGCCCTGTGATCCCAAGGTCCACTACTGACGATGTGTACCCCCAAAATCACGGTTCTCATTTCACTCACCTTTGATACAGGTCCACATGATATCACTTCTACATTTCACACGTTCACTATCTCTCCTCTCCTCCTTTTCACTTCCCTCCTGTCTTGGAGGGAGTGGAGGTGGCAGAGTGTACAGCCTGGTAAGGCGGGGGAGTGGGATACAGTCCGGTCCGACACCCTCTCCCTGACTCTGTCTCCTCCGGTTCCTGTTTCACATGTGGATTGATGTGCATGTATGACTGTGTACATGGGCATTAATGCATATGTTCTTTCACCTTATTGGAGATGTCATGGTACTGGTCATTATAAGGCGATGAGGGCTGCGGATGACGTGCGACGGCCAGTGCCTTACCTTTGGCTCCCCATTTCAACTGGCTTGTCGTTGGATGAGTCAGGGGGGGTCATCGTGATAGAGTCTCTCACCTAACCCTAACCCTACCCTACCCTAACCCTACCCCTAACCCTAACCCTAACCCTAACCCTACCCTAACCCCTAACCCTAACCCTACCCTACCCTAACCCTAACCCTACCCCTAACCCTTACCCTAACCCCTAACCCTTACCCCTAACCCCTTACCCTTACCCTAACCCTAACCCTTACCCTAACCCCTAACCCTACCCTAACCCTAACCCTAACCCTACCCTAACCCTAACCCTAACCCCCTAACCCTAAGGCGACGAGGGCTGCGGATGACGTGCGACGGCCAGTGCCTTACCTTTGGCTCCCCATTTCAACTGGCTTGTCGTTGGATGAGTCAGGGGGGGTCATCGTGATAGAGTCTCTCACCTAACCCTAACCCTAACCCTAACCCTAACCCTAACCCCTTACACTTCCTACCTCATTTCATCCTCTCTCTCCTTCTCTAACCCCCCCCACACACACACTTCCTCCACATACACAAACCAGGGGTCTCGAGCCCACTGCATACAGCCCACACTCAAACACCTGCACCACTCACCTCAAAGGAAATCTACTTTCCTATCGCACCCGCACCCCCCCCCACCACCACCACACCCACATTGCTACACAACTCAAATTGCACGGAGTTCCCCAGGGTCTCCTGAGTTACTCCAAGTCCATGTCACTACACGCAGCAGCTCCCAGCCAGATCACGAGTTGAGCGTGCACCCCCTTGGTTTCTACACCAAACTCCATGGTAACCAGCTGGTTGCGTAGGAGGGAGGCCACTGAGTAAAAACTCTCAAACCTACCCTTTCCCTAACCCTTAAAAAGCCAGCCAGTAATGGAGGCAGTTGGACAACAGGTGTGCAGACAGGAGCAGGCCAGACCGCCTGAACCTCCTAAATGCCTGCTCCACTTGGAACTCAGAACACACCACAACCAGGTGCACTCATGACACTGATGTCACACTGTTGGTACCATTTTTTCTACTGAGTTTTTTCTCTCCACAGTCGCCTCGTGCAGCTCAGGACAGGACATTGGACTGAAGAGAAGTTGTTTTCCTTAGTGTGGAAATATTTTTTTTTAACTGGTTCTGTATAAATTAATTGGATAATTTTTTTAATTAATTAATTGGGTAAGGGTTGAATGCAGGGCAGGGGTTATATTAGAAGGGTTAGCACATAAGTGGACAAAAGAGCCATTAGGGTTGCAAATCGTCCAGTCCAGTTCTGAAAAGGAGCCTTAAAAAAGCCAACTGTTGTCTCTGTGTTGATGTGCTCTCTAAATTGTTTGAAGTTTTTTTCCACAGCATAATAAGTTGATGTCACTGCATTTCTAACTAATGCTTTACAGCAGGTTGCTGAGTATTTTGGTATGGTCCTAAAACATTGTTCATGTCAACTAATTAATAATCCCACAGAGGTGAAAAGTTCCACAGAATACAAACCAGGTTACGGGAAGCGATGCAATACATCTTATCGCGAAATGTCAGCTCGTAATAAGTGAATTAACTCGTCAATGTTGCTCAGATTCAGTTTTATTATCTTTCTTTAAAAAATAAAGGAGACAAAGACATTTAAGGTGGTGACATTTAAACATCTCAAAGATTTTGGTAAACTGAGGCAAAAATGTTTAAAACATCCGGCTGATAAACTACAAACTAGAAAATACATCAAAGGACTGAAAACTGCTGGATGATCAGGGGCTGTGGAAAGGTTCATTGTCCACTCTGCGTCTTTTACGACTCTGTTGCTCAAAGAACTGACGGATGTCATCAGAAGTCACGACCTATTAAAGGGCAGACAGGAAGCAGGGGGAGGGCTTAGTTTACGTCAACCTGAGTCGAAACAGGAAGCAACAGAAACCCTCTGAACCCTGATTTAATACAAATGTCAGAATTAGATCGGATTGTCTTCAAAGTTTTAATTCTGAGAGATGAAATGACAGAACTGCTGCACAGGTGATCTAACCAGTGTAATCATGGTTCCATCTAACATGAATTATTGATGGCATACAAGGCACTGCCCTCCTCCCATTGAGTCTAAAACTCACCTTTCCTTCAGTTGCAAATCTCTGCAGGAAGTCCTTCAGCTCAGTTTTCATGTCATTGTAGCCTGAAAGAAAAACACAACATTGTCAACATGGCAGCAGGTTGACTTAAGTGTTGCAGATCTTTCAAGGGGGTTTCTGTCGTTACCATGGATGATCTCCAGCTGCTGCACGCGGTTCAGGTTGTCCAGCGCTGACATCAGAGGGTCATTTCCCGGCTGTCTCTGGTCACTGTTTTTTCCTTTGTTTTCGTAGGCGAGTACGGTGTCGGACTCATCCAGCAGGAAGGACAGACCAGCTTTAGACAGCAACTCCTGGAACAGGTGAGTTTGACAAAAAGCGTTAGTCAGGTAAACAGTCAGTACGCCACTCAGTCAGGTAAGGACTTGTAGCTGGTTCTGGTAAAGAGTTGAACCGGTCATTAGGTGAGTCAGTCATCATCAGTTCGATCAAATCTATGAGCTCACACCTATATCATAAGGTGTGAAGCCAATCTCAGGTGAATGTTACCTGGCAGGTGTTGCAGGAGCAGAGTTTGGAGCGCCATGCTGACGGCCAGAACATGGCTCCTGATTGGACTCTCTTCCGACCGACTGCCTGCAGGTCCTTTAGTCTGCAGCTCGACTCCGCCTCATCACGGCTCCGCTTACAGCTGGGCGCAGTGACATCATCGACCTGACAGATTATTGAGAATTCAAAATTAATATTGACATTTCAAAGCTTCTCCTTCCGGCTCAGCTTCACCAAACGGACCGGAGCAGCGCCCTCATTACTGCTGACGAAGCCCCGATCCGTCGGTCCATCTCTGATCCAACTCACCATCACTGAGAACCAGAACCAGAGATGCTGAAACTGCTCCAGCTGAGGCAGAGACTCATCCCGACCCGGAGGTTCAGAACCAGAACCAGAGATGCAGAAACTGCTCCAGCTGAGGCAGAGACTCAGCCCGACCCGGAGGTTCAGAACCAGAACCAGAGATGCTGAAACTGCTCCAGCTGAGGCAGAGACTCATCCCGACCCGGAGGTTCAGAACCAGAGATGCAGAAACTGCTCCAGCTGAGGCAGAGACTCAGCCCGACCCGGAGGTTCAGAACCAGGTCCAGAGATGCTGAAACTGCTCCAGCTGAGGCAGAGACTCAGCCCGACCCGGAGGTTCAGAACCAGGTCCAGAGATGCTGAAACTGCTCCAGCTGAGGCAGAGACTCATCCCGACCCGGAGGTTCAGAACCAGAGATGCTGAAACTGCTCCAGCTGAGGCAGAGACTCAGCCAGAACCAGAGGTTCAGAACCAGAGATGCAGAAACTGCTCCAGCTGAGGCAGAGACTCACCCCCGACCCGGAGGGAGCGCTCCACCTTTTTCCGGTTCAGAACCATGGCCTGGCCACCCCGGTTGCTTCACACTCAGCTATGAACAGCTCCAGTACTACTGAAGGTCATGGCTTGAAGCCAACAGAACCACATCATCTCCACACCTTTCCTAACTTTGATCTCTTTTCCCCCACTTAATTTCTCAAATGATATTATGTACAGATGACATCATTGCTGTCATTAACTTGTGTTTCTCTCTCTCAGCAGGTGTCTCTGGCCTGGTGTTACGCTGTTTTAAAGATCTTTTCATTCAGAAGAAACCAGCATCATTCGAGCAGCAGTCCGTAACATGCTCTCTCACTCACTTTTTAGTTACTTGCAGATTAGACATTTAATCGCATCCAATTTGTCTACCTTTCCAGACACCCCAGTCATTAATCTAGCCGAGGAGCATCTCAGTTTACGTCCATCACGTTAGGGGCAAATTTCCCTTATTTACAATAAACGAGTATCTCCAGCCCTCTCAGATAAAATCAAATCTCCATGGGAGAAATATCTAAACCTGCTTATGTCAGATGATGTCTGGGATTCAGCCGTCAATTTGGTGAACTCAACATCACTGAACTAGAGTTGTCACGATACCAAAATAAGTAACCACGATACGATACCAGACAAAGTATCACGGTTCCGGGTATTATCGCAATACTGCGGCCTTTTATTATTATTTTCATGAACTGCAATGCATTTGTACAAGTTATAAATACGTATGTTGTTATGTGCGTGATAAACATAATACTAAGATAAATAATCGACTTAGGATAACAAATCCACTGTCTTTTAAAAAAATCTATTTGACAATAATGCTTCTTCTCCAACATAATAAAACAGAGGAGAAAATACAATAAACAGGAACGGATTCCCTGTGAAAACTATATTTTTATGTATTTTCTGGGTGCTTTCACATCTTTTAACTCTTCATTCTTCAGCCTGTACACGGAGCATATAGCCTAATATTAGCCAATTAGAAAATAAACAGGAAGTACTAACCTGGTATTGAACATATAAATCTGGGTGACGACACTGCAGGTGTTTTATGAGGTTGGATGTGTTGCCTCCTTTGGCTCCTATAGCTGGTGGCAGCGTCTGCACAGTGGACGCCATCATCTATTGCTTTACCGTCTGTGCCTTGTTTAAACCCAGAATAGTTCCAAATGTGGCTTTTGGGGTTTGTTTTAAGTGGTGGCACTAACTTGCACGCTGCGGCAGACTCGCCGCTCGGCCCGGTGCTTCTGCCACGGTGTGTGTGTGTGTGTGTGTGTGTGTGTGTGTGTGTTGTCTGGTGTTTGTGACCGCTGTGCGCGCGTCTGAGCGAGACGGAACTTTAGTTTTGAAGCGAATTTCTATCGAAGCGGAGCTGTCTACATGGAGTTTGTTTTCGCCGTCAGAAACACACGAACAGCCAATCAGCTAACAGATGGGAAGACCCAGTGTGCGGAAACAGCCTATCATATCCCAGAGGCCACCAGTAACAGGCTAACAGCCAATCATTCAGCAGCTGTGTAGTTCGGTTGCCTGTGGGTTTCTTTACAAGGGAGTAGCAAGCGGTGAGAAGCCGGGAGGATGGTCGAGGCGGAAACTGGCACCGTTAGTATAGTAATCCACGGTAGTACCGTAGTGTAGAACTTCTAGTATAGCAGGAACCGTAACGATTTGGCACCGCGGGGTATCGTGCAACTCTACTCTGCACTCGTCATTCTTTACTTGAATTTAAGGTGGTCCACAGAGCCCACTTACCCAAGTCCACACTAGCTAAAATGTACTCTGGTTTGAAACCACTGTGACAGATGTGGCAGTGTTGAGGCTGCTTTACTTCACATGTTGTGGACATATCCTGCCTTAGAAAAAAATTGGAAGGATGTTTTCCACACCTTAAATGAGGTTACTAACTCAAAACTGAACCTCCACCCACTACTTGCTCTCCTTGGTACAGTGGATGAGGATGACAAAGGTGTTTCCTCTGCAAATCATCATGTACTTCTCTTCTGGCCAGGTGTGCCATTTTGTTGAGATGGAAGTCTGCTGTCCCGGCCACCCATATTCATTAGCTTGCTGATGTTATGTTGTGTATTGGCCTGGAAAATCCATCGGTCCACACAGAATCAGAGTAATAAATTGAACATTTTCTTCAGCTTGGTGATGTGCCAGTTATATGATTGTACTAATCATTTGTTGTCGTGTTCTATTTAGTTCCTCTTCATCATCCAGCCAGATAATAACTAATAAATAATAGGTATCTGCTAGAAACAATGTTTCACCTCTCCAAATTTTTATGAATAAGTTAATGACAGGTCACATGTGTATGAACTTTCATAATCACTACAATCACAAAGCCATAACCCTGTTGTTTTTACTTTGTTTTATCTTGTTAAATCTTTGTTTGGATCTCTCCTCTTAGGGGAGGGTTGGGTTGTGGTTCTCTTCTTGTACATAATGAGAAATTTAATAAAAAGATTTTGAACAAAAAATCCATGGTACCAGGGAAACCAGGTGACATGTCGTTGATGTCACTCAGACCAGGTGAACCAGGTGACTCACCTGTTCTTCTTTGTTAGGAGTGTTTGAGTTTGACTGTCCTGCTTCCTCCTTCGTCTGTATGGCCTCACCTGGCACTAAACAGGAAGTACGTCACACAGTAGCACATGAAGAAGAAGTTTAAAACACCAGTGAGGTAACAGGAGAACTTACCTGCCAGGTGAGCAGCATAGGTCCAGAGAAACTGGCTTTTGTTCATGCAGGACTCACAGATCATTTCCTGCAGCTCCACAGAGTCTGGAATCATGCAGCCCAGGTGCTGCACACACAGGTAATTTATGGAGATGAGGTTAATTTAATACTGTGTAATACTGTACAATTGCTGTGTTAATTATAGTGATTGATCAGGTGATGTCAGCTGGCTGCTACCTGCTGGACTCACCCGGCCGTGCAGCCAGTCCTCACACACTACACACTGAATCATCTCATCCTCCACCTGCAGACAAAAGCAGTCAATCAGAGTGAGACACACCTCAGTTCAGCAGGTGATCAGGTGAGGTTCAGGTGTGTGCCTCACCTGGTCGTCGGGGTCAGGATAAGGTCGGCTGCAGGTGCAGTAAAGTCCGAAGAAGTTCTGACTGTATTTGTTCAGGTTGTTGGTGTCATCCTTATCCTGAGACACACACACACACGCACACACACACACAGAGTCAGTTTGCCTGGTTCTGAGGACAGGTGACCTAAGGTGAATCAGGGGAACTCACAGGATGAAGTTTACACTGAAGCTCAGAGAACTTCCTGTTTCCACAGTCACACCGGAAGTTTCTGCAGAAAAAGAACAGATATTGATCACATCTTGATCATATGTAAAAGCTGCTGATTCTGATCACTTTAATCAACTTAATTTTGATAAACAGATCAATAATTTCTGTGGGTAATCAGACCGATCAGGTTAAAGGCTGCGGTGGAGCTATTTATGAACTGATTGACTGATTGGTGTTTGATCGGATTATCAATGAGCAGAAAAAAAAAAAACTTTGAATCAGCTGGTCGTCACATTATCAATAAATGCATCCACTGATTAATTGTATACATCAACAGCTGATCAATCACCTCTTGGTGTAGAGTTCGAAGAGCTCGTGGCCTTCGTGACATTTGTAAGAACACGCCAAACAGACACCTGCTTCCTCGCCGCCCCTCGGTGTGCAGGTGTTGCACGCGTACAGCGCCTGCCGCTTCACGTAGCCCTGAAACACAGACATGATGTCTCCGTTCAATACACCTGCTCATAGGGTCAGAGGTCATTCTGCTGGTTCAGAACACCAACGCACCCCTAACCCCCAGAACAGTTAGTCAGAAAGGGTGCTGAAACTAAGCTTCAGGGGAGCTCAGAGCGAGGAACGGAGATATTTCTGACACAGCTCAAAACTTTCATGCTTTCTTTTCAAACAATCAGCGTCCAGCCCCCCCCCCCCCCCCCCCCCCCTTCCCTGAGCACCCCTGAGCTGCTGCAGGAGGTCCTGCCAGCTCTCATTCAGAGCAACAACAGGACGAACAGATGCTGACAGACTCAAAACACCTGGAACCAGAAGCTGTGTGTGTGTACAGGTGTGTGTGTACCTGAGGGTACGAGCAGTGGTCTGAGTCGCTTCCTGCCAACACAGCTGAAGCTTCCTCCTCCAGCTCCTCATCTTCCTCCAGAACGTCCACCAGAGACACCGTCAGCTCCTCACACATGTTTGTTTACTCTGATAAACGAACTAAACAATCATCAAACTCACAAAGCGTCTCTTTTAACGTCAGCACGCTGTTACGGATGACAACGTTTTACTCTCAGACGTCACCCAGGTAAGGTAAACATGCCGTAGACTCTCTCAAACTGTTATCATGGCTAATCCGATACATCACGTTAACTCACTCACCCGGACCTGTTCGTCAGAACCTGGTTTTAGCCTGAGATCGCTTCAGTTAACTGCTTCGGTGCACATGACCCAGCTCAGTGCTAATGCTAACGCTGTTAACTCCAAAATAAAGACAACTTACCGATATGAACCGGACCGCCGGCTTTCCCGGTCAGTTTCACTGTGTGACCCGACTGTACGCTAGGGAATAGCCCGATCTATAATCATCAATAATCTGTGACTTCAAATTATCCGCTGGTCGGATCTTTGTTATCAAAGCGTTAGCTAACGACAACTTCCGGTTTACGTTAAGAGCTCGTATTTGGCGGCTTCCCGGGGTCAGAGGTCACCACGTTTGAAACTCATCAAATCGGTCTGATCGATACAGACTGAAGCGTTAAACAGAGTTTCATAGTCAGAGCAATCCAACTGAACGAAATAATGCAAATAAAGCAAACTGTAATCACGCGAGAAGACACACCGGCTCTGTGGTGCGTTGAAGTGTCACTAAAACAATCCATCATAATATATAGACTGATCTCTTATCAGTGCTAGAGATCTCAGGTCAGTCGGGGGTGAGAGTTACTGAATATTCTGCAGATTCCGTAATGATAATAAATTTAAATTAACTTTTTTATTTGAACAACTGAATATTTTAAAGACGAAACTAAACGTATTATTCTGTCCGAATAACTGCTAAAACTAATTGTTACTGAAACACTCCAGGCTTTATTTTATCTAAATTTAAATTTCCCTGTGAAATGTCATTTCAACACGACTTTTCTTCTGTTGACAGTTCATTTCCGTATTTCATTCGTCACGTCAAAAGTAACTCAAAGCATTTACGTACCGTTCTTGAAGGTAACATGACGCGCCGTCACGTCAATCGGAGTCGTAGCAAAAATGGCGACCGTGGCGGTGTGTGGAGAGCTGAGGTTGAGAGATGGAAAGACGCGGAACATCAGCGTTCAGGTAGAAAACAACCTTAAGTCTCTGATCGGAGGAGTTAACGAGCTGAACATGAACGTCTCGCAGCTTTTGAACGAGCTGGTGGAGCGGGAAGGAGCGGGCGGCGGCTGCGCAGCAGGTGAGCTCGTGTTGATATGATTATGTTTATGCATTTAGCAGACGCTTTTATCCAAAAAGACTTACAGATAGGGTAACGGGGTCTTGCCTAAGGACCCCTATTGGAGATAGTACCTTTCATGCAGGGGATTTGAACTCAGACCTCCCACATGAAGGGTGGCAATCATACCACTACACTATCCAGCCCCACATTAATCAATTCAAAGCCTGTCTTCTTCTTGAATTGATTAATACATATGTGGACAGGTGAGTGAGACCAAGTGATCGCCCTTCATAATTACGTCATAAGAGAAACATGAATTCATAAGAGATACATGACGTAAACACCAGAGAAGACAGTTTTCTAGTTTCACAGCACGGATTTTTCGTCCTCGTGTTCACCTCCATGATAAATCCATCCAGGTAAAGGGCAGGTGCTTCTGGAGGTTCAGGGATGGAGGCAGTTCAGATAGGTGTGAGCAGGTGCTGCCTTCAGGACACCTGTGTTCACCTTCTGATACCTTTGCTGTCTTCTTAAACAACAGAACACTTCCACAAACCAGCCTAATGATGATAATGATGAAGACAGGGGTGGAGTTAGGACACACCTAGAGCCACAGAATACAGGAATCTTCATCAGCATCATCTCTAGAGCCCGAGGAAGAGGAGTGAAGATCTTCAGCTGTCATGGGTTGGCTATCTTCGGGTTAACTAGTTTAACCAACCCAGCTGCTGCAGACAGACAACTGTGCGAATGAAGTAATCAATAATATGGTCAATATCACTGCTGATTGGCAATGTATATGTTTATCAATCAGCAATTGTATTGATCAGATTGTTTATGACCTCGTTCATGCAGTTGTTAAAGGATTGTGATTTTGTGGCTGAGCTCACCTTCACCTCTTCCACAGAGCTGGTAAGCGGTGTCTATCGGGCCTTCAGCTCTGCACACAGCTTGCTGCGTTCATCTAACATCAGAGCTTAGCTCTTTGTTTAGATGTGGACTCTGGGGTGGAAATGATGTCAGATAAACCTCACAGTATCACTGTGAATACTGACATCATCTGTTAGGCCTGACCCCGAAGAAAAAAATGGGGTTGTTCGGGTGGTCAACTGACCTCAGATTATTGGCACGTTCAAGCCAGATGGGAATGGGTTTTTTCTGCTTTCTGGATATTTCACCTGGTCCAGACTCCTGACAAGATGCTGCTGCTGTTGACTTGTTGTTTGTAGATGTTGTGCAGTCTAGTGTGATGTTGCTGTTTTTTAAGATGTATTTAGCTGTAGTAGCAACACTAGTATGTATAGTCCTTATTGTTTTGTCCACTTTGTTAACTCTTTAGTTTCGTGGCCAGGGACCACATATGCAAATTAACTGTATAGCTATCTCTGGTATAGAACTTGTTCTGTACATGGCCCCTGTTAAATAAACTAAACTAACCCTACCTGAATATAGGTAAGAGGGCTGGAGTCTGAGAGGGAAGTGGCTTCACTGAGCGGTTAACCAGTTCTATGATACTGCTGATTGACCGTTAACCAACAGTTAATGTGGTTACCATGGTGATGTTGGTAAGTAAAAGCACCTGAACCCTCTGACTTTGACACTGTGACTCACCTGCGTTTTACCTGCTGCAGGTGAGGAAGACGAGGACAGCGATGAAGAAGACGGGGAATTGAACTCTGAGGTCCAGCCACCACCTAAAAGATCAAGGAGCTGAAACACCTGAGGTCACCTGAACACACCTGAGGACACCTGTTCACCCTTATGTTTTTTCAGTTTTTTTTATTGATGATGTATTACAGTTCCCATGGTAACCGGTGTGTCACTTATTAAATACTGAAACAATGCTGCTCTCTGAATGGTCGGCAAGTGTGAAGTCAACAGTGTTCTCTGTGAGTAACCATAGCAACAGTACTGATGCTTCCTCTGACACAGCAGCCAGTCAGAGCTCAGGGTTCTCTGTGGTTGTTGACTGACACCTGCCCGTTGAATCTGCCAGTCTGAACTGAGAGTTTGTTTAAAGGCACACAAGAAGCGACATGGCAGAGTGTGCTCTGTGGCTCCGCCTTCTATGTGTCAATCAGCAACCCTGCCCTTTGATTGGGTGACTTAGTGGCGTTGCGGCGAGTGCACAGCAGGACGATGCAGACTGGAAGTACGCAGTATCCGACGGCGCGGGGGTCGGCCCTCGTGCAGGAGAAGAGGAAGAGAAAGAGCTGCAGGTAAGGCAGCAGGAAGACCGAGGCCCAGATCCACACAGGAAGTGGTGGCAGGTGGGCGGAGACAGCAGGCGACAGAGACAACGAGCTGATCTCACCTCTCTGGACACGCTCCAGGCTGAAGCTATGCACCTCAAACACGTAGTACGCAGCCATGATGCTGAGCAGCAGAAAGAGAGCCACGCCCACCCATCCCATCCTCTGACGGAAGTTCATCATCCTCCATACTGTGGAGATACATAAATAATCAGTGAGCAAAACATGTTTAGAGCATCTGAGACTGATCAATAATCAATACAACATATTTACAATAATCATTAGCATCAGAGTGAAATTAATCATTTTTTTAACCAGACTCCGCGTAAAAATCAGGAGATTTTAGGTCAGTTTTAATCCGTCTCCTGATCTCATAGTTTATTTTAATATCCAACCAACAGGTAACCCTTTCTGCCAGACTGCATTTATATTTCGTTCATTTTTACTGGTAATCAGAAGTTATTTACATAGGTCTGCATCGCATGTGAGAGTAGTGTAACAGACTGTTGGTTTTTCAGACTATTTTAACATCAGATGGAGGTGGAGCGGCGGTACGCTGAATGCCGTCGTCCATGTTGCTTTTTTCAAATTTACAACCAGCAGTTTGTAAGCGCGTGGTTACGTTGTTACCTGTCCGTTACCGTGTCAGCTCGTGCCTGATCAGCTCTTACCTTCCCTCGCGCTAATTCTTTCAAAGTAAAATTCAGCCACAAGCCAAGTTTTAATCCGCTGTCAATCCTGGGAAAACCGAGATTGATCATCTCTTCCTGGTTGGTCACCTGACAGCCTTGATAGACATCACGTGATGTAAAGCGCCGTCTGCTGGTCAAATAGAGTTCCTACACATTTTTTTCTTATAAGTAAACTCTCGGAATATTTCAGAGATGCACATAAACTAAACATGAAGTTTTGTCGTATTAAATGTAACTATTCTGATCTTCTTTGATAGGATTTTAAATGATTTAAACAGTAAAAAAAAACTGATAACATATATGTTGCCATGGAGATGTGTTGTTTTAGGTGGGGGTTATTTTCAGTTGTAAATTTATCAGATAAAAGCATCTTTAAGGCCAAAATACAAACACTGTTGTTCAAACAAACTCAGTTACAGTGATACTGCTGTTATTAATAGTTAACTCATTTATATGTACTATCTATACCCCCTCTATCTAATATTTGGACATTCTATCTTGTATCCATCTAACCCCCCTCTATCTAATATTTGGACATTCTATCGAAATAGAATCTATCCCCCTCAGTCTAATTTCACAACCAGATTTGCTTTGGAAAACCAAGGTTGATTGAAACCTAGTGTTGTTGTTTCAGAAATCTGAGAGGCTTTCACTGCTCTGTCCTGTCTGCCCGTCTTCTACATACTGTGATCACCTGCAGCTTGAAAACCATTTTTAAATTTTTCATTCAAGTTTGACATTAAGTTTAAATTATTGTGATACAAATTTGATTCTTTGAGAAGTCTCGTCCAGATTTATAGAAAAATACAAAGCCTAAGTTTAATGTAGTTTATTCTTACTGACTAAAAATCGAAATAAAAACATATTACTTATCTTCTGGATATTTACTGTTTTGTCCCATAAAACCTGTTCTTGAGTTGTAAATGCATGAAATAAAATGAATCTTGACATAACTGTACATCACTTATACATTTCCATTCTTAATATTTTTCACACATTTGACAAGCAAACTTTTCTACTTTCATTTTGTTTGTAGGGTTCTTGTTTTCATCACTGTGATATCATGGTGTTCTGGAGTTTTTTGTGCTTAACTACAAGGGTTTTTATTCACTGCAGGAGTTCTCCTCTTTCATCTTTGTGGTGTTTGGCATGAAATACGTTTATCTACTCACCGAGAACAGTTTGGGGAAAGTCGGCGTCCTTCGAAAGATATTTAGATCACTCGAGATCGGCATATGTCCATATAACGGAGTTAATGTGGCAGGGACGATGCAGCCTCTAAATAAGGCATTATCTGTCTTTATTTCACCATTACTTTAAGAAGAATGAATGAATGAACGTGTGCTATAGCTCTGTTAGCTCATAGCTGCTGTTAGCTCATAGCTGCTGTTAGCTCATAGCTCTGTTAGCTCATAGCTCTGTTAGCTCATAGCTGCTGTTAGCTCATAGCTGCTGTTAGCTCATAGCTCTGTTAGCTCATAGCTGCTGTTATGTGGCTACTTGCAGCTATAGGAGAGCTAACGGAGGGATTTCTACACAGGCACTCTACTGGGACCACTTCATCCACACGCCCCCCTGCAGCACAGTTTATTCACTCCGTGCTCTGTGACAGTCGGCTAACTTCACACAGAGTTTGCTGCTGATAGTTTTGTGCAACATGGCAGGATATTTATCAGATTTTGACAAGTGAAAGACGACTTTGAGTAAGATGGACGTTCTTACCGGAGTGAATAAACTGTGCTGCAGGAGCTCCAGTCTCTGCCAGATTGTCTCATAGTCACCTGTGGTAATGCAGGCCGAGTTCTTTGCACATCTTTCTCTTTTGCTGCTGCCGCCTGCCTGCCACGCCACTATCCCAGATCAGTCACACCACAGCCTTTGACACCCCGCCCCTCGGTTCACTCCTGGATCTCACTGTAGGCCACTATCTTGTAAATTCTGATTTCCACCAAACCCCTGGATTGCCTTTGTTGACATTCCATTTGTCCCCAGTGGGTGCTGAACTGGATACCACCACTTTGGACACACACCAGCCACTACTGTGAATAAACAGTTTTTTGATCTTCCCAGTCAGTCTTTTAATCTGCATTTGGGTTATTTTGTGTGTACAGCCCTTTAAGGGCGTGACAATCAGAGCTGCTTACAACATCACGTGATGCAACAATCGCTTTTACATACAGATTAGAATTAAAAACAAAGGTTTATTTTATTTGTTTAGTTATCTTACTTCATTAATTTGTTTTTGATGCTAGCTTTGTGCTACTAACTTTTTCCTTAGCAGTGCCACAGAGTCGTGCTTGTCAGACATCAGATCTCTGGTTGGTTATCGATTGCCGTTATTGATCACTGTTGCCTTGCATGCATGCTCTGACCTAAGGGTCCAGATCAGCTTTAATACTCTCACTTTTCTTCTCATCATTGTTTTGAATAATTTTCTTTGCTCTGAGCTGTTTTGGAATGTTAGCCCAGTTATTCAGGATCATTTCTGTTTATCTTTGACATAATTTAGACAGGGACGTCTGGGTTTCTCTGCACAAGCTGCTGCCCCCGCGACCCGACCCTCGGATAAGTGGCAGATGATGGATGGATGGATGGATGGATGGATAATTTAGGCTTTTAATCGTGTAGTTCAAAGCTCTGTGCTTTACCTTATTTAAAGGCAGCTCTGCCTTCAGTATATTCTGTTTTACTTAAGTGGAACAAATTAAACAACCCAGGTCATTCTTATGGAAATTTTATAATGAACCATAACACATAAATAATACATTTCTCACAGAAGGGTTATTTCTCCATTAATTCTCTGAGCCATGCTGGGACTTTGTGCTAAATGAACATCTGCTTACGTCTGTGTGAATGCTAACACACACTGAGAGTCCTCAGTGCTCACTGAGCAAGAAGCCACAGAGAAATATTTCGATATACTCTATATTGCCAAAAATATTCGCTCATCTGACTTTACACACATATGAACTTAAGTAACATCCCATTCTTAATCCATAGGGTTTAATATGGCGTCGGCCCACCATTTGCAGCTATAACAGCTTCAACTTTTCTGAGCAAGCTTTCCATAAGGTTTAGGAGTGTGTTTATGGGAATTTTTGACCATTCTTCCAGAAGCACATTTGTGAGGTCAGACACTGATGTTGGACAGAAGGCTTCTCTCGCAGTCTCCACTCTTATTCATCCTAAAGGCATTCAATCGGGTTGAGGTCAGGACTCTGTGCAGGACAGTGAAGTTTTTCCACACCAAACTGGCTCATCCATGTCTTTATGGACTGTGCCGCCGCCGTTATGTGTTCCGAATATAACTCGGCAGTAAGATAAACACCTTTCGTTCATCAAGACTCTGAAGACAGTCATCAGTTTGTCCACAGGTTTATTGACTAAAAAAGGGTGAAACTAAGAACAGACAAAAAAGAAACATGCTTACAAAATGTGCTTCTTATACAATATGTAGTCTTGTTAATACACTGTACCATACTTTAAAAAGAAATTAAATTACTCTTTCTTTAACGTTTAATTCCTTCATGCTTATATATGAACTGCTTACTTATTGTGTAAATCTATCAACAAAGTAACCTGTTGAGTTTAAAAGTGTTCTCACTCATACTGTGTACTGTTTAATAAACATCATTTAAACTGTAAATTAATCTG
Source organism: Leuresthes tenuis (assembly GCF_036924035.1). Lineage (NCBI taxonomy): Eukaryota > Metazoa > Chordata > Actinopteri > Atheriniformes > Atherinopsidae > Leuresthes > Leuresthes tenuis. Next base: position 55,153 of record NW_027325367.1, read on the forward strand.
TGAATTAGCTAAGTACCCATTTTACGCACCAATATTCACAGAAATAATATTGTCTTCAGATGCACCAAACAAGTCTTAAAACAACAGATAACTCACTATAATTCGACACAAGAACATATTATAAGATTACATACCGACGATGCTTCATAAGGCATGAGATGTAGGCAGATGTCTTTAGATGGAAACATGCAACTGAACTAGCTGTGTTATTGCCATGTGTCTCCACTTCCTGTTTCTCTTAAAGGGCCATTGCTAACAAATGAAACAATGAATTGAATACTTAAAAGCATGCTAACAAAATACAATAACAGAACATGGACCTTACTTTGTGCACAGTCATGTTGGAACAGGAAGGGTTCATCCCCAAACTGTTTCCACAGAGTTGGGAGCATGAAATTGTCCAAAATCTCTTGGTATGCTGAAGCATTCAGAGTTCCTTTCACTGGAACTAAGGGGCCAAGCCCAGCTCCCGAAGAACAACCCCACACCATAACCCCCCCTCCACCAAACTTTACACTTGGCACAATGCAGCCAGACAAGTATCGTTCCCCTGGCAACCGCCAAACCCAGACTCCTCCATCAGATTGGAAGATGGAAAAGCCTGATTCGTCACTCCAGAGAACTTGTCTCCACTGCTCTAGAGTCCAGTGGCGGCAGCTTTACACCACTGCATCTGACGCTTTGCATTACTGCTTTAAAATGTTAAGAAACTGTTTGACATTTGACTATCTTAAATCCTGATATTTTCACATACGTCATTGGTTTGACTGTCTGGTGTCAGGCCTGCTTCAGCTGGAAATTGTAACGGTTCAATTTGTAAAACATCTTTTGTTCAGACAGTTTTTCTGTGGAAGGAGCAAAGCTTTGACATGCTCTGCCTGTTCATTTGAAATCTTCTGAACTTTAACTCTTTAAGAGAGTTGTTAAATCCTAATTCTACTTTTAATAAACTTTTAATTTACATGAGTTTAAGTTTGTTTCAACACTTTGACTCATGGAGGGTGTTCAGCATCTTCAACAAACACAAGAATTGGCTACAAAACAAACACAGGATGGAGGAGCTAGTGAAGATATTACTGGAATGTATTCTGACCGGAAGTGAGAGTCAGGGATGTCCTGAGAGCTTACCACCGTTCATTAAAGGTAACGCATGTTTGTAACAGAGGTTTGTGACATGCAGAAGCTGTGTTTGCTGTCGTCCTCCAGTCTTTTGATGTTTCTGAAACACAACAGACGTGGCCCTGAAGGTCTGTTTCTCATGTCACGCTCACCTTTTATCCTCCTTTCATCACTCATCTTGCCTCCATCTCTGTTTGTTCTGCTCAGGAAATCTTATCAGCTGCAGACCAGCTGCTGTTCACCCACTCAGAATGAACTTCCCGTTCCGTCTCTTTTTATTAATACAGTTTCTCTGCAGCAGCTGAACTGATAAGATCATTGATCGGATCCTCAAACTTTGTCTAAGCTAACTTGTCAATTACTAAGCCAGCTGCCAGTTACTCTGCTGGCTCCTCCTCCTCCTCCTCTTCCTCCTCTTCCTCTTCCCCCTCCTGCAGTCTTCAGTCTCAGTCAGACCGAGGGAGTCCAGCTGCTGATCAGGAGCTGAACATCAGGTGCTGCTTTGTGGCAGGTATCAGTTTTCCGTGAACATGTTCCACCGTGTGCTGAGGATGATGAGAAATTCCTCCAGTTTGACTTGTTCAAAACAAATCATGAAAGAGACTAAGAGGATGATCTACAGCAAACCTCCTCGAAACCGTATTGGGGCCGCAGTGAGTAATCAATCAATAAATAATGAGCAGTTAGTTAAAAATAACCCACTAACTAACTGTTTAATAGCTCAGAGACCAGTTTAGACCCACGACTGACTAATATCTGAACAACACCAACAATCAATTAATCCTAACAAGAGAAACCAGTTTACAGAAAATAATCTGTAAAGAACTGAAGGCAGGTGTAGGCTTAGTTTTTGTGGTAATGGCTTAGTTTTAGAGTCATGTCTAAAGGTTTATTCCAAAGAAACTTTATTGTCAGATTTATTATATATTTTGTTCTTTACTGGCTTCTGCTCACATTTAATAGCAGTATATTATATTTAATATTTACTTCACAGCAGAAGAGTTGTATGTGAGGGCTTATGGTCTGAATGATTCCTCTGAGCCGAGTTTGTTAGTTGGTCAGCTCAGAGACATGAAAGAAAAAACACAAAAGTATAAATGGAGATAGATGCATAATGGGAGAAGAATCTTAAATTCTATTCTGAATTTAACAGGGAGCCAATAAAGAGAAGTTAAAACTGGAGAAACATGATCTCTGCTGTTAGTTCTCATCAGAACTCTGGCTGCAGCATTTTGGATTTCTTTGTCGGACAGTCCAATAATAAAGAATTACAGTAGTCCAATCTTGAGGTAACAAATGCATGGAGCAGTTTTTCTACATCACTCGGAGACAGGATGTTCCTGATTTTAAAGTTATTTTACACTGAGCTGGACACTTGAATAAAGTGTTGGTCCAGAACTTCTGATTTACGGATTTATTGCTTGATTAATTGATGTTTTCTTTATTTTGTTTCCAACAGCAAAGTTTCTTCGTCATGTCGGTGTTCGCAGCAGCCATGTTGACTCCTGCCGCCTGGATCCTCCATCACCTGCCGGAGTACAGACAGAGAGCCCAGCAGAATCCCAGGACCTGACCATCACAGACACCTTGATGCTTCACTCACCTGTAAATTCAGATTAATTCAACCTTCAAAATTAGGCATTGATCAGTAAATATGTGAACTGAAATCAGTTTAATGCTTTGAACTTGAATAAAAAGGTTTGATGAAACTAAAGTTTGAAATTTTATATGTTTATGAGCCTGGACTTAGGTCATCGTCAGATTTTAGAATGACATCATCCTCTTCCTCCTACAGCAGGCAGGTCATTTCAACATAAATAGCCAGTTATTCTTTAATGTAAATAGTTTCCTCCATGTTCCATCTTTTTTTGTGTCAAACTTTAAAAGTTGATGTTTGAATGTCCTGAAGAAGAAACAAATCCTCAGTCTGTGTGTTTGTCTGTGAGCAAGAATGTTTCTGTTTATTTACTTTGTTCTGCTGGATTTAAAGACTTAATCACTTCCTGTTTGAGAACATTGGTTCCCACAGAGATGACAGGGTAAACAATGAGAGACAGGAAGTCTTCCTCATCCTCTTCATCATCATTTTTACACTCTATTACAGTCAATAAGTTTGATCCAAATACGAAATACACACACAAAGAAAAATGTGTAGGTAAAATGGGAGGAGCTGCACATTATGTTTTTCACAATGGTTTATTTTTATAATAGCTTTCCCTAATGTCATTGGTGCACTGGGCTGCACTCATGTGAGGATAAAGCGCCCCTCCGGTGTTCATGAGGGCGTCAACGTTCAGGTAAGAATTCTCAGAGTTTTTATCACATAAAGTCTTTGTAGTGACTTTAATATTCATGTAGATGTTGAAAATGACAGCCTAAATATTAACTTTAATTCTATATTAGACTCTATTGGATTTTCTCAAAGTGTTCACAGACCTACTCACTGCCTTAATCACACCCTTGACCTTTGACTTATGGCACTGAGAGTGAACAGTTAACAGTGTTCCCTCATAACTCTGTCTTGTCTGACCATTTTTTAATAACTTTTGAATTTACATTACTTGACTATACAGCTTCTGAGAAGAATTCTACATATAGAAGGTGTCTGTCAGAGAATGCTGTAACCAGATTTAAAGAGTTGATTTCATCATCCTTTTCTTCACTGCCATGTGCAGATATGACAGAGGACGACTACCTACATTTTACTCCAGTAGAACTTGACTCTCTTGTTGGCAGCACTATAGCTTCAATGCGTACAACACTGGACAATGTTGCCCCTCTGAAAAGGAAGGTAATCAGTCAGAAGAGGTTGGCTCCTTGGTATAATAACAGCTGCGTTAAAGCAGACTGCAAGAAAGCTGGAGAGACAGTGGCGTTCCTCTAATTTAGAAGAGTCTCAATTAGTCTGGAAAGATAGTTTAATAACGTATAAGAAAGCCCTTCATAAAGCTAGAACTGCTTATTATTCATTATTGATAGAAGAGAATAAGAACAATCCCAGGTTTCTTTTCAGCGCTGTTGCCAGGCTGACAAAGAGTCCGAGCTCTGTTGAGCCATGTATTCCTTTAACTCTCAGCAGTGATGATTTCATGAGATTCTTCATCAATAAAACTGTTTCTATCAGAGAGAAGATTAATGGAATCCTTCCCATTATTATCACTGATGTATCATCAAGTAGAGCAGCTTTAGAAGTATCTTTAGAACCTGATTTGTATTCAGACGGCTTCTGCCCAGTTGATCTCTCTGAGCTAACAGCAGCAATAGTCTCTTCTAAACCATCAACTTGTATGTTAGACCCAATCCCAACCAGACTGTTCAAGGAGGTTTTCCCCTTAATTGACACTTCCATATTGGATCTGATCGATCGGTCTTTGTTGATAGGATATGTACCTCAGACTTTTAAGGTTGCTGTAATTAAACCTTTACTTAAAAAACCTACTCTTGATTCAGAAGTGTTGGCTAATTATCGACCTATATCCAATCTCCCTTTTTTGTCTAAAGTTCTTGAAAAAATAGTTGAAGCTCAACTTTGTGATCATTTAAGTCAAAGTCAAATTTAGTTGTACAGCACCTTTCATGTACAAAACCATTCAAAGTGCTTTACATAAAATAAAAGCATTGCAGTGGGGAGCAGAAAAAGCATTAAAAATATGAAAAAGAATATAAATAGAAAGAAATAAAATAATTAAAATGAATGACAACAAGCAACAGTCTAGATAAGTTAAAAGATATCATGCAGATTTCATGAGATTCACACATGAGAAAATAAATGGTTTTAACCTGGATTTAAGAATGTCTACATTTGGTGACAGTTTAATCTCCTCTGGCAGTTTGTTCCACTTGTTTGCAGCATAGCAGCTAAATGCTGCTTCTCCAGGTTCAGTCTGGACTCTGGACTGGACCAGCTGACCTGAGTCCTTGGATCTAAGAGCTCTGCTGGGTTTATATTCTCTGAACATATCACAGATTCTGGGATTTATAAACCATCAGTCGGCTTTTAAAATCTATTCTGTGACTGACTGGAAGCCAGAGTAAAGACTTTAAAGCTGGTGTGATGTGTTCAGATCTCTGAGTCCTGGTTAAAACTCCAGCAGCAGCGTTCTGGATGAGCTGCAGATGTTTGATGCTCTTTTTGGGAAGTCCAGTTAAAACACCGTTACAGTAATGGAGTCTACTGGAGATGAATGCATGGATGAGTTTCTCCTGGTCTTTTTGGGAGAGAAAACCTTTAATTCGGTTGATGTTTCTGAGTTGGTAAAAAGCTGCCTTGGTGACAGCTTTGATGTGGCTGCTGAAAGTCAGATCTGAGTCTATCAACACTCCAAGGTTACAAACTGGGTCAGTGATTGTAAGGGCCCGAGTCTCCAGATATTTACCAATGCTGACCCTCTTCTCTCTGCTGCCAAACAGAATGATCTCAGTTTTGTCTTCATTTAATTGTAGAAAATTCTCTCTCATTCAGGAGTTTATTTCCTCCAGACTCTGACACTGCTGGGCTGCAGTCGTCTGGTGACAGAGACACATAAAGTTGTGTGTGTTTTGTCTAATTATTTTTTATTTTTTGGCTAAAAAAGTTGGCAAATTCGTTGCATTTCTCATTGGAGAGGATTTGTGAGTTTTTCAACCATAGCAAACAGAGTTCGAGAATTGTTGGCATTCTTATTGATCAGTTCAGATAAATGCAGCTCTCTGGCCTTGCACAGCTCATTGTTATAACTACGCAGGCTTTGTTTGTACAGCTCATAGTGAATCTTAAGCTTTGTTTTCCTCCACTTACGGTCAGCTTTCCTGCATTCTCTTTTCAGGTTTTTGACCGTTGTAGTGTAGGATTCAGAGTGCATCATAGCACAGAAACAGCACTGGTGAAAGTTACCAATGATCTCCTGTTAGCCTCTGATAGCGGACTTGTTTCTTGTCCTGTTGGATCTCAGAGCTGCATTTGATACGATTGATCACAGCATTCTGTTACAGAGACTTGAACATGTTATTGGGATTAACTGTTATTATAACCTGATTATAACCACATTACAGTAATCTTATAAAAGTAATCAGATTACAGTAATCTTATAAAAGTAATCAGATTACAGTAATCTTTTTAAAAGCAATCAGATTACAGTAATTTTATAAAAGTAATCGGATTACAGTAACCCTATTAAGGTAATCTTTTTAAAAATAATCAGATGACAGTATTCTTTTTTTAAAAGTAATCCGATTACAATAATCTTAATAAAGTAATCAGATTACTATAATCTGATCACTCTCACCTTATTACTGTAATAAGTCTATGAAACACTTGATAGTGGCTGATGTTGCGTAGGTTAACATCTGTCTGCTGATGAACATCTGGTGAAAGAATTTTTAGCGCAGCCACCCATGCAACATCTTCCTGCTCAGCCACAAAACTTCTCACACACAGAAGTGTGTTTCCATACAAAGAAGTGTTATTGAACCACTGCCATTGCGTCACAGAATCAGCTGCAGGTCTCAGGAAATAATCAAGGAGCCAATCTGCCCATGACCTAAACTCTCTGCTGCAGAGACTCTTTCTTACTTTCCATCTACCCAGTTCAGTGTAACTGCAAACTTCAGCATCATCTCAGAGCCTCGGGTCGGAAACGCATCTTCTACAGATTTATGTCTGAGATGTTTCATCGACTGTACCGGGGGTGCAACTAACTACTTTCTGAGGGGTGTGCAGACGCATGACTGGCACGCCCCATTCTTAAATGAACTGCATTAGGCTGGTTTAAGTCATATTTATCTGATAGATTTCAGATTGTTCTTGTAAATGAAGAATCTTTCTCACACACCAGAGTAAGTCATGGAGTTCCTCAGGGTTCTGTGCTTGGGCCAATTCTTTTTACTTTATACATGCTTCCATTAGGTAACATTATCAGACAGCATGGCATAAATTTCCATTGCTATGCTGATGATACTCAGCTGAACTTATCTTATGAAACCAGATGAAACCAACAGGTTGGTCAGACTACAAGCCTGTCTTAAAGACATAAAGACCTGGATGACTCAGAACTTTCTGCTTTTAAATTCAGACAAACTGAAGTTGTTCTCTTTGGACCTGAGCGCTTCAGGGAGAAATTGTCTAGTTATATAGTTACTCTAGATGGTATTTCTTTGGCTTCTGGTCCTACAGTGAGGAACCTTGGAGTTATTTCTGACCAGGATCTTTCCTCTGACTCACATATAAAACAGGTTTCTGCCTTCTTTCACCTTCGTAATATCATTAAAATCAGGACCATCCTGTCTCAGGGTGATGCAGAGAAACTGCTCCATGCATCTGTTCCTTCAGGACTGAACTACTGTAATTCCTTATTATTGGGCTGTCCCACAGATTCTCTGAAAGCCTCCAGCTGATCCAAAACCCTGCAGCCAGAGTTCTGATGAGAACTAACAGCAGAGATCATGTTTCTCCAGTTTTAGCTTCTCTTCATTGGCTCCCTGTTAAATTCAGAATAGAATTTAAGCTTCTTCTCCTCACATATAAAGCTCTTAATGACCGAGCTCCATCACATCTTAAAGATCTCACAGTTGGACATTTCCCCAACAGAGCACTTTGCTCTCAGGCTGCAGGTTTCTTTGTGGTTCCCAGAGTTTCTAAAAGCAGAATGGGAGGCAGAGCCTTCAGTTATCAGGCCCCTAAAAGCAGAATGGGAGGCAGAGCCTTCAGTTATCAGGCCCCTAAAAGCAGAATGGGAGGCAGAGCCTTCAGTTATCAGGCCCCTAAAAGCAGAATGGGAGGCAGAGCCTTCAGTTATCAGGCCCCTAAAAGCAGAATGGGAGGCAGAGCCTTCAGTTATCAGGCCCCTAAAAGCAGAATGGGAGGCAGAGCCTTCAGTTATCAGGCCCCTCTCTGTGGAACCAGCTGCCAGTTTGGCTTCAGGAAGCAGACACCCTCTCTACCTTTAAGATCAGGCTGAAACTTTCCTTTCTGATAAAGCTTATAGTTAGGGATGGCTCAGGTGATCCTGAAACATCCCATAGTTAAGCTGCTATAGGCCCAGCCTGCTGGGGGAGCTCATCTGTCACACCTTTCCTCACTTTGCTCTCTTTTTCCCCCTGTTTAATTTCTCAATTGATTTTATGTCCATGTGACATTATTGTGGTTATTAACTTGTGTTTCCCTGTTCCAGCAGGTATCCTTTGAATGGTGTTATGGTGTTTTTCCCCCCTCTTTTCCCTCTTTTCTGTCTTCTCAAACCCCAGCTGGTCGAGGCGGATGGCCACCCTTCCTGGTTCTGGTTCTGCCAGAGGTTTCTTCCTGGTTCTGGTTCTGCCAGAGGTTTCTTCCTGGTTCTGGTTCTGCCAGAGGTTTCTTCCTGGTTCTGCCAGAGGTTTCTTCCTGGTTCTGGTTCTGCCAGAGGTTTCTTCCTGGTTCTGGTTCTGCCAGAGGTTTCTTCCTGGTTCTGCCAGAGGTTTCTTCCTGGTTCTGGTTCTGCCAGAGGTTTCTTCCTGGTTCTGGTTCAGCCAGAGGTTTCTTCCTGAGTCTGGTTCTGCCAGAGGTTTCTTCCTGGTTCTGGTTCAGCCAGAGGTTTCTTCCTGGTTCTGGTTCTGCCAGAGGTTTCTTCCTGGTTCTGGTTCAGCCAGAGGTTTCTTCCTGAGTCTGGTTCTGCCAGAGGTTTCTTCCTGGTTCTGGTTCAGCCAGAGGTTTCTTCCTGAGTCTGGTTCTGCCAGAGGTTTCTTCCTGGTTCTGGTTCAGCCAGAGGTTTCTTCCTGGTTCTGGTTCTGCCAGAGGTTTCTTCCTGGTTCTGGTTCAGCCAGAGGTTTCTTCCTGAGTCTGGTTCTGCCAGAGGTTTCTTCCTGGTTCTGGTTCAGCCAGAGGTTTCTTCCTGGTTCTGGTTCAGCCAGAGGTTTCCTCCTGGTTCTGGTTCTGCCAGAGGTTTCTTCCTGAGTCTGGTTCTGCCAGAGGTTTCCTCCTGGTTCTGCCAGAGGTTTCTTCCTGGTTCTGGTCCTGCCAGAGGTTTCTTCCTGGTTCTGGTTCAGCCAGAGGTTTCCTCCTGGTTCTGGTTCTGCCAGAGGTTTCTTCCTGTTAAAGGGAGTCGTTCCTTTCCACAGTCCCTCAGGCTCAGGACGGGAGATTGGACTGAAGACAAGTTTCGGTCCAATCTGTTGGTTTCCTTAGCTAGGATATTAATTTTTAATTCGCTCCATATGAATTAATTGGATTATGATTACAATGAATTGAATTCCAATTAGCTTGAATTGGACTATATTACTTAAGTGCCTTGAGATGACAATTGTTGTAATTTGGTGCTATATAAATAAAATTTAATTGAATTGAATTAACCCAGATACTACATTCCTAAAAAAAATATGCCAATTTTCTGGTTTAAAACTGTTACTCGTGTCATTAAAGTTTCTATCAAACAGAACAATTCCGGGATTAATGGAAAAATACTTCAATAAAACCTGTTATTGAATCTGTAAATGCAGATTAGATGAGTAACCACATGCCTATTAAACTCCTCCTGGTTCTTTCTAAAGTGCTGGAGAAGGTTGTTTCAGTATTTTCATCCTTTACAGTTTGGACTCAATCATTCAAAAGAATCAGCTGCCTGGTTGTTAGTAAAAAATATCAAACAGTCACTTGATAAAGCAAAAGTTGTGGGTGTTATGTTTTTGGATCTGAAAAAGGCTTTTGATCCAGTGAATCGTGATATCTTCAAGTAGAAATCCCCCTCATGGTTTAAATTACACCCGCAGGGAGGTGAACAGTGTGTCAGGATTTATAATGTCAACTTTTTCCATCATAAAACTGAAACAGGTATTTTAGGTCCCGTTTTTTTCAGTCTGTATATGAATAGTCTCCCAGAGGTTTGTCCTGATATCAGCTCTCAGATGAACGCTGATCACACTGTTTCTCGTGTTTTCAGTAAAATCTGTTATCCAGTTACAGAAAAAAACAACAAGAACCTGTGGAGACCAGCTGATGAAAACACAAAGCTGACTCTGCTTTCTTTAGTTTTCTGAATGACAAACAAACCAACTGGCAGCCTCACGTTTAGAGCTTCAGGTAAAACTGTGACCTGTGTTCATGTGCTGCTTCTGAAGGTGTCCGACTGTCAGAGCAGAGGTAACACTGACCCTTAGAGGTGGCTAAACGGGACAATTTTATTGATCCGAATGAGGAAGACCCAGAAACTGATTTGTTGTTGAACTCCTAATTTAAGTTTTAATGTTTATAGATTGTGGGAAAGCAGAGCCTTGATATTACTCGAACAACATATTGTGTGCTGACACTGCTCGAATCAGATGTTGTTAAAGGTCAGAATGAACCCTGTTTAGATAATGACAAAGATGAAGATGCAGTATCATTCTCAGACAGCAGGCTCCGAATAGAGATTGGGTTTGTGCCACATACACACTGAATGATATAAAAAGGTATAAGAGGTTGTCACAAACTGATGTCATTGGGAATTCTCATGCATGCTGAAATGTACATGTCTGTGACGGTCTGTTCAATAAATTCCCCATAAAAGGCTGACCACGACGAGTCTGACTACTCATTTCGCCACAACAAGATGAAAAAAAGGATAGAAAGATGAGTAAAATAATGAGGTTTTCAGATTAGTGATAAGTTACAAAAACAAGCTGTTATCGATCTGCTGTGTTTGAGTCAAACCACCTCACCTGCGCAGAACTTTAAAACTAACAGTTAAGACGATCAATAAGGCGACCAAGAAGACAATCAGCGACGCAGTGACCGTGATGATGATCAGGACCCAGGTGTGTTGAGACCACACCTGGGTCTGGGGCGTCAGAAGACAGCACTGAAACACAGAGAAGACACAGGAAAGATGAAGGTGAGGAGGAGAAGGGATTGGATTAAAGGGAAGCAGCTCTGAGACTTTCTCTGTATGGATGAAACTGTCAGCTGATCTGATTAATCAACCACGGGCTGTCAATCAGTCTGCCGCCGCCCACACCTGTGATAAAAAACACACCTGAGGGGACAGGTGAGTCAGAAGCTGCATTTACCTGAGGACATCAGCTGTCTGGGAGGGGGGGGGGGGGGGGGAGGAGGAGGAGGAGGAGGAGGAGGAGGCAGAGGTGGAGGAGGAGGAGGAGGAGGAGGAGGAGGAGGAGGAGGAGGAGGAGGAGGAGGAGGAGGAGGAGGAGGAGGCAGCAGCAAGATGTGAGGCCAACACCTGCAGGTCGTCTCCATGGTAACACATGGATACACAGTGCCGCTGATCTGGAAACACAGAGACACCAAGAGGACACTGTATTCTGAACAGTCTACCTCACCTGACGTATCCTACTAAACCAGCCACATCTGTACCACACACACCTTTACGACAGACACACATCTGTACCACACACACCTTTACGACAGACACACACCTTTACGACAGACACACACCTTTACGACAGACACACACCTTTACGACAGACACACCTCTGTACCACACACACCTTTACGACAGACACACACCTTTACGACAGACACACATCTGTACCACCGCCTGATCTGGATCTGAAGTTCCCGAAAAAACAGGAGAGAGGTTAGGAAAAGGGGAAGAATAGCCAGCTGCGTGGTGCATTCATTCACAGCTTGGGATTCTCAGCTCTGTGGATGTTGGAGGGTTTAAAGACAATCAGCTGATATGAGACCAGCCACCTCAATCATGACTTGAGCCTGAAGAAACAGGCCAATCATGGCAAAGTGTGTCAGACCACAAGTGAGGACAGACCAATCAGGACAGAGAAGCTGCTGCAGGGACATTTTAATGAAAAGATGAGGTTATAAGCACAAGAAGCGACATTAAATCCCATTCAACACACTAACAGATTCATTATTAATAGTAACTGATCACCTCTATTGATCACTCTGACAGACCTGTCTCCATACAGAGAAAAAAATCACTCTAGTTTGTTTGAATCTTTTATTCTCATTGGCTGCAGGTGTTCATCACACCTTCTGTACTTTATGTTCTGGATCAGCCGGATCATGGGTATCGGGTGGACCCGCCTAACTTTTACCTTTGACATGTGACCTGGGTCAACGCTGGTACAAACATGATCTGATGAGGTGAAACATCCAAAACATTTTAAAATAAAATTTAAACTGCCTCATTTATTTCAGTGGAACATGACAGAATGTCTCTGACAGGAAAGTTAAACGTCTTCTTTAAAGATCCTCATAAACATGCTCTAAAGGAGGCTTCTTCAATGCACGATCCAACTCATCATCACATCCAGAATAAAGCAGAACAAAACACCATTAATGATGAAGGTGTCTAATGTTGTCAAACAGCTGCAGTAAACTCATTATTGGCACAGGAAGTGACATTATCTGTTTGGTTGCCATGACAACAACCAGATGATTAATGTCTCATTAAAAACAGATGAATCATTAAAGTGACCAATTATCAGTCTGCCATCATCTTTCTCTTTAGAATTGAATAGAAAAATACTTTATTCATCCCCCAGTGGGGGAAATTCAAAAATGCAGATGTTAAATGTTAAATGATCAGATGTTGTTTGCTTTAATTCTCAAACTGAACAGATGAAACATGAAAGCTACACACCACAACCAAACTAACGCTGAAATCAGTTCATGGAAGTTAACCAGCAGAGGGGTGTACCACGAAGCAAAGTCATTACAGCCAAAAGCTCAGAACATTTAGCTCTGACTCTGTCTCATAATAAGGAAGAAATCGCCTCAGTCATCCACCATATCAGACAGAAATGTTATTGATCGAATATTATCTGATATACGGGCACAGACTAATGAAGGTTCTGACCAATGTTAGGTCAAATGTCAGCAGGGGGAAAACTGCAGCTTCTTTGTTGGGTCAGCAGGTTTGGACATTTAACATTCCCGTTCTTGTCCAAAAGGCTGATGTTGAGTTCAGATTCCCATCCATGGTGACTCAGAGATTGAACAGATTAAACTCTGAATCAACATTGTGTTGTGATTATTTTGGGGATTTCAATGCCAACATTTGACCAACATCTAAACCTGGAATACTGAATGACTGATATCCTGTCAGTTATTGATCGACCTAATGTCTGTTCAACATAAATTTAACCTAACCCATAACCTAAGTTTTTTAAATGTTCCAGAGTCAGACATCAACTTTCATCATTTAACTGTCTGAGTTTGCTGTCTGGGAGATCATCAGGACTATATCCAGGGAACAGAGCCATCTGTTACTGAACATTTAATCTGAAACTCTAAACAGAAACATGAGCTCAGCATCAGTTACCATGGTGACCAGGTCAGCACGATGGTGGTCCAGTTGGTTAAAACAGAGACAACTTTGTGAGTCTTGGTTCAACAGGACTCAATGATACTGATCTCGCTTCATAGTACAACCATCAGGAGTAGCTTTGTCTGCTGCTGATTCACAACCAGACTCTGTCTCCACATCAGTTCAGAAATAAGCAGGAATATTGTCAGCATTCATCCAGAGACATCTCCAGATGTTGAAGGAAGCGGATCAGACCTCCAGGCAGTGGTAACCTCTTCAACTGTCGACGTCCAACAAGCTGGAGAATCTGAAGTCTACAGAGTTGCATCAGTGGCCGAGGAGGAGCTGCAACAGAAACGGACAGATGAGACTGTGGAGAGAAAAAACTCCTTTTAACAGGAAGAAACCGTCATCAGAACCAGAACCAGGGAGGGTCCATCTGCCTCAACCAGCTGGGGTTGAGAGGACAGAAAAGAGGGGACAACAAGCAGCGTAACACCAGGCCAGAGATACCTGCTGACAGAGAGAAACACAAGTTAATGACAATAATAATGTCATGTGCACATGAACAGTAAAGAGAGCAGAGGGAGGAGAGGTGCATCATGGGAGGTCCCCCAGCAGTCGAGGCCTATAGCAGCAGAACTATGTGTAAGTTATGATTGTCAGGATGGGGACTCACCACTTGTCCTCCCTGACATTGAAATTGTTGAGTCCTCCTCTGTTTTCCCTTTACACTTATGACTATACATTGATCCAGTGAGGAAACCCCATCATAAAATTAGCAGACAGCAGTACTGGGATTGGCCACTGGTACTATAGCTGACCAACACAAGAGGACTTTTACAGAATACGGTCCTTCTGCTGAGATAAAAACATCAGAGACCACTCCCATCCACATCCTTTCACTCTATAACCCTCTGGGAGGCACTACCAGTCTATAAAGTCCCGCACTTGCAGATTAAACAACAGTTTTTACAGAAGTTGACTGTGCACCATAATAATTCAGTGTGGCTTGTCCAATGGTGCTGGGTATGTGCAATTCAATACTCGTATATTAAGTTCAATACTTATGTAGATTTATACTTAGTTTAGTCTTTTTTCAGTTACTTATTTGTCCATTGTGCAGTGACAGTTTATGCATTGAACTGAACTGAACTGAGCACTCAAAACAGACTAGTAACATTTATCAGTTAGTGACTCACCTGCTTTTTCCTTGATGGAACTCCATTCAGAGTAACTGTCCAGGTGTTCTATCAGTCTGGAGCAGAGAGTCACGTGACCAACATAGTCCAGTAGGACGTCAATGATCGGCCCCGCCCACCGAGAGATACAGGAGACAGATATCATCTCACAGAACTGTCAACAAATACATAACAGAACTGTCAGTCAATCAATCACAGAGCTGTCAACCAATCAAACAGCTTTATTCTGAAGGCCTGGTTTTAAACATATGGGCTGATTTTAGGGTAATTCACAACCTTTACCTTCGAGCTCTTATCTCTGTCATAAGTCCCACCCATATAAATGTGTTTGGAAAAGATAAACTCACCTGAATGCCTCTTCTCAGCCCTGTCTCTAGCACCATTTGGTCGGTGTCACGCAGCCCGCTCCTGTCTGATCGGGTGGTTTTTATTGGTGGATGAGGCTGGCTGCCGTACACACAGTCGAAGCAGGAGCGAGCGTCACCTCCGTGGTCCAGCAGGTACTTGAACATGGGAAGGTATTTCATGGAGAACATATAGACGGCAGGGAAGGTGGTGGGGTGGGTGGGAATGGCAGCGTTGATGTTGGCGCCATGCTCAACCAGCAGGGTGATAGTCTGAATGCAGCCGTGCCTTGCAGCAACCATCAGTGGCTTGAATACGTCGAGGTTTGGGTCGGCGCCAGCAGCCAGCAACAGGCGCACTGCATCGACGTTGTTGTTGATGACAGAGAAGTAGAGTATGGAGCTGCGGCGGTCTGCATAAAGTCTTGACCGTTCCTCTGATAGCTGAGCATTGACATCAAATCCCGCCTCAATCAACATCTCCAGTATGTCGTCACAGTTACGCTCTGCTGCCAGGTGTAGTGGACTGATACCAGTCCGCCGGATTCTGGTCTTACTGGTGGCTGGGATCAACATGGACACAATTCTGGAAACAAGATGCAGCTCAGGACAAGAATTTAGCAAGAAATATTCAGAAAATATATTGTAACTTAATCCTGATTAAGGATTATTTCCTTCATCTTTTAATCTCAGTCCTACGTTTATCCTGAGCTCTGTGCTACGAGGAAGGTTCAACATGTCCAGAGTGTCTTCTGGTAGCTGGTTTAAGACACTTACTATCAGTATTTTCTACGCCCTGCTCTTTCCCGTTATATGGATCGCGAGTGATCTAAACATCTTCTGAAGGATGCCGACTTTCGCCAAACTGTTCTCGGTGAGTAAATAAGCGTATTTCATGCCAGAAATAAGGTCTAGGTTTAAAAATACCGGAGTTCCCCTTTAATGTTACATTGTGTATTGGTTTGAACCTCATAAAACACAGTGTACCCACATGTCACTGCTTCTCTGGGCAGCGATGTGAAGCGGTAACAGTCCTGTCCTACCAGGCTTGTTAGCATCAGCATTCTGGGACAGGAGCAGTTCAACGATCTCTTCGTGTCCATTTTTAGCAGCTTCATACAGAGCTGTGGCCCCATCATCTGCCTGAGTGTTAATGTCTGCACCTGCAGGAGAACCAGGATGAGAAAATGGGATCAGTACTCAGGAGTCAGCTCTCAAGGACCTTGGCCACCCTTCCTCGTTCTGGTTCTGATGGAGGTTTCTTCCTGTTAAATGGGAGTTTTTTCTTCCCACAGTCGCCTCGTGCAGCTCAGGATGGGAGATTGGATCAATGAGAAGTTTCAGAGCCATCTGTTGGTTTCCTTGGATGGGCTATTCTTTTAAATTGGCTGTGTATGAATTGGACTAATTTGGAATTTAATTAATTTGATTTGATTGGATTATGATTGGATTACAATTAATTCAATCATTCATAACACTAAGAGAGAAGGAATTTCAGATTGTAGTGACTCTGGATAAATATTTTCAACCTAACAGTCAAATAACCTGATTCTCAACAGGATTTTTTTTTTCCAGAACTATGACAACAAGGAGAGTGCAATTCCGAAATAGAAGTTTATCTATACCATCCCAATCAGTCCATCATCACAGCATCAGCT
The DNA here is from genome assembly GCF_036924035.1 of Leuresthes tenuis. Taxonomy (NCBI): domain Eukaryota; kingdom Metazoa; phylum Chordata; class Actinopteri; order Atheriniformes; family Atherinopsidae; genus Leuresthes; species Leuresthes tenuis. Next base: position 71,688 of record NW_027325367.1, read on the forward strand.
CCTCATTCACAAAGCTAACAGTTTTATCAGCGAGACCAGAGTGAGCAGGAGAGGAGGAGGGGTCGCAGTCTTACTGTAGTGGTATGATTGCCACCTTCCATGTGGGAGACCTGAGTTCAAATCCCCTGCATGAAAGGTACTATCTCCAGTAGGGGTCCCTAGGCAAGACCCCCTTACCCTAAATGCCTACCTGTAAGTCGTTTTGGATAAAATCGTCTGCTAAATGCATAAACATAAAACATAAACACATAAAGGCCTCACCCAGAGTCCTGTTTCTGAATGTTTACAGGCCCCCTAAATACTGTGCAGATTTTTCCTCAGTGAACTGCTGTCTATGATCTGATTTTGACTGTATAATTATTGTTGGTGATTTTAACATCCATATGGACAACCCTCAGGACAGAGGGACTAAAGACCTGAGGAACACTCTGGACAACTTTGGGCTGACTCAGCATATAACAGAGCCCACGCACAGTAGGGGGCACACTCTAGACTTAGTGATCTCTAAGGGTCTGAGCATTTCAAAGATTACTGTGTCTGATGTGGGCCTGTCTGACCATTCCTGTGTTTTCTTTGAGAGAACGAGTTCAGTGCACACAAATGTCTCAACAGCAGTGATCTCAAAACGGTGTATAACTGAAAACAGTAGTGAGACCTTTAACCAGGTCTTCTCTTTAACACCTGCCCTGTCCGGTGGTTCAGTCAGTGAGCTTGTCAGTAGCTTTAATACTAAAATGTTAAATGTTATGGATACTATTGCTCCCATTAAGGTGAAGGTTATCTCTGGAAGGAAGAAGTAGAAGTCGGAAAGCTGAGTGCAGATGGAGAAAAACAAATCTCCAGGTTCATTATGACATCTATAAAGAGAAACTTCACTCTTATAATTTACACCTGAGGAATGCAAGGAAGTCCTACTTCTCTGACATCATCACCAAAAACAGTCATAATGCTCGGGCCTTATTTGCTACAGTTGACAGGCTAACAAACCCTCCTGTTCAGTGGCAACTGAACTCCATTCCACCATCAGCAGCAGGTTCAGCATATGTACCGTGTCCACCGAAAACCGGTTTAAGCACCATGACACTGTTTCAACCCATTAACAGTAAAGACCTGGAGGACATCTTACGTCAGCTGAACTCCTCCTCTTGCTGTTTAGACATCCTGCCAACAGGTTCTTTCAAAGGGGTCTCAAAGACTTTGGATTCAGACCTGTTACTGATTGTGAACTTGTCCTTAACGTCAGGTGTGTTTCCAGAGCCACTAAAAACAGCTGTAATCAAACCTCTGCTGAAAAAGGACAATCATGACAAGACGCAAATGAACAACTACAGGCCCATCTCAAATCTCCCATTTTTAAGTAAGATCATTGAAAAAGCGGTTTTTCAACAGCTTAATTACTTTTTAACACAAAATAACTGCTATGATAGCTTCCAGTCAGGCTTTAGACAGCACCACAGCACTGAGACTGCTCTGACCAAAGTGTTTAATGACATATGTCTGAATACAGACAGTGGAAAAATGTCAGTCTTAGTTTTACTGGATCTCAGTGCTGCCTTTGATACAGTTGACCACAATATATTACTCAAACGACTGGAGAACTGGGCTGGTCTTTCTAGAACTGTAGTAAACTGGTTTAAAACATACTTAGAGAACAGGAAGTACTTTGTGTCAATAGGTAACTTTACATCTGAGCAGACAAGAATCACATGTGGAGTTCCCCAAGGTTCCATCCTGGGACCTCTTCTGTTTAACATCTACATGCTCCCACTGGCACAGATTATAAAAAACAACCAAATCAACTACCATAGCTATGCAGATGACACACAGATGTATATAACAATGTCACCAGGAGACCGAGGGCCTGTACAGGCCCTTGGAAAATGCATTGAGGAGATTAATGACTGGATGTGCCACAACTTCCTCCAGCTAAACAAAAACAAAACTGAGGTAATTGTCTTTGGAGCCAAAGATAAACAATTGAAAATCACCACAGAGCTTCAATCTATAAATTTAAAAACTACCAACCAGGCCAGAAATCTGGGTGTAGTGATGGACTCAGACCTAAATTTGGACAAACACATTAAGGCAACAACAAAGTCAGCCGACTATCACCTTAAGAATATATCAAGGCTAAAAGATCTGATGTCTCAGCAGGACCTGGAAAAACTAGTCCATGCATTCATCTTTAGTAGGTTTGGTTATTGTAACAGCATCTTTACAGGTCTGCCTAAAAAGTCAGTTAGACACCTGCAGCTCATCCAGAACTCAGCTGCTCGAGTCCTCACTGAGACCAAAAAAGTGGAGCACATCAGTCCAGCTCTGAAGTCTTTACACTGGCTGCCTGTCCATCAGAGGACTTTAAAGTTCTGATGCTGGTCTATAAAGCTCTGAATGGTCAAGGACCAAAATACATCAGTGACCTCCTGACCCACTATGAACCTCCCAGACCCCTCAGGTCATCTGGATCCGGTTCTTTATCAGTTCCCAGAGTCAGAACCAGACCTGGAGAAGCTGCATTCAGCTTCTATGCTCCACATGTCTGGAACAAACTCCCAGAAAGCCTCAGATCAGCTGAAACACTCAGTATTTAAGTCCAGGTTGAAAACATCTATTTTCAGCTGCATTTGAATAAGCTTGAGTTTCAAAACGGAATCATATTTTAACTATTTTTTTATCTTTCATATATATATAATTTTTTCTGATTTTATCTATTGTTCTTATTTCTTTCTTTTGCTTAAATTTTAAATCATGCTTTTCATTTTTTATTTCTTCTGTTTTTATGTCTCTGTAAAGCGCTTTGAATCACCTTGTCGTTGAATTGTTCTATACAAATAAACTTGCCTTGCCTTGCCTTGCCTTACAGACCATGGTTATCTCCCAGCATGCACAGGGGAATCCCTACAGATGGTCTGAACTCTGTTCCATCAACCAAAAAGGTCACATGACCCTCCTCTCCTCAGTGACCTCCACCGGCTGCCCATGGCTGCCTGAATCAGATCCAGTCCCTGATGCTGCCTACAGAGATATTTCTGGGTCTGCAGCAGCAGTTTAATCTCAGTCATACAGGCTGATGCTCCTTCTGAACCTCTATGTTCCTCTCAGGAACCTCATCTGGTTCTGCCATCCCTACAAACAAGGCATTCTCCATCTGGACTGTTCTCACTGGTGGTTGCATGATGGTGGAATCAGCTACAGATGCCGTCAGAGCAAGGTCTCCCTCCTCAGAGAACACCTCTAACTCTCACTCTGGACTGGTTCTACTTGGACTCTGACATTTAAACAGATTTATATTGATTTAGCACACTATCCCCGGTCTCAGCACACTCGGCCTAGACTGCTGGGGGACCTCCCATGATGCACCTCTCCTCACTTTGCTCTCTGTTTCTGATGGAGGTTTCTTCCTGTTAAAAAGAGTTTTTTCTCTCCACAGTCGCCTCGTGCTTAATCAGGACGGGGGATTGGATCAAAGGGAAGTGTCAGTGTAATCTGTTGGTTATCTTAGCTAGGAAACCTTTTGAAAATTAGCTCTGTGTGAATTGGACTCATTTAGAATTGAATGACTTAGATTTGATTGGATAACAATGAATTGGATTTTAATTAGCTTGAATTGGACTGTGTCTTTGAAGTGCCCTGAGATGACATTTGCTGTGATTTGGTGCTTTATAAATAAAACTGAATTGTATTTATAGACTTAAAATATGTTTCCCTCATTTTTACGTCACTTTGGATAAAAAAGAATTAGCTAATTAATTAATGTTGCTAATTAATTAATTAATAAATGTAAATTTGTGCAGGGGTCTGCACTTTTTGGACTGTTAGTACACTATGTCATTATTAGTTCATCGTGGACCGACTAGTTAACAGCAGAAGTATTTAGCACTAGCATTAAAGAGTTCAGTAAGTTCTTCAGGTACCATGTTTAAGGAGAAAGCGCAGGGTGGCGAGTTTCCCGTACTGAGCGGCTGTGAACAGCGGGCTGATGCCGTACATATTGCGGAGGTTGTGATTGGCTCCAGCTTTCAGCAGCATCTCACATATCTCCACGTTGTTTTGGAGCACAGCTTGCTGCAGAGCCGTCCAGCCCAGAATGCAGCGGGTATTCACCTCTGCTCCATGATTCAGCAGCCCCGCCACGATGGCAGCGTTGCTCTTTTCGCTTGCTGCAAGAGAACAAAAGCCAAATATTAGAAGTAACTACCCAAAAAACTGCAGGAATCCCTTCATTAGAGAGGTCACATTGGGATTCTGTAGCTTTGCTTTAGTGTATCACAGTAATTCATGCTGGTAAAATGTAATTCTCTCACACACAAAACACCTGATGAGGAGTCAAACTTTTTCAAACAGTATTTGCTCATCATGAAACATTCAAGTGGTGCATGAAACTGTTCAGTTAATGGTCCATTAATCAAGTGGTATTATAAAAACTAACCAGGAAGAATTAAGAGTCATAAAGCTCATCTGTAGTTTACCAAGAGCTAATCTAAAGAATTAAATAAATCTCTTGGATGAGAAGAAAAAGTGTGATATTCTAAACAGACGCCTGATTCCTGGACGCAGTTTAACTCTCAGGTGATCTAAAGCAGTGATGCGTTCACCGTATCACGGTCTATTTACCTTTGTAGAGTGGAGTCTCTTTATCGTAGTTTGCGATGTCTGGCGCAGCTCCATTTTCCAGCAGCACCTGAACACATCCCAGATGGTCTCTGCTGGTGGCAACAAGCAGCGGCGTCTCGCCACATACCGCCCTCTTGTTGATCATCCCAGGCTGAGCTGCTCACACAAATGGACAAATAGCATCATCTTTATAACATCATGGTGTCGCTGTCTATATGTGTGAACTTACCTGACAGGAGCATTCGCAGACAGGTGTCCTGGCCGAACCAGGCGGCCTGGTGGACCGCAAGCCAGCCCGGTTTACTGGGCATCATCAGGTTTGTTCCCGGACGCATCGCCAGCTCTTTCACTCGTACTGCATCACCTTCACGGATGGCTTTGAACAGAGGCTCCTCCTCCCTGAGGGGACAAAACCTGTCAGTCACCTGTACACCTGTCTCAACTGGTTTACCTGTCTCAACTGTTTCACCTGCCTTAATTGGCACACCTGTCTCACCTGTAAAACTGCACACCTGAATCATAGACAAAGTTGTACACCTGTCCCACCAGAACGCCTGAACTCATCTCTGTACATCTGCACAGGTGAGTCAGGTGGTTCCTCGATTGAAACTCACTCTTCAGGTTCTGGAGCGATGTGGATCAGACTGCCATCAGCTCTACGGTACGCCACCATCCTCCTGCCAGAACCCGTTATGAACCGGCTAACTGTCCCGTCAAATGTCTTCCTGTCGGCACCAAGAGCACACTCAATGAGAGCAGCCAATCGGAGCTCAGCAGGAGCTCTGCGAGATGTTAGAGTGAGCCAGGATCTAATTTGCTTTAATTCAATTCAAGTCTGTCACATCAAGCTAAACTAATTGGAGCACAGAGACAGGTGGAGCAGCCAATCAGAGCACAGAAACGGAAAGTTTCCAGTATGGCAGATATCCTAATAGCCGTCTGTTCAGACTGTTAGAGCTGAAACATCAAACAGCAGAAATAGCAGCCAGAGCAAAGGCAATCTTAATTCAGAATATGTTAATAAATTAATGCACATTAACTAATTTAATGTAGCACAAAGGAAACAACAACAATATATTTCAAACAGTTAATATTTTATCAAGATGTTTAGGGGTATAAGATTCTTCCAGAATGCAGAGATAAGACGAAAATGTATATCTGTGAGGGTTCACAACAAAGACACCAATCTAACATGTAAAGTCCTTCATGCTGACCTGGAGTCAGTTAGAGAAGACTTTTCGACTCATCTCATCCGCCGTACACTCAATGGAGGAGGAGGACATCAAGAGACAAGGAAGGGCACAAAAGGCCAAACTAATGCACTCAGAGACTCCCACAGATACAGCCATGTCTGTCTGTAATAATGTTCTATCAGGAAACAGAAGACGAGTTAAAGTCGACGGTCTCTCAGCAACACGATGACCTTACACATCCAACAACACAATAAGAGTCTTTTCCAAGTTGGACCTCCGGAACGCCTATCACCTCATCAGGATTCGCGAAGGAGATGAATGGAAGACCGCGTTCAACACACCCCATGGACAGTTTGAATATCTTGTCATGCCCTTTGGACTCACTAATGCCCCCGCCGTTTTCCAGACCCTCATGAACGGCCTCTTCCGGGATATGCTGAACCATTTCATTTTCATCTACTTAGATGACATCCTCATCTTCTCTCGGTCTCTCAAGGAACACCCGTCAGCATGTGAGGTTAGTTCTCCAGCGTCTGCTTCAAGATAAGCTGTATGTCAAACCAGAGAAATGCGAGTTCCACGCCCCCTCCGTCAGCTTCCTTGGTTACATCATCGCTCAAGGCCAGCTGGAGCCTGACCCTGTCAAAATAAGAGCCATCGCCGACTGGCCTCCCGAGAACCGCAAGGAGCTACAACGCTTCCTAGGTTTCGCCAACTTCTACCGCCGCTTCATCAGGGATTACAGTAAAGTAGCCGACCCACTTACTTGTCTGACCTCCACCAAGATCACCTTCCAGTGGACCCCTGAGTCCAATCGCGCCTTCTCCAAGCTTAAGTCTCTGTTCACGAGTGCCCCCATCCTTAAGTATCCAGATCCTCCCCTCCAGTTTGTGGTGGAGGTTGACCCCTCTGATGTAACTACGACGTGGGTAACCGTGAGTTGCTGGCGGTGGTTCTGGCTCTTCCGTAGTGGAGGCACTGGCTCGAGGGCTGCAAGCAAGCATTTCTTATATGGACAGACCACAAGAACCTCTCTTACCTCCCCTCTGCTCACCGGCTCAATCCACGTCAAGCCCGCTGGTCGCTGTTCCTCAGCAGGTTCAATTATACGCTGTCTTATCGTCCCGGCAGTCGTAATGGAAGACCGGACTCGCTCTCCCGCATTTATTCACCCTCAAGTCCCCAGAATATGGATCCTATTACTCCCTCCACCTGTGTGGTGGGGGTGGCATCATGGGAGATTGAGTCGGTGGTGAAGGAAGCTCAGAGGAACGTTCCGGATCCTGGCGGTGGTCCTCCTAATTGTTTGTTTGTTCCCCCAGCAGTCCGGTCACAGGTTCTTCAGTGGGGACATTCGTCTAAACTGACGTGTCATCCAGGAACCCACCGTACCTTAGTCTTTCTCCGCCATCGCTTCTGGTAGCCGGGGATGGCCAGGGATATTCGTGAGTTCGTGGCTGCATGTTCTGTCTGTGCCAGAAGCAAAGCTTCCCATCGGCCTGCTGCAGGTCTGCTGCATCCTCTACCCATCCCCAGCCGCCCTTGGTCACATATTGCCGTGGATTTCGTCACCGGGTTACCCCCATTTGAAGGTAACACAGTCATACTCACCATCTTTGATAATTTCTCCAAAGCTGTGCATTATGTTCCCCTCCCCAAATTACCCTCTGCCTTGGAGACCGCAGATCTTCTGTCCAAGCATGTGTTTAAGCTCCACGGGATTCCCATTGATATTGTGTCTGATCACGGACTGAAGTTTGCCTCCCGAGTGTGGAGCGCTTTCTGTAAAACGGTGGGTGCAGTAGCCAGTCTCTCCTCGGGTTATCATCCCCAGACAAATGGCCAGACAGAACAAGCCAATCAGGACCTGGAAGCAGCGCTGCGCTGTGTGACCGCTCATCACCTGGTCTCCTGGAGCTCCTTCCTGCCCTGGATCGAGTATGCACACAACTCCCTCTCATGTCCCCATTCATGGCTTGTTACGGCTTTCAACCCCTGTCGTTCCCAGTCCAAGAGGAGGAGGTAGCAGTTCCTTCCGTGGAGGAGCATCTTCGGAGGATCCGGGAGGTTTGGAGGAACGTGAGGGCAGCACTCACTCGCTCCGCTGAGAACAACAAGCGGCTAGCAGACCTGCATCGCTCTCCGGCCCCTGAGTATGAGGTCGGGCAAGAAGTGTGGCTCTCTTCCCGAGATCTTCCACTCCAAACAGAGTCACGTAAGCTGGCTCCCCGTTATGTGGGGCCCTTCACAATTTCCCGAATAATAAACCCTTCCTCTGTCCGTCTTATCCTCCCAGATTCTATGAAGATTCATCCCACGTTCCATGTTTCCCTCCTCAAGCCTGTCTCCATCAGTGACCTCAGCCCTGCCAATCTGGCACCAGTTAAAGCCTGCTCTCTCCTGGCCCGCGGTGTCGGATTATTGTCTCACATTGGACGAACACGCATGCCAGTTGTATACGCCCAGCCAGAGATCTGGACCCAGCCCAGCCTGCCACCGAGCCAGCCCGCAGCCCGTATCCGAGCCTGTCTTCACGAGCACCTACACGAGATCATCGGAACACGGGAACTACTCATCTCACGAGCCTTGCGCGGAGTCACCCGGACCCGGAGCCTCCTTCCACCTCACTTGGACCCTGGTTCATTCTCCTCACCTCCTGAAATCCTTATTTCCCCCTCCCTGAATAAATCCTTTTTGACCTCTACCTTCTGTCTCCTGTTCGCTTTTGGATCCAGTCCTCTCCAGCCCCTAACAGGACAGAGGTTTTCAGTTTCATTGTCAGTACTTACGTTACTTACTACTTCTTCATGTAGGAGTTTGGAAAAAAGAGATAAAGAGTTCTGGTAGGGGATTTAGGAGCTAAAACAGGAAGATAACAAGCCTTAAGACAGGTTTGACCAACCAGTAAGAGATATCCAACTGGATTATCTCTGTGATGGGCTGTTGACCTGTCCAGGTGTGGCTGACACCACAACAAACCTGCCAAGAAAGAACAGACTAGTGAAGCACGGTGGTGGCAGCATCATGTTGTGGAGATGTTTTTCCATCAGGGTTGATCTAAATTCAAAAAATGATGGACGGTGCTAAAAACACGCAAATTCTTGAGGATAAAACCTGTTCCGGTCTTCTGGGGAAACTGGAGATTCACTTTCCTGAGTGACAATGACCCTCAGTTTACTGTGAAAGCAACACCTGGTTAAAAAAGAAGCGTTTTAAACATTTTGAGATGTTGAAGTCAATATCTAGACCTCCATCTGACTGAGAATCTGTTCTTGACGGAGCTAGAGCAGTTTAAAACTAAGAAATGGGTAAAAATGTACTTAAAATGTGCAAAGTAAGGCATCACAATAGGAACACAATGACTAAGAAAGAGATGTGTCGAAGTGACATTTGGTCTTTCTATTTTCTTATTTCAATGTTTGAAACTCTTTTGTTGATGTTTTTATTGTGGGAGTCCCATTTTCCACCTATATCCCTCTGGGGTTAGGGTTAGGGTTTTCTCCCTTCATCATGTTCAGTTTCTTAGAACTCTGCTGGTTTCTGCAACGTGGGCTGAAGTATAACCCTTTGTTTGGATCTCACCTTGAAACCTCAAAGTTTCTGCTCCTGGAGTCGTTTCCTCATTGATGAAAGAAACCACTTCACATTATCTTGATTTCCATACTCAACAATCTCTGAGCTCACAACAAAAACAGCTTCTAAACAAACAAGAAACAGCACGTCCAATTACTTCTGACACCCTGAACCTCCTGTTTGAAAGGTCTGTACCTCGACACAGTTTTGTTATGAAGTAAAGCTGCTGAGTTTCAGGCTTGCGGTTTTTTTTCAGGAAGTATGAAAATAAAAACTGAGGTTACGTACAGATCAGGAGGCTTTACCGCCGGAGGGTTTGGAGAACTGTAGTGTGCAGTGATCTGGGCATCCGGTGGATTATGGGAGCTGCAGCCATGTTGGTTGGTGCTTTGAGCTAAAGAGTTTTGTCTGCTGTGACTTTGAGAAGGCTGTGTGGTTGTGTCGGTGGTGCTGCAGTGTGTCTCGGTTAGACTGCGCTCAATGGCGAGTTGCAGAAGCTGGTCATCGCTCAGATTGCTGTAGATAGAATAATCCTCCAAGGCTGCATCAGGAGCTGCTGAACTTGATCGAGAAATGCTGGCTGCCGCCATGACAGAGCAGAGAGGCTCAACAGTCTGAAACAAACAAGAAGAAAAACACAGAGACTTCATGAGCCTACCTCAGAATTTTCTCCAAGATACAAAATAATTTCATTTGTAATGTCATTCCGCTGTTATAAATTTAGGAATTTCTTTCATTTTACTACATGATCCATTACACTTTCAGGTTTGACATTTGTCTTTTATAAACCTGAACAGAGCTGAGCAGAAACAACTTCAGGATTCAGAGTTGCAAAGAACAGATATTTAATATCCATACCATCAGGAAAAAGAGTCAGAGCTGTATTTGAAAATAGTGCCTTTATGAACTCCACAACATACCAATTATTTGAGCGTCTGCCCTCAGTCACTAACACAAAGGGCATAAATGATTCTAAAAGCTGCAAAAGCAGTCAAACAGAGACAAAAGACGGTCAAACTTTAAACTGAAGACCTCACAGCTGCTGCAGATGAAGCTGCTCACCTCTGCCTCTGAAATCCAGAGATTATTCAAGTGTTTCCTTTGTCTGGTCGGTCAGTTTATCTGCACAAGCCTGGAATTGGTGCCCGAGTGGGGGAGGAGGTTCTTTAAGGTTTATTTTAAGGACCTGCAGCGTGAGCTTTTTGGCCAGCTGACCTTTTACTGACTCTAATGTTTCAGTTGGAGTCACCCAAAGCTTCGGGAAAACAGCTGAATCACAGTGACTCAACAGCCCCGTCAAACCACAAAAACATGCAATGTCTACATTTCGGACAGTTCCACATGTCGGTATTTAACATTTTTAAATGCCTGTGGTTAGTGCACGTGGCCTTTGCTTAAAGTCTGGATGGTATATGAAAATAGGAAAATGTCAACAACAAGACTCAGAGTTGTTTAGGTAAAGCAACAGGACAGGACACTGCCAGGTGATTGGCATGCTTTGGTGCCATCCAGGTCCGATTGTGTTGGTTGGTACGACAACATTCACATGCAAGGCCAAAGTCATTCATACATCAGTCCCAAACTATGTATCCAAAGAGTAAAGAAAGCATAAAACAGGTACAGAAGCAATGAAGACACTGAGGCATGTATCTAAAATATAAAGTACCAGAACGTACATATTTCAAATGTTTAATTTGTAGGAACTTAACATGACAACGTCTTTTCCTGGTGACTGTGTTCTGTAAATGTTTTAATGAACAAGGCTTTTTGAAAAAAAAAAGAGGAGCTCTTTCTAAAAACATTGAGCAGTTTTCTTGTTGAGTAAACAGCGTTACACTGACTTGTGCCCACATGCACCTCGCAGGTGTGCACGTGAGCCGAAGCAACCTGACACTGTCCCAGCCTCTCAGTACACAGTTCTCTATAAGCTTCATCATCTGCTCTGAGAAACACACATGCCCTTACTTGATTTATATTTTGGTTACATGATCTAAATGAATGAATAATTATTAATTAACTCAATAAATACATTTATATATTTCTAATGTAACCATAACAACAGTCCCCTGATATAAAAGGCTGTGTAGACCAAAGTGCCCTCACTCTCAGACAGACGGAGTCAGAGACAGACCAACAGAAAATAAAAAGAAAGAAGAAGAAACCCCTCCTGGAACAGTAATAATCCTGCTGTTTTAAATCAAAGACTCTTGGTGAGTGAAACAATACTCTGTCACAAAGTAACCCTGGAACTAAAAAGAAAAAATAGTAGCTCAGTGACTGTTAAGAAAAAAAAAAAGAAACGTTGGCAAGCTACCAGCGGCTAATGTTGAAAGTTAACGGCTACAGCGTTAGCTGTGTTGGCTGATCCAGTTTGTGATTATAGATAGGTGTGTTTTGTTTTGTTTTTACTCTATATTAATAATATAAATTATATTATAATCAAATGATAACATAACATAATTTAGAAGGTGTGTTTTAGATTTATATTGATTATTTTCCTGGCTTGTTCTTCCAAGGCTAGAGCTTGTGTGTGTGTGCTGATCGTGACCCTCATCATCATCATCATCCCCCCTTTCATCATCATCCCCCCTCCTCATCATCATCCCCCCTTTCATCATCATCCCCCCTCCTCATCATCATCCCCCCTTTCATCATCATCCCCCCTTTCATCATCATCCCCCCTCCTCATCATCATCCCCCCTTTCATCATCATCCCCCCTCCTCATCATCATCCCCCCTCCTCATCATCATCCCCCCTTTCATCATCATCCCCCCTTTCATCATCATCCCCCCTTTCATCATCATCCCCCCTTTCATCATCATCCCCCCTCCTCATCATCATCCCCCCTTTCATCATCATCCCCCCTTTCATCATCATCCCCCCTCCTCATCATCACCCCCCCTTTCATCATCATCCCCCCTCCTCATCATCATCCCCCCTTTCATCATCATCCCCCCTTTCATCATCACCCCCCCTCCTCATCATCACCCCCCCTCCTCATCATCATCCCCCCTCCTCATCATCATCCCCCCTCCTCATCATCATCCCCCCTTTCATCATCATCCCCCCTTTCATCATCATCCCCCCTCCTCATCATCACCCCCCCTCCTCATCATCATCCCCCCTCCTCATCATCATCCCCCCTTTCATCATCATCCCCCCTTTCATCATCATCCCCCCTTTCATCATCATCCCCCCTCCTCATCATCACCCCCCCTCCTCATCATCATCCCCCCTCCTCATCATCATCCCCCCTTTCATCATCATCCCCCCTCCTCATCATCACCCCCCCTCCTCATCATCATCCCCCCTCCTCATCATCATCCCCCCTCCTCATCATCATCCCCCCTTTCATCATCATCCCCCCTTTCATCATCACCCCCCCTTTCATCATCATCCCCTCCTTCTTTATGGACAACATTCAACTTCTTCAGTTCAGCTGGTCAGACATTACAGTCTGAGCTGAGGTGGCAGCCAAACCCACTGAACCTGGACTGCCAGAGAAGTTGATTTAGTTTATTTGTGATATATTGTGATTGTATAGCCTACTTTTACTGTTGTAACTATTCTTATTTATCGTTGTTTATTGTTTTGATTGAGAGAGGCATAAGTTAAGGAAACCACCTGTCAGTAAGACTAAAATAGGATTAAAAATACAGAATTAGAATTAAACTAGACGATTAGAATAATAAATACATTTGCACTAAACTAAGAATTAGACATCAAATTTAGATACTTACCTGACAGGTGGATTTGTATCGGAAAAGAGGGAATAGTTTGTGAATTTTTGATTTTGTCTTATGTGTTATTATTGTATAGAAACCTAGAAGAAGATAATCAATATATATTGAAATAAATGATATGTTTTACTTTTTTAATATAACACAACAGTGATCTCTTGTTTGTCTTTTCCTACTCACACCCATTTCTCCCGAGTGAATCTAATCTTCTGAATAACTGGTCCACATCTAAATTTCAATTTTATTTATTTTACATTAATAACTGGTTCTATTATTTAACCAGCTGTTACAAGTTCATGGGAGTTAACCAGCAGAGGGGTGTACCACGAAGCAAGCTCATTACAGCCAAAACCTCAGAGATTACAGGTTCTGGACCAGCCTTTCTGATCTTTAACCCTGAGCGCTCAGATTAAATGGTAATTTTACACATCACATGATTCCTCTCCAGGATAAACTGGCTTTCATTCATCAGCTGAGCAGCTTGATCCTGACAGGTGAACACAGCTGCTGCAAATAATACCTGCCTTGTGTTTTTCTTTAAGAAAACTCTGAGACTTTGGAACCAATCAGAACATTTAGCTCTGACTCTGTCTCATAATAAGGAAGAAATCGCCTCAGTCATCCACCATATCAGACAGAAATGTTATTGATCGAATATTATCTGATATACGGGCACAGACTAATGAAGGTTCTGACCAATGTTAGGTCAAATGTCAGCAGGGGGAAAACTGCAGCTTCTTTGTTGGGTCAGCAGGTTTGGACATTTAACATTCCCGTTCTTGTCCAAAAGGCTGATGTTGAGTTCAGATTCCCATCCATGGTGACTCAGAGATTGAACAGATTAAACTCTGAATCAACATTGTGTTGTGATTATTTTGGGGATTTCAATGCCAACATTTGACCAACATCTAAACCTGGAATACTGAATGACTGATATCCTGTCAGTTATTGATCGACCTAATGTCTGTTCAACATAAATTTAACCTAACCCATAACCTAAGTTTTTTAAATGTTCCAGAGTCAGACATCAACTTTCATCATTTAACTGTCTGAGTTTGCTGTCTGGGAGATCATCAGGACTATATCCAGGGAACAGAGCCATCTGTTACTGAACATTTAATCTGAAACTCTAAACAGAAACATGAGCTCAGCATCAGTTACCATGGTGACCAGGTCAGCACGATGGTGGTCCAGTTGGTTAAAACAGAGACAACTTTGTGAGTCTTGGTTCAACAGGACTCAATGATACTGATCTCGCTTCATAGTACAACCATCAGGAGTAGCTTTGTCTGCTGCTGATTCACAACCAGACTCTGTCTCCACATCAGTTCAGAAATAAGCAGGAATATTGTCAGCATTCATCCAGAGACATCTCCAGATGTTGAAGGAAGCGGATCAGACCTCCAGGCAGTGGTAACCTCTTCAACTGTCGACGTCCAACAAGCTGGAGAATCTGAAGTCTACAGAGTTGCATCAGTGGCCGAGGAGGAGCTGCAACAGAAACGGACAGATGAGACTGTGGAGAGAAAAAACTCCTTTTAACAGGAAGAAACCGTCATCAGAACCAGAACCAGGGAGGGTCCATCTGCCTCAACCAGCTGGGGTTGAGAGGACAGAAAAGAGGGGACAACAAGCAGCGTAACACCAGGCCAGAGATACCTGCTGAGAGAGAGAAAAACAAGTTAATGACAATAATAATGTCATGTGCACATGAACAGTAAAGAGAGCAGAGGGAGGAGAGGTGCATCATGGGAGGTCCCCCAGCAGTCGAGGCCTATAGCAGCAGAACTATGTGTAAGTTATGATTGTCAGGATGGGGACTCACCACTTGTCCTCCCTGACATTGAAATTGTTGAGTCCTCCTCTGTTTTCCCTTTACACTTATGACTATACATTGATCCAGTGAGGAAACCCCATCATAAAATTAGCAGACAGCAGTACTGGGATTGGCCACTGGTACTATAGCTGACCAACACAAGAGGACTTTTACAGAATACGGTCCTTCTGCTGAGATAAAAACATCAGAGACCACTCCCATCCACATCCTTTCACTCTATAACCCTCTGGGAGGCACTACCAGTCTATAAAGTCCCGCACTTGCAGATTAAACAACAGTTTTTACAGAAGTTGACTGTGCACCATAATAATTCAGTGTGGCTTGTCCAATGGTGCTGGGTATGTGCAATTCAATACTCGTATATTAAGTTCAATACTTATGTAGATTTATACTTAGTTTAGTCTTTTTTCAGTTACTTATTTGTCCATTGTGCAGTGACAGTTTATGCATTGAACTGAACTGAACTGAGCACTCAAAACAGACTAGTAACATTTATCAGTTAGTGACTCACCTGCTTTTTCCTTGATGGAACTCCATTCAGAGTAACTGTCCAGGTGTTCTATCAGTCTGGAGCAGAGAGTCACGTGACCAACATAGTCCAGTAGGACGTCAATGATCGGCCCCGCCCACCGAGAGATACAGGAGACAGATATCATCTCACAGAACTGTCAACAAATACATAACAGAACTGTCAGTCAATCAATCACAGAGCTGTCAACCAATCAAACAGCTTTATTCTGAAGGCCTGGTTTTAAACATATGGGCTGATTTTAGGGTAATTCACAACCTTTACCTTCGAGCTCTTATCTCTGTCATAAGTCCCACCCATATAAATGTGTTTGGAAAAGATAAACTCACCTGAATGCCTCTTCTCAGCCCTGTCTCTAGCACCATTTGGTCGGTGTCCCGCAGCCCGCTCCTGTCTGATCGGGTGGTTTTTATTGGTGGATGAGGCTGGCTGCCGTACACACAGTCGAAGCAGGAGCGAGCGTCACCTCCGTGGTCCAGCAGGTACTTGAACATGGGAAGGTATTTCATGGAGAACATATAGACGGCAGGGAAGGTGGTGGGGTGGGTGGGAATGGCAGCGTTGATGTTGGCGCCATGCTCAACCAGCAGGGTGATAGTCTGAATGCAGCCGTGCCTTGCAGCAACCATCAGTGGCTTGAATACGTCGAGGTTTGGGTCGGCGCCAGCAGCCAGCAACAGGCGCACTGCATCGACGTTGTTGTTGATGACAGAGAAGTAGAGTATGGAGCTGCGGCGGTCTGCATAAAGTCTTGACCGTTCCTCTGATAGCTGAGCATTGACATCAAATCCCGCCTCAATCAACATCTCCAGTATGTCGTCACAGTTACGCTCTGCTGCCAGGTGTAGTGGACTGATACCAGTCCGCCGGATTCTGGTCTTACTGGTGGCTGGGATCAACATGGACACAATTCTGGAAACAAGATGCAGCTCAGGACAAGAATTTAGCAAGAAATATTCAGAAAATATATTGTAACTTAATCCTGATTAAGGATTATTTCCTTCATCTTTTAATCTCAGTCCTACTTTTATCCTGAGCTCTGTGCTACGAGGAAGGTTCAACATGTCCAGAGTGTCTTCTGGTAGCTGGTTTAAGACACTTACTGTCAGATCACACTAAAGGGTGTCGTGATGGTTATCCTATCTCCAAATTAACCCAGGTTTCTGACTCAGTGTTCCCATAGGTCAAGTCAAGCCAGGATAAAAATTTGATATTAAAAAAAACAAAAACATTAAGAGGAAATGGTTAAAATAAATATCAATCAAGCTTAAAAGCCAGCACAAAGAAATGGGCCCTGGGATTTAAAACCTGATAGTTTCTGAACAGCTCTGATATGAAGCAGACTGTTCCTCAGTTTAGGAGCAGCAACTGAAAAAACTTGGTTCTGGTTACAGTTGTAAGCCAAAAAGTCTGGGACGAGCTGGGTTGACAACCTCAGTGCTCTAACTGGAGGATGTTAGTGTAGCAGCTCAGATAAGTATGACACAGCCATACTATTTAAACCTTTAAAAATAATTAATAAAATTAAACTGGATCCTGAAACCAACAAGAAGCCAATGAAGAGAAACAAACAGATGATATCCTAGCCATATTTAAAAATATCAGTTTTCCTTTAATTGAGATTCAATTGTCCACCATCATCAGCCTTCTGTCCAGTTGATCTCTCTGAGCTAACAACAGCAATAGTCTCTTCTAAACCATCAACTTGTATGTTAGACCCAATCCCAACCAGACTGTTCAAGGAGGTTTTCCCCTTAATCAATACTTCCATATTGGATTTGATCAATCGGTCTTTGTTGACAGGATATGTACCTCAGACTTTTAAGGTTGCTGTAATTAAACCTTTACTTAAAAAACCTACTCTTGATTCAGAAGTGTTGGCTAATTATCGACCTATATCCAATTTTTGTGATCATTTCCACAGAAATAATCTGTTTGAAGAGTTTCAGTCAGGATTCAGAGTGCATCATAGCACAGAAACAGCACTGGTGAAAGTTACCAATGATCTCCTCTTAGCCTCTGATAGCGGACTTGTTTCTTGTCCTGTTGGATCTCAGAGCTGCATTTGATCCGATCGATCACAGCATTCTGTTACAGAGACTTGAACATGTTATTGGGATTAAAGGAACTGCATTAGGCTGGTTTAAATCATATTTATCTGATAGATTCGAGTTTGTTCTTGTAAATGAAGAATCTACACCAGAGTAAGTCATGGAGTTCCTCAGGGTTCTGTACTTGGACCGATTCTTTTGACTTTATACATGCTTCCATTCGGTCACATTTGACCCTTTAAAATCAGGACCATCCTGTCTCAGAGCAGAGAAACTGCTCCATGCATCTGTTCCTTCAGGACTGAACTACTGTAATTCCTTATTATTGTTCTGTCCCACAGATTCTCTGAAAAGCCTCCAGCTGATCCAAAACCCTGCAGCCAGAGTTCTGATGAGATCTAACAGCAGAGATCATGTTTCTCCAGTTTTAGCTTCTCTTCATTGGCTCCCTGTTAAATTCAGAATAGAATTTAAGATTCTTCTCCTCACATATAAAGCTCTTAATGACCGAGCTCCATCATATCTTAAAGATCTCACAGTTGGATATTTCCCCAACAGAGCACTTTGCTCTCAGGCTGCAGGTTTCCTTGTGGTTCCCAGAGTTTCTAAAAGCAGAATGGGAGGCAGAGCCTTCAGTTATCAGGCCCCTAAAAGCAGAATGGGAGGCAGAGCCTTCAGTTATCAGGCCCCTAAAAGCAGAATGGGAGGCAGAGCCTTCAGTTATCAGGCCCCTAAAAGCAGAATGGGAGGCAGAGCCTTCAGTTATCAGGCCCCTAAAAGCAGAATGGGAGGCAGAGCCTTCAGTTATCAGGCCCCTAAAAGCAGAATGGGAGGCAGAGCCTTCAGTTATCAGGCCCCTAAAATCAGAATGGGAGGCAGCGCCTTCAGTTATCAGGCCCCTAAAAGCAGAATGGGAGGCAGAGCCTTCAGTTATCAGGCCCCTAAAAGCAGAATGGGAGGCAGAGCCTTCAGTTATCAGGCCCCTAAAAGCAGAATGGGAGGCAGAGCCTTCAGTTATCAGGCCCCTAAAAGCAGAATGGGAGGCAGAGCCTTCAGTTATCAGGCCCCTAAAAGCAGAATGGGAGGCAGAGCCTTCAGTTATCAGGCCCCTCTCTGTGGAATCAGCCAGCTGCCAGTTTGGCTTCAGGAAGCAGACACCCTCTCTGCCACTCAGAGGCTGTATTTTCTACGCCCTGCTCTTTCCCGTTATATGGATCGCGAGTGATCTAAACATCTTCTGAAGGATGCCGACTTTCGCCAAACTGTTCTCGGTGAGTAAATAAGCGTATTTCATGCCAGAAATAAGGTCTAGGTTTAAAAATACCGGAGTTCCCCTTTAATGTTACATTGTGTATTGGTTTGAACCTCATAAAACACAGTGTACCCACATGTCACTGCTTCTCTGGGCAGCGATGTGAAGCGGTAACAGTCCTGTCCTACCAGGCTTGTTAGCATCAGCATTCTGGGACAGGAGCAGTTCAACGATCTCTTCGTGTCCATTTTTAGCAGCTTCATACAGAGCTGTGGCCCCATCATCTGCCTGAGTGTTAATGTCTGCACCTGCAGGAGAACCAGGATGAGAAAATGGGATCAGTACTCAGGAGTCAGCTCTCAAGGACCTTGGCCACCCTTCCTCGTTCTGGTTCTGATGGAGGTTTCTTCCTGTTAAATGGGAGTTTTTTCTTCCCACAGTCGCCTCGTGCAGCTCAGGATGGGAGATTGGATCAATGAGAAGTTTCAGAGCCATCTGTTGGTTTCCTTGGATGGGCTATTCTTTTAAATTGGCTGTGTATGAATTGGACTAATTTGGAATTTAATTAATTTGATTTGATTGGATTATGATTGGATTACAATTAATTCAATCATTCATAACACTAAGAGAGAAGGGATTTCAGATTGTAGTGACTCTGGATAAATATTTTCAACCTAACAGTCAAATAACCTGATTCTCAACAGGATTTTTTTTTCCAGAACTATGACAACAAGGAGAGTGCAATTCCGAAATAGAAGTTTATCTATACCATCCCAATCAGTCCATCATCACAGCATCAGCTCCTCATTCACAAAGCTAACTCCTCCTGCAGACCATGGTTATCTCCCAGCATGCACAGGGGAATCCCTACAGATGGTCTGAACTCTGTTCCATCAACCAAAAAGGTCACATGACCCTCCTCTCCTCAGTGACCTCCACCGGCTGCCCATGGCTGCCTGAATCAGATCCAGTCCCTGATGCTGCCTACAGAGATATTTCTGGGTCTGCAGCAGCAGTTTAATCTCAGTCATACAGGCTGATGCTCCTTCTGAACCTCTATGTTCCTCTCAGGAACCTCATCTGGTTCTGCCATCCCTACAAACAAGGCATTCTCCATCTGGACTGTTCTCACTGGTGGTTGCATGATGGTGGAATCAGCTACAGATGCCGTCAGAGCAAGGTCTCCCTCCTCAGAGAACACCTCTAACTCTCACTCTGGACTGGTTCTACTTGGACTCTGACATTTAAACAGATTTATATTGATTTAGCACTCTATCCCCGGTTTCAGCACACTCGGCCTAGACTGCTGGGGGACCTCCCATGATGCACCTCTCCTCACTTTGTTCCTGTTATTTTCCATGTACAGATGACATCATTGCTGTCATTAACTTGTGTTTCAGCAGGTATCTCTGGCCTGGTGTTACGCTGCTTGTTGTCCCCTCTTTCCTGTCCTCTCAGTCCCAGCTGGTCCAGGCAGATGGATCCTTCCTGGTTCTGGTTCTGATGGAGGTTTCTTCCTGTTAAAAAGAGTTTTTTCTCTCCACAGTCGCCTCGTGCTTAATCAAGACGGGGGATTGGATCAAAGGGAAGTTTCAGTGTAATCTGTTGGTTATCTTAGCTAGGAAACCTTTTGAAAATTAGCTCTGAATGAATTGGATTTTTTTCAGTTACCAGTCTTTTTTTTTTTTTTTTGGACTGTTAGTACACTATGTCATTATTAGTTCATCGTGGACCGACTAGTTAACAGCAGAAGTATTTAGCACTAGCATTAAAGAGTTCAGTAAGTTCTTCAGGTACCATGTTTAAGGAGAAAGCGCAGGGTGGCGAGTTGCCCGCTCTGAGCGGCTGTGAACAGCGGGCTGATGCCGTACATATTGCGGAGGTTGTGATTGGCTCCAGCTTTCAGCAGCATCTCACATATCTCCACGTTGTTTCGGAGTACAGCTTCATGCAGAGCCGTCCAGCCCTGAATGCAGCGGGTATTCACCTCTGCTCCATGATTCAGCAGCCCCGCCACGATGGCAGCGTTGCTCTTTTCGCTTGCTGCAGGAGAACAAAAGCCAAATATTAGAAGTAACTACACAAAAAACTGCAGGAATCCCTTCATTAGAGAGGTCACATTGGGATTCTGTAGCTTTGCTTTAGTGTATCACAGTAATTCATGCTGGTAAAATGTAATTCTCTCACACACAAAACACCTGATGAGGAGTCAAACTTTTTCAAACAGTATTTGCTCATCATGAAACATTCAAGTGGTGCATGAAACTGTTCAGTTAATGGTCCATTAATCAAGTGGTATTATAAAAACTAACCAGGAAGAATTAAGAGTCATAAAGCTCATCTGTAGTTTACCAAGAGCTAATCTAAAGAATGAAATAAATCTCTTGGATGAGAAGAAAAAGTGTGATATTCTAAACAGACGCCTGATTCCTGGACGCAGTTTAACTCTCAGGTGATCTAAAGCAGTGATGCGTTCACCGTATCACGGTCTATTTACCTTTGTAGAGTGGAGTCTCTTTATCGTAGTTTGCGATGTCTGGCGCAGCTTCATTTTCCAGCAGCACCTGAACACATCCCAGATGGTCTCTGCTGGTGGCAACAAGCAGCGGCGTCTCGCCACATACCGCCCTCTTGTTGATCATCCCAGGCTGAGCTGCTCACACAAATGGACAAATAGCATCATCTTTATAACATCATGGTGTCGCTGTCTATATGTGTGAACTTACCTGACAGGAGCATTCGCAGACAGGTGTCCTGGCCGAACCAGGCGGCCTGGTGGACCGCAAGCCAGCCCGGTTTACTGGACAGCATCAGGTTTGTTCCCGGACGCATCGCCAGCTCTTTCACTCGTACTGCATCACCTTCACGGATGGCTTTGAACAGAGGCTCCTCCTCCCTGAGGGGACAAAACCTGTCAGTCACCTGTACACCTGTCTCAACTGGTTTACCTGTCTCAACTGTTTCACCTGCCTTAATTGGCACACCTGTCTCACCTGTAAAACTGCACACCTGAATCATAGACAAAGTTGTACACCTGTCCCACCAGAACGCCTGAACTCATCTCTGTACATCTGCACAGGTGAGTCAGGTGGTTCCTCGATTGAAACTCACTCTTCAGGTTCTGGAGCGATGTGGATCAGACTGCCATCAGCTCTACGGTACGCCACCATCCTCCTGCCAGAACCCGTTATGAACCGGCTAACTGTCCCGTCAAATGTCTTCCTGTCGGCACCAAGAGCACACTCAATGAGAGCAGCCAATCGGAGCTCAGCAGGAGCTCTGCGAGATGTTAGAGTGAGCCAGGATCTAATTTGCTTTAATTCAATTCAAGTCTGTCACATCAAGCTAAACTAATTGGAGCACAGAGACAGGTGGAGCAGCCAATCAGAGCACAGAAACGGAAAGTTTCCAGTATGGCAGATATCCTAATAGCCGTCTGTTCAGACTGTTAGAGCTGAAACATCAAACAGCAGAAATAGCAGCCAGAGCAAAGGCAATCTTAATTCAGAATATGTTAATAAATTAATGCACATTAACTCATTTAATGTAGCACAAAGGAAACAACAACAATATATTTCAAACAGTTAATATTTTATCAAGATGTTTAGGGGTATAAGATTCTTCCAGAATGCAGAGATAAGACGAAAATGTATATCTGTGAGGGTTCACAACAAAGACACCAATCTAACATGTAAAGTCCTTCATGCTGACCTGGAGTCAGTTAGAGAAGACTTTTCGACTCATCTCATCCGCCGTACACTCAATGGAGGAGGAGGACATCAAGAGACAAGGAAGGGCACAAAAGGCCAAACTAATGCACTCAGAGACTCCCACAGATACAGCCATGTCTGTCTGTAATAATGTTCTATCAGGAAACAGAAGACGAGTTAAAGTCGACGGTCTCTCAGCAACACGATGACCTTACACATCCAACAACACAATAAGAGTCTTTTCCAAGTTGGACCTCCGGAACGCCTATCACCTCATCAGGATTCGCGAAGGAGATGAATGGAAGACCGCGTTCAACACACCCCATGGACAGTTTGAATATCTTGTCATGCCCTTTGGACTCACTAATGCCCCCGCCGTTTTCCAGACCCTCATGAACGGCCTCTTCCGGGATATGCTGAACCATTTCATTTTCATCTACTTAGATGACATCCTCATCTTCTCTCGGTCTCTCAAGGAACACCCGTCAGCATGTGAGGTTAGTTCTCCAGCGTCTGCTTCAAGATAAGCTGTATGTCAAACCAGAGAAATGCGAGTTCCACGCCCCCTCCGTCAGCTTCCTTGGTTACATCATCGCTCAAGGCCAGCTGGAGCCTGACCCTGTCAAAATAAGAGCCATCGCCGACTGGCCTCCCGAGAACCGCAAGGAGCTACAACGCTTCCTAGGTTTCGCCAACTTCTACCGCCGCTTCATCAGGGATTACAGTAAAGTAGCCGACCCACTTACTTGTCTGACCTCCACCAAGATCACCTTCCAGTGGACCCCTGAGTCCAATCGCGCCTTCTCCAAGCTTAAGTCTCTGTTCACGAGTGCCCCCATCCTTAAGTATCCAGATCCTCCCCTCCAGTTTGTGGTGGAGGTTGACCCCTCTGATGTAACTACGACGTGGGTAACCGTGAGTTGCTGGCGGTGGTTCTGGCTCTTCCGTAGTGGAGGCACTGGCTCGAGGGCTGCAAGCAAGCATTTCTTATATGGACAGACCACAAGAACCTCTCTTACCTCCCCTCTGCTCACCGGCTCAATCCACGTCAAGCCCGCTGGTCGCTGTTCCTCAGCAGGTTCAATTATACGCTGTCTTATCGTCCCGGCAGTCGTAATGGAAGACCGGACTCGCTCTCCCGCATTTATTCACCCTCAAGTCCCCAGAATATGGATCCTATTACTCCCTCCACCTGTGTGGTGGGGGTGGCATCATGGGAGATTGAGTCGGTGGTGAAGGAAGCTCAGAGGAACGTTCCGGATCCTGGCGGTGGTCCTCCTAATTGTTTGTTTGTTCCCCCAGCAGTCCGGTCACAGGTTCTTCAGTGGGGACATTCGTCTAAACTGACGTGTCATCCAGGAACCCACCGTACCTTAGTCTTTCTCCGCCATCGCTTCTGGTAGCCGGGGATGGCCAGGGATATTCGTGAGTTCGTGGCTGCATGTTCTGTCTGTGCCAGAAGCAAAGCTTCCCATCGGCCTGCTGCAGGTCTGCTGCATCCTCTACCCATCCCCAGCCGCCCTTGGTCACATATTGCCGTGGATTTCGTCACCGGGTTACCCCCATTTGAAGGTAACACAGTCATACTCACCATCTTTGATAATTTCTCCAAAGCTGTGCATTATGTTCCCCTCCCAAAATTACCCTCTGCCTTGGAGACCGCAGATCTTCTGTCCAAGCATGTGTTTAAGCTCCACGGGATTCCCATTGATATTGTGTCTGATCACGGACTGAAGTTTGCCTCCCGAGTGTGGAGCGCTTTCTGTAAAACGGTGGGTGCAGCAGCCAGTCTCTCCTCGGGTTATCATCCCCAGACAAATGGCCAGACAGAACAAGCCAATCAGGACCTGGAAGCAGCGCTGCGCTGTGTGACCGCTCATCACCTGGTCTCCTGGAGCTCCTTCCTGCCCTGGATCGAGTATGCACACAACTCCCTCTCATGTCCCCATTCATGGCTTGTTACGGCTTTCAACCCCTGTCGTTCCCAGTCCAAGAGGAGGAGGTAGCAGTTCCTTCCGTGGAGGAGCATCTTCGGAGGATCCGGGAGGTTTGGAGGAACGTGAGGGCAGCACTCACTCGCTCCGCTGAGAACAACAAGCGGCTAGCAGACCTGCATCGCTCTCCGGCCCCTGAGTATGAGGTCGGGCAAGAAGTGTGGCTCTCTTCCCGAGATCTTCCACTCCAAACAGAGTCACGTAAGCTGGCTCCCCGTTATGTGGGGCCCTTCACAATTTCCCGAATAATAAACCCTTCCTCTGTCCGTCTTATCCTCCCAGATTCTATGAAGATTCATCCCACGTTCCATGTTTCCCTCCTCAAGCCTGTCTCCATCAGTGACCTCAGCCCTGCCAATCTGGCACCAGTTAAAGCCTGCTCTCTCCTGGCCCGCGGTGTCGGATTATTGTCTCACATTGGACGAACACGCATGCCAGTTGTATACGCCCAGCCAGAGATCTGGACCCAGCCCAGCCTGCCACCGAGCCAGCCCGCAGCCCGTATCCGAGCCTGTCTTCACGAGCACCTACACGAGATCATCGGAACACGGGAACTACTCATCTCACGAGCCTTGCGCGGAGTCACCCGGACCCGGAGCCTCCTTCCACCTCACTTGGACCCTGGTTCATTCTCCTCACCTCCTGAAATCCTTATTTCCCCCTCCCTGAATAAATCCTTTTTGACCTCTACCTTCTGTCTCCTGTTCGCTTTTGGATCCAGTCCTCTCCAGCCCCTAACAGGACAGAGGTTTTCAGTTTCATTGTCAGTACTTACGTTACTTACTACTTCTTCATGTAGGAGTTTGGAAAAAAGAGATAAAGAGTTCTGGTAGGGGATTTAGGAGCTAAAACAGGAAGATAACAAGCCTTAAGACAGGTTTGACCAACCAGTAAGAGATATCCAACTGGATTATCTCTGTGATGGGCTGTTGACCTGTCCAGGTGTGGCTGACACCACAACAAACCTGCCAAGAAAGAACAGACTAGTGAAGCACGGTGGTGGCAGCATCATGTTGTGGAGATGTTTTTCCATCAGGGTTGATCTAAATTCAAAAAATGATGGACGGTGCTAAAAACACGCAAATTCTTGAGGATAAAACCTGTTCCGGTCTTCTGGGGAAACTGGAGATTCACTTTCCTGAGTGACAATGACCCTCAGTTTACTGTGAAAGCAACACCTGGTTAAAAAAGAAGCGTTTTAAACATTTTGAGATGTTGAAGTCAATATCTAGACCTCCATCTGACTGAGAATCTGTTCTTGACGGAGCTAGAGCAGTTTAAAACTAAGAAATGGGTAAAAATGTACTTAAAATGTGCAAAGTAAGGCATCACAATAGGAACACAATGACTAAGAAAGAGATGTGTCGAAGTGACATTTGGTCTTTCTATTTTCTTATTTCAATGTTTGAAACTCTTTTGTTGATGTTTTTATTGTGGGAGTCCCATTTTCCACCTATATCCCTCTGGGGTCTGAGTCGTAATGACGTCATGCGATCTGAGCACGCCGGCGTGATCATAGACCTCAGAGGGATATTTTCAGATATAATTTCCAAGTTAGAATTCAAGGTCAGACTTACAGATCAGTAGGACATACAGTCCAGGGTTTGGTGTCAAAGAAAGTGGACATGTTCATTTGGAGTCCGACAGAATTATGTTTGTGCTTCATCAGTGCAGATCTGATTGTGGGTTTATCTGCAGTCTGGTCTTCAGCAGTGGACTGCAGATCACTTTCCTCTTCCATGTGCTTGAATGTTTGGATCGCTGTTTAACTGAATGAAAGTTCAAAGATGCTTGGGTTAACCTCTTGATCACGGTTCTGCCTCATTGGTAACTGTGTTTCAGCTCTGTTGACAGACAAGCTGCTGCTCACCATTCTTTCTCCCTTCATCATGTTCAGTTTCTTAGAACTCTGCTGGTTTCTGCAACGTGGGCTGAAGTATAACCCTTTGTTTGGATCTCACCTTGAAACCTCAAAGTTTCTGCTCCTGGAGTCGTTTCCTCATTGATGAAAGAAACCACTTCACATTATCTTGATTTCCATACTCAACAATCTCTGAGCTCACAACAAAAACAGCTTCTAAACAAACAAGAAACAGCACGTCCAATTACTTCTGACACCCTGAACCTCCTGTTTGAAAGGTCTGTACCTCGACACAGTTTTGTTATGAAGTAAAGCTGCTGAGTTTCAGGCTTGCGTTTTTTTTCAGGAAGTATGAAAATAAAAACTGAGGTTACGTACAGATCAGGAGGCATTGCCGCCGGAGGGTTTGGAGAACTGTAGTGTGCAGTGATCTGGGCATCCGGTGGATTATGGGAGCTGCAGCCATGTTGGTTGGTGCTTTGAGCTAAAGAGTTTTGTCTGCTGTGACTTTGAGAAGGCTGTGTGGTTGTGTCGGTGGTGCTGCAGTGTGTCTCGGTTAGACTGCGCTCAATGGCGAGTTGCAGAAGCTGGTCATCGCTCAGATTGCTGTAGATAGAATAATCCTCCAAGGCTGCATCAGGAGCTGCTGAACTTGATCGAGAAATGCTGGCTGCCGCCATGACAGAGCAGAGAGGCTCAACAGTCTGAAACAAACAAGAAGAAAAACACAGAGACTTCATGAGCCTACCTCAGAATTTTCTCCAAGATACAAAATAATTTCATTTGTAATGTCATTCCGCTGTTATAAATTTAGGAATTTCTTTCATTTTACTACATGATCCATTACACTTTCAGGTTTGACATTTGTCTTTTATAAACCTGAACAGAGCTGAGCAGAAACAACTTCAGGATTCAGAGTTGCAAAGAACAGATATTTAATATCCATACCATCAGGAAAAAGAGTCAGAGCTGTATTTGAAAATAGTGCCTTTATGAACTCCACAACATACCAATTATTTGAGCGTCTGCCCTCAGTCACTAACACAAAGGGCATAAATGATTCTAAAAGCTGCAAAAGCAGTCAAACAGAGACAAAAGACGGTCAAACTTTAAACTGAAGACCTCACAGCTGCTGCAGATGAAGCTGCTCACCTCTGCCTCTGAAATCCAGAGATTATTCAAGTGTTTCCTTTGTCTGGTCGGTCAGTTTATCTGCACAAGCCTGGAATTGGTGCCCGAGTGGGGGAGGAGGTTCTTTAAGGTTTATTTTAAGGACCTGCAGCGTGAGCTTTTTGGCCAGCTGACCTTTTACTGACTCTAATGTTTCAGTTGGAGTCACCCAAAGCTTCGGGAAAACAGCTGAATCACAGTGACTCAACAGCCCCGTCAAACCACAAAAACATGCAATGTCTACATTTCGGACAGTTCCACATGTCGGTATTTAACATTTTTAAATGCCTGTGGTTAGTGCACGTGGCCTTTGCTTAAAGTCTGGATGGTATATGAAAATAGGAAAATGTCAACAACAAGACTCAGAGTTGTTTAGGTAAAGCAACAGGACAGGACACTGCCAGGTGATTGGCATGCTTTGGTGCCATCCAGGTCCGATTGTGTTGGTTGGTACGACAACATTCACATGCAAGGCCAAAGTCATTCATACATCAGTCCCAAACTATGTATCCAAAGAGTAAAGAAAGCATAAAACAGGTACAGAAGCAATGAAGACACTGAGGCATGTATCTAAAATATAAAGTACCAGAACGTACATATTTCAAATGTTTAATTTGTAGGAACTTAACATGACAACGTCTTTTCCTGGTGACTGTGTTCTGTAAATGTTTTAATGAACAAGGCTTTTTGAAAAAAAAAAGAGGAGCTCTTTCTAAAAACATTGAGCAGTTTTCTTGTTGAGTAAACAGCGTTACACTGACTTGTGCCCACATGCACCTCGCAGGTGTGCACGTGAGCCGAAAGCAACCTGACACTGTCCCAGCCTCTCAGTACACAGTTCTCTATAAGCTTCATCATCTGCTCTGAGAAACACACAATGGGTGGATGACCGATAGGTTTGTTTCCTGAAATCAGTTGTGTGGTATGTTCTTTTTTTCTGGACCATCTTTGGATGAACCCACCTCTTGTAGAGAAACCGGCAAAGGGCGGTGGTGGAGGTTGCACAGTTTGGGACGTCGGGCAGTTGTGATGGAGGGATCTGGAAGTCTCAGTCTGACATCTGGAGTGGCCAGGGGTGCATGATGAAGTGCTGAGCTTTGATCTGAGTCTATCTGAGGATCAGACAGGTGACTGTAAACACTGTGGTCATCCAGACTCTGCTCATAGGCGGCCATGTTGGCTCTAAGACAGGCACCATTCACCTGAGAACAACTTAGCAGATTTTTTACTGTTAGCAGACCTTACCTGATGAAGCATTTCCCTCCATTCAGACACACAAAAAACTGTGGATGTTTGACACACCTGGAAACTGTCAGAGAGTTCACTCCTCAACGTGCGTTTCTGATGTAACTAAAACACAAGCCAACAAAGATTACTATCACATCATCAAGGAGTTATGACAGCAAAACAATCCATAAAAAACTATAAATAGACTCTGTTGCTTCTGTCCTTTTAAATCATGTTGGACCTGCAACCCTCCAACAAACAACCTGAAACATAATCCAATGCCACAGGATTCTGTCCAAATACTTAAAGTTACAGCAACTTGATTCACAGTGAAATGTTTGAGGTTCTTTCTGAAATCCTAAACGATATAATAGTGTAATTCTATAACGATACTGAGTAACATCATAAAGTGGAAATATGCTGTAACATGAAATAAAAGCAAACTTAGAAATGACACTTCCAGTTGGAAAAGAAAACCTCCCAAACAAACCATAACAACATTTTCAGTCCAAATATGAGAGACCATAAAAGCACCACACTGTTTAACACAAACACAGCAGAGCCCCGAGGAACCCTCGCCTGTGAAACCGTCCAATCAGAGCACAGTCTGTTTCTGCTCCGGATATGAGGAGGAGGCAGCTGATCTGAGGTCTTAATCAAAGGTCCTTCAGCCGGAAATTCTGCTGAATGCGGCTCAAACAGAAGAAACTGACCTCAAATATTCAGATTGAGCAGCAGAGCGCGTCACAGTAATCATCATCCAAAGTCACAGTGAGGAGAGGCACCACCCACTGACCAATGAAAAAACAAGAAGCAGTGGGATCTGTTCCCGGGTCAGACTCTGAACTCTGGGTTTAAATGTCAGTGTGATAGAAATCTCTCCCAGATCACAGAATCAAGGCCCTAAACTGTCTCATGAGGACAGAAAGAAAAGTTAGTTTAATTTAAAAAGAATGATCCAGTTCTCACACACAGTCAGGGTCCTGCTTGCTCAGGTCATATGACCCAGTGAGCTCTGAGTTAATATCTCTGCACTGGAACTGGACCAGAAACAGGACGACATGTCAACAGTTTATTCTCTCTGTCTGAAAGATTTTTGCTTCAAACTTGTTCAGTTAATGACTGATAACTTACTTAGCAACTGTCATATCCGTGCAGTTCAAAGATATAGTCCAATTTAAGCCAAATTAGAATCTAATTAATTGAATTTCAAATTAGTCCAATTCATACAGAACCAATTAAAACAGTAGTCTAGCTAAGGAAACCAACCGATGTCTCTAAAAATTCTCTTTGATCCAGTCTCCTGTTCTGAGCTGCATGAGGCAACTGTGGAGAGAAAAAACTCCCTTTAACAGGAAGAAACCGCCATCAGAACCAGAACCAGGAAGGGTCCATCTGCCTGGACCAGCTGGGGCTGAGAGGACAGGAAAGAGGGGACAACAATCAGCGTAACACCAGGCCAGAGACACCTGCTGAGAGAGAGAAACACAAGTTAATGACAGCAATGATGTCATCTGTACATGGAGGGAGGAGAGGTGCATCATGGGAGCTCCCCCAGCAGTAACAACAGGAAGTAAAGGCATCATCTCAGAAGTAACTTCACTATATTTAATATTTTCCAGAAAAATATCGACTGCATCAGTAAACCTTCTGACAGACTTAAGTAAATCTTCATCAATAAATCAGACAGTATGATGACCTTTGACCTCTCAAAGCTGTTGTGCTGGCTGTGTTAGCATCCAGGATTTAGCATGACAGTCTCACCTTGGGTTGCCAACCATCCCTTGAAAAACAGGATAATCCCGGATTTAGCTTGGTGCTTTTGTTTCCAAATATGGGACGATTCCATTATTGAAGGTATGGTTGGCAACCCTATTCTCACCAGGTGAGGGTCACACCTGTCCTGCTGCCGACTTTAGTCCAAAGTTCCTTCTTTTAAAAAAAAATCCAGATAATTTACAGATGTTGGATGTGATTGTCAGGGGTCAGAAGGAAAAAGCTTTCACAGGTGAGGTAAGACAGGAATTGAGCCCTCAGACCTCAGGGGGGGGGGGGGTTACAGACAGAAGAGCAGGTATGGACACACCAGAGTTCTTACACCATTAAAATGTTCTCTGAGTTTTTTTAGTTAAAGGCTTATGTATTTGAATTCTTGACTGAACCTAAAGTCTGACAGATGTGGTTCCGCTTCTTTGAGACCATCCCTCTGCTCTGATGGGTGGTACTGACGGACACGGAGGCGGTTCGGTGGGCATGCGCAGAGAAGTAAAAGGTTTTAGCTGAGTTTGTCTTTGAGGTGAGGAGGAGTTGTTTCCAGGTTTAACTCGTGTTCTCCTTTTTAGGGTTCTATAGCAGCAGTTCTGCAGGAGGCGCTGTGGAGAACAGAACACGCTGTGTTCCGCTGACGATTTTAACTTTTTAAACTGGACTTCTGTTTAACTGAGCAGGGGACCGGAGTCCGGTTTGGGTTTCCGTCCTCTCAGACCGCGGTTCGGCGGAATAATCCACCCCGGGTTCTGGTGCGGGATGATGCTCGTCATGAAACCGGAGCTCGGAGGACTCGATTTTAGCCGAACTGAGGATTCGATCATGATGCGTCTGTTTGGAACCTGGTGGCCAGCTTTATTGGACAGTGACTGCTTGAATGGTCAATGAATTGACTTTTAAACGGAAGCTGGCGGACAGCAGTCTCCTTGGTAACAGATAGTGACAGCCCCCCACCCCCTCCCTCGCCGGTCCGCCCCCATCCTCATCAGGAATGGTCGGTGCTGAGCTCCGCCGCCTGCTCTCATACTAACAACCAGTGACCAACTGGGCCGCTTATAGTGAGCAGATGTTCCCCGGCAGGATGACTCTGAGCCCCCCCAGCCTGCTGTGCGGCCCGCCGGAGGAGCTGCAGGAGCTGGGCTTCATCGAGCGGCCGATCCGCAGGAGCCTGAAGGTGGGTGTGCACGTCAGCATGTTCACACATGACGGGGAAGACAGGTGTTCTTAAACATCGGAATAAAGATGATGATAATGGTGGAACAGTTTGGATGAATCAGTGGGAGGAAGTTCAGCAGCCTCCGTGCAGGAAGCGGAGGGGAAACCCGCGATGTGCGCAGCATGACGCAGTTTGTCCGTCTGTCTGACTGCCTGTCTGACTGCCTGTCTGTCTGACTCTCAGCAGAGACAGAATGTCTCAAGATTTCCTGACTGCATCCAGTCAGTAAAGAATCCATCCACGTCCAGTGGATCAGTGATGAATACATGAACCAGTTGTCAGAAGAATCAGAGCACACAGCTTCCAGGTTGGATTACTGATGCTGCACATGCTAAATTTAAATCAATTTTATCAGATTGAGTCTGTAAAACACCAAGTTTGAGTCAAAGTCGTGAATTAATGTGAAAGACATAAGGAAGACCTGAAGGGTGAGGGACAGTAGGCATGAAGACGCTTTTACCTGAAATAGGTTTGTTGAAATTGGGAAAGGCTGTTAAAAAGACACTATATTGGAATGAGAAACACGAAGATGATAAATATAAGGGTATGCTTATATCAGGAAACCGGAGTCCGGTTTGCGTTTCCGTCCCCTCAGACCGCGGTTCGGCGGAATAATCCACCCTGGGTATATATTGACATATATATATGAGGACATGAAGGTGTTCAATGCTCTGATTCAGCTGCAGAAATGCCAGTGATCCTGTTTGATTGGACTGAAATCTCATCTATACTCTGATGCCACATGGTCCCCTCCTCCTCTGGCGGTGGGGGTGTGGCTTCAAAGTGATGATGATGATGATGATGTGAGGGGGCAGAGACTCTGACACAGACAGAAACATACTCTGATATGTTCACTGTTTCCCTTCAGAGCGCCGAGGAGATCGATCAGCTGACTGTGGACGAAGACCTGAATGATATTGAGAGAGCGGTCTACCTTCTCAGGTGAGCTGTGACATCACTGACATTTAAACCAGCAGAGTTTACATTCGTTACATTCTTGTGGTGATTCATCAGTTGGATTCAGACTCACTGTCCTGTAACCAACACTGTCATGTCAAAGTATTCACCCAATCAGGGCCCAGTTTATTGGTGGGGTCGTTCATTTAAACCCACATGAAGACTTTAAAGGTGCACTCTGTTCAGAAGATTACCTACAACTGTCACCACTGGGGGGCAATGTTTCACTGAGTGGGAGGGTGCAACTTACTGATGATGATGTACGCTCGGACAAAGTTCATCTCAGGTCAACTTTTCATACATAAAATGGATCACCGCTCTGTGGTCTGACAGGTTCACAGGGCCAACATGTAGTTTCCTCAAAGTAATCAGATTACTCTGACTCGGTGCTAATACTAACTAACTAACTAACTAGCTAACCCACATCAGTAGTGTAGAGATGAACAGTGGTTTGAAACAACACTACTGGGCAGCCAACATGTCAAAGTTCACTAACATTGAACTCCCTCTGTGATGAGCTGGTTATGGCACAGACGGTGCCCAACGGCGCATTCTCCATCGCGTTGTTTGTTTCTATGGCGACAACAACAGGAATATCGTCTCCTTCGACTGCCAGGTGACGATCGAGGGGGAAAAATCAGGAGCATGCGCAGAACGCTCGATCTGATCCACTGTCGTCTGCGTGCACGTTTAGTGCACGTTTGGACAGAGTTATCTCGGGTCTTAATTCGATTGCAAGTAACCCGATCCGATCCGATTTCTTGTCAGATTAAGGTGTCTCCATGAGCTGAATAACTCAGTCTTATTGTAATTTAGCCTTTAATCCGATCCGATGGCCCACATGTAGCCGCACTGATTGAATTTATCCTGAGTTGTTGTTCTGCGGCCCAGCAGGGAAGAGAGAATCAGTCGACGTGAAGGGCCCCCTCCTCCTGTTAGAGGAAAATGGATTGTGACCCGGTAAGCTGGAGCTAATTAAACTCAGCAGGTAATAAGCTGTCCTTACCCTGGGGATCTGAACTACTTCACTGAACTGATTCACAATCAGGACTCAGTCTGCTGGTTCTGAACTCATAACCTGTGAGGAACCAGAATAGAACAAAGTCTAACCCGACCTCCCCTCTGCCTCTCAGTGTGGGTCAGGAGGTGCAGCAAGTCAGCGTCATCAGCAACCTGCCGTCGCTGGTCCGTCAAACCCCGGCTGAGACCTTTCGCCGGGTTGTTCCCAAAGTTCGGGTACGTCAAATCTGTAAACCTGAAGGTCAAACATACCTCTAAAATTCACCTCTAAAACTTCTCCAACCTGTCTGACCCAGGACATCCTAAATGGAGCCGACGCTGAAATCCAGCTGGTAGCAGCAACTTCGTTTTTAACCATCCTGCAGGATGACATCATCCTGATCCACACACACACCTACTCCATCCTGAAGACGGTCCTACTACACCTGAACCACAGAGACACAGGTAAACTCACCACAGAGACACAGGTAAACTCACCTGAACCACAGAGACACAGGTAAACTCACCACAGAGACACAGGTAAACTCACCACAGAGACACAGGTAAACTCACCACAGAGACAGGTAAACTCACCACAGAGACACAGGTAAACTCACCACAGAGACACAGGTAAACTCACCACAGAGATACAGGTAAACTCACCACAGAGACACAGGTAAACTCACCACAGAGACACAGGTAAACTCACCACAGAGACAGGTAAACTCACCACAGAGACACAGGTAAACTCACCACAGAGACACAGGTAAACTCACCACAGAGACACAGGTAAACTCACCACAGAGACAGGTAAACTCACCACAGAGACACAGGTAAACTCACCACAGAGACAGGTAAACTCACCACAGAGACACAGGTAAACTCACCTGAACCACAGAGACTCAGGTAAACTCACCACAGAGACAGGTAAACTCACCACAGAGACAGGTAAACTCACCACAGAGACACAGGTAAACTCACCACAGAGACAGGTAAACTCACCACAGAGACAGGTAAACTCACCACAGAGACTCAGGTAAACTCACCACAGAGACTCAGGTAAACTCATCACAGAGACACAGGTAAACTCACCACAGAGACACAGGTAAACTCACCACAGAGACAGGTAAACTCACCACAGAGACTCAGGTAAACTCACCACAGAGACACAGGTAAACTCACCACAGAGACACAGGTAAACTCACCACAGAGACACAGGTAAACTCACCACAGAGACACAGGTAAACTCACCACAGAGACACAGGTAAACTCACCACAGAGACACAGGTAAACTCACCACAGAGACACAGGTAAACTCACCACAGAGACAGGTAAACTCACCACAGAGACACAGGTAAACTCACCACAGAGACACAGGTAAACTCACCACAGAGACACAGGTAAACTCACCACAGAGACAGGTAAACTCACCACAGAGACTCAGGTAAACTCAACACAGAGACACAGGTAAACTCACCACAGAGACAGGTAAACTCACCACAGAGACACAGGTAAACTCACCTGAACCACAGAGACTCAGGTAAACTCACCACAGAGACAGGTAAACTCACCACAGAGACAGGTAAACTCACCACAGAGACAGGTAAACTCACCACAGAGACTCAGGTAAACTCATCACAGAGACACAGGTAAACTCACCACAGAGACAGGTAAACTCACCACAGAGACACAGGTAAACTCACCACAGAGACTCAGGTAAACTCACCACAGAGACAGGTAAACTCACCACAGAGACACAGGTAAACTCACCACAGAGACACAGGTAAACTCACCACAGAGACACAGGTAAACTCACCACAGAGACACAGGTAAACTCACCACAGAGACACAGGTAAACTCACCACAGAGACAGGTAAACTCACCACAGAGACAGGTAAACTCACCACAGAGACACAGGTAAACTCACCACAGAGACACAGGTAAACTCACCACAGAGACACAGGTAAACTCACCACAGAGACAGGTAAACTCACCACAGAGACAGGTAAACTCACCACAGAGACACAGGTAAACTCACCACAGAGACACAGGTAAACTCACCACAGAGACTCAGGTAAACTCACCACAAAGACAGGTAAACTCACCACAGAGACAGGTAAACTCACCACAGAGACACAGGTAAACTCACCACAGAGACACAGGTAAACTCACCACAGAGACTCAGGTAAACTCACCACAGAGACACAGGTAAACTCACCACAGAGACACAGGTAAACTCACCACAGAGACACAGGTAAACTCACCACAGAGACACAGGTAAACTCACCACAGAGACAGGTAAACTCACCACAGAGACACAGGTAAACTCACCACAGAGACACAGGTAAACTCACCACAGAGACACAGGTAAACTCACCACAGAGACAGGTAAACTCACCACAGAGACTCAGGTAAACTCAACACAGAGACACAGGTAAACTCACCACAGAGACAGGTAAACTCACCACAGAGACACAGGTAAACTCACCTGAACCACAGAGACTCAGGTAAACTCACCACAGAGACAGGTAAACTCACCACAGAGACAGGTAAACTCACCACAGAGACAGGTAAACTCACCACAGAGACTCAGGTAAACTCATCACAGAGACACAGGTAAACTCACCACAGAGACAGGTAAACTCACCACAGAGACACAGGTAAACTCACCACAGAGACTCAGGTAAACTCACCACAGAGACAGGTAAACTCACCACAGAGACACAGGTAAACTCACCACAGAGACAGGTAAACTCACCACAGAGACACAGGTAAACTCACCACAGAGACACAGGTAAACTCACCACAGAGACACAGGTAAACTCACCACAGAGACACAGGTAAACTCACCACAGAGACAGGTAAACTCACCACAGAGACAGGTAAACTCACCACAGAGACACAGGTAAACTCACCACAGAGACACAGGTAAACTCACCACAGAGACAGGTAAACTCACCACAGAGACAGGTAAACTCACCACAGAGACACAGGTAAACTCACCACAGAGACACAGGTAAACTCACCACAGAGACTCAGGTAAACTCACCACAGAGACAGGTAAACTCACCACAGAGACAGGTAAACTCACCACAGAGACACAGGTAAACTCACCACAGAGACACAGGTAAACTCACCACAGAGACTCAGGTAAACTCACCACAGAGACACAGGTAAACTCACCACAGAGACAGGTAAACTCACCACAGAGACTCAGGTAAACTCACCACAGAGACACAGGTAAACTCACCACAGAGACACAGGTAAACTCACCACAGAGACACAGGTAAACTCACCACAGAGACACAGGTAAACTCACCACAGAGACAGGTAAACTCACCACAGAGACTCAGGTAAACTCACCACAGAGACACAGGTAAACTCACCACAGAGACACAGGTAAACTCACCACAGAGACACAGGTAAACTCACCACAGAGACACAGGTAAACTCACCACAGAGACACAGGTAAACTCACCACAGAGACACAGGTAAACTCACCACAGAGACACAGGTAAACTCACCACAGAGACAGGTAAACTCACCACAGAGACAGGTAAACTCACCACAGAGACACAGGTAAACTCACCACAGAGACACAGGTAAACTCACCACAGAGACAGGTAAACTCACCACAGAGACAGGTAAACTCACCACAGAGACACAGGTAAACTCACCACAGAGACACAGGTAAACTCACCACAGAGACACAGGTAAACTCACCACAGAGACACAGGTAAACTCACCACAGAGACACAGGTAAACTCACCACAGAGACAGGTAAACTCACCACAGAGACAGGTAAACTCACCACAGAGACACAGGTAAACTCACCACAGAGACACAGGTAAACTCACCACAGAGACAGGTAAACTCACCACAGAGACAGGTAAACTCACCACAGAGACACAGGTAAACTCACCACAGAGACACAGGTAAACTCACCACAGAGACTCAGGTAAACTCACCACAGAGACAGGTAAACTCACCACAGAGACAGGTAAACTCACCACAGAGACACAGGTAAACTCACCACAGAGACACAGGTAAACTCACCACAGA
>NW_027325367.1:109540-169540 GCF_036924035.1 Leuresthes tenuis
AGGAGGTCAGATCAATACTTTCTTATTGGTAATAAACACTTATTATTGTTACCTGTTCAAGAGATTGCCTTTCTGGTGATCTGGTTTAACCAACCCAAGCAGTGGCAGTGATATTTGTCAGATTATTGATGACCTCATCCACACAGTCGTGCGCTTTGTTGTGTCAAAGCAGAGAGAAATAGATTATTCTCATTGGTCAGCTGAGCTCATTCCACTTGTTCTACATCAGAACAGATACTCTGGAAAGAAGTGATTATGATTATCAATAGTGATTATTAATAATTCCTTGTATTTTCTAGTGAACACAGCTCCTTCAACTGGACTCCAATAATCTCTGAGCAGATGCTGAAAGTGCTGTTTAAACTGTTTCTGTCCTTCACAAAAAGCCCATTAAAGCAGCACAGAGATGTAAATGTTCAGAAACCTTCAATGAAAACCTGATCAAACTGATTGAAAGAGTTCAGCTTCTCTCTCTCTGTAATCTACTGTCACAGTGAGATCTACTTCGTTAGTATTAGTTAAATCAGGTCACCAGGAGTGAACCTGTGCTTGAAATTACACCCATGTACCTGAACAGATGAGTTCAGTAAAGAGTGCACCATCTTAGAGTTAACCCTTAATAACCTGCTGAGACTAGTTTGATAAAAAGCGGCTGTTGTTCAAAGTGAAGAATTTACTCAGAAATAACTTCTCTGTGTCTTGCAACACCGGAGCACCTGTCTGTCTCACCTGTACCTGTCTGTCTCTCCAGGTGCTGAGCCCTCTGCTGTATCAGAATCAGATGTCGCACTGTGTTCAGGCTCGTCTAGCCAGCTGTCGCATTTTGGGAAAAGTTGCCTGCAAGTTTGATTCTCACATGTGAGCTGACACCCATCCTACCATGAATGTATCTGACCAGTTACCGCGTGAACGGTTACAGCATCATTAGTCCAGAGCGCCTCGGCCTCTTAAACGGTTACAGCATCATTAGTCCAGAGCGCCTCGGCCTCTTAAACGGTTACAGCATCATTAACACAGAGCGCCTCGACCTCTTAAACGGTTACAGCATCATTAGTCCAGAGCGCCTCGGCCTCTTAAACGGTTACAGCATCATTAGTCCAGAGCGCCTCGGCCTCTTAAACGGTTACAGCATCATTAGTCCAGAGCGCCTCGGCCTCTTAAACGGTTACAGCATCATTAGTCCAGAGCGCCTCGGCCTCTTAAACGGTTACAGCATCATTAGTCCAGAGCGCCTCGGCCTCTTAAACGGTTACAGCATCATTAACACAGAGCGCCTCGGCCTCTTAAACGGTTACAGCATCATTAACACAGAGCGCCTCGACCACTTAAACGGTTACAGCATCATTAGTCCAGAGCGCCTCGACCTCTTAAACGGTTACAGCATCATTAACACAGAGCGCCTCGGCCTCTTAAACGGTTACAGCATCATTAGTCCAGAGCGCCTCGGCCTCTTAAACGGTTACAGCATCATTAACACAGAGCGCCTCGGCCTCTTAAACGGTTACAGCATCATTAAGACAGAGCGCCTCGGCCTCTTAAACGGTTACAGCATCATTAGTCCAGAGCGCCTCGGCCTCTTAAACGGTTACAGCATCATTAACACAGAGCGCCTCGGCCTCTTAAACGGTTACAGCATCATTAACACAGAGCGCCTCGGCCACTTAAACGGTTACAGCATCATTAAGACAGAGCGCCTCGGCCACTTAAACGGTTACAGCATCATTAACACAGAGCGCCTCGGCCACTTAAACGGTTACAGCATCATTAACACAGAGCGCCTCGGCCTCTTAAACGGTTACAGCATCATTAACACAGAGCGCCTCGGCCTCTTAAACGGTTACAGCATCATTAGTCCAGAGCGCCTCGGCCTCTTAAACGGTTACAGCATCATTAACACAGAGCGCCTCGGCCTCTTAAACGGTTACAGCATCATTAAGACAGAGCGCCTCGGCCTCTTAAACGGTTACAGCATCATTAGTCCAGAGCGCCTCGGCCTCTTAAACGGTTACAGCATCATTAACACAGAGCGCCTCGGCCTCTTAAACGGTTACAGCATCATTAACACAGAGCGCCTCGGCCACTTAAACGGTTACAGCATCATTAACACAGAGCGCCTCGGCCTCTTAAACGGTTACAGCATCATTAACACAGAGCGCCTCGGCCTCTTAAACGGTTACAGCATCATTAACACAGAGCGCCTCGGCCTCTTAAACGGTTACAGCATCATTAAGACAGAGCGCCTCGACCTCTTAAACGGTTACAGCATCATTAACACAGAGCGCCTCGGCCACTTAAACGGTTACAGCATCATTAACACAGAGCGCCTCGGCCTCTTAAACGGTTACAGCATCATTAAGACAGAGCGCCTCGGCCTCTTAAACGGTTACAGCATCATTAACACAGAGCGCCTCGGCCATGTTAACACTTACTATGTTTTTGTGCATCAGAGTGAAGAAGGAGCTGCTGCCGTTGGCCCGCTCTCTCTGTCAGGATGTGGAATCAGAGGTCCGAGCCTGTATGTGTCGTCAGCTTGAGAACATCGCCAGAAGTCTCGGGTAACTGCTCACAAAGTCCAGACCCAATGAACACTGATGAAAAACAGCCAAAGTGTGACTGAAATCAAATAAACGCAACAACACCAGCCCCGGTAAAACCACTGTGGACCAGCACCAACCAAATGATGACCAGTCACAAACACAAGCCTTCCAACAAGTAAAAAAAAGTCATCCAATCACAGCACAGCCGTGGTCAGACTGTGTTTTGTGTTTGTTCTTCAGGATGGATGAAACCAGGACTGAACTCCTTCCCGAGCTGGTGGAGCTCGCAGGAGACGAGGAGAGCAGTGTCCGCCTGGCCACGTTTGACACCATCATCAACCTGATGGAGATGATGGATGGTGGTGAGTTAGAGTTACAGCTCACAGCTCCTCAGACTGAATAATCAGATTCTGTTAAAGCCCCCTGCTCTTCTTCAGACGACCAGCTCCACGTCTTGGTTCCCATGGTGATGGCGGTGTGTGACGCAGCGTCACAGGTGGACGAAGCCGTGATGACATCATTGTCGTTCCAGTTTGGGAAGCTCTGCAGCAGCCTGGCAGGTGAGCTGTTGTCTGAAGCTACCACCGTCATGGCCGGCATGCTTGATTTGCTATCAGAGCTGTGACCACTGGAGGTCACATTTACATGTTTTTCATTTTAAAGTTTTGGATGGAAAGGTTTTTCTTCTTCTCTAAAAACAGCTTAAGCTGGAAACAGCATCTATTCAGACTTGAACATGTTCCTCACGTGACTGATTGCATGATCGATCAGCTGAGTAAACAAGGATCAGCAGATCCTCTGGTTCTGTTTGTGTCTTCTTCCTCGAGGTTTCCTTTTAGTTAGTTAAAGTTAGCTGGAACGCGGCCCACAGCGCTGCCTGCTGACAGTAGTTTATTTAGTTATTTTAAACCAGGTATGACAGAACATCTGATGAAGTTTCTGCAGTTTTTCATGTCACATTCTCTACACTAAACCCTGAGATCAAACACTTATGTAGTGCTGCCCCCTGCTGCCCCGGAGGTGTCGCCGTCGTTCGTGTACTGGTTCTATGTTAGTTCAGATCACATCACGAGACCCGGCAGGGGGCCTCTCAGAGGCGTCGGTTCTTCACGTTGGTTTGGTGCGTAAGAGGAGTTGATGCTGTCCACTGATCTGCTGAGGGGCAACAAAATCTGGAGGGGGTGTTTGGAAAAACAGCCGGATCAGAACCAGATGATACCACACCTCTGTTATTGGTAGATCTTTATGTTTCTGATGATCCGTCTTTCCATCAGGTTCCCTGTCAGACGAGCAAAAAAGTCGCTTTCTGGAGAAGTTCAAACTTCTGTGTGTCTCAGGACTGCAGACTGAAGGAAACCCACCCGATGGAAACAACGAGTTCACACTGATCCGCTGCAACTGCTGCTACAACCTGCCGGTAAGCACACGCACTCCGGGTTTCTTCAGGGTAATTAAGATTAAGATTAAGATTACTTCATTTTAATCATGCATCAAACAAAATTACTCCTCCGCATTTGACCCATCCAGGTTGGCTCCTGTTGAACACACACATGCACAGGGTCACACGGTCATGAAGACAGATGCCATACACTGGAGCGGTGGGCAGCATGGGGGCACAGTGCCTTGCTCCAGGGCTAATCGTGGTTCTTCTGTGTTCCTTTGGGTTCATGTTTCTGTATTTATCAGACGCTGTTATCCAAAGCGACTTACAAATGAAGATATAACAGCTTTATAAAAAGCTAACAATAAGCTCCATAGAAGGAACCCAGGAGTCCGACTCTGTCAGAGGGGACAGAGTAGAGATAGGGTGCAGGCATAGAAGGAAGAGCAGAAAGATAAAGAGCAGAGATAGAGGGGGGAGGGAAGTACAAGGTAAGTGCTGGGATAGGAGATGCTCTCTGAAGAGCTGGGTTTTCAGGAGCTTCTTGAAGATAGACAGGGACGCCCCTGTTCTGGTAGCGCTCGGTAGGTCATTCCACCATCGTGGGACGACACATGAACAGAGTTTGGATTGTCTTAGGCGTGGTGTAGGAGCTGCTAGACGACAATCCTGGGACCAACGGAGGGACCCAGTTGGGACAGAAGCCTTTGCAAGAGCATTCAAGTAGATGGAGCCGCTCCATTAAGCTCTTTGTAGCTAACATCAGGGACTTGGATCTGATGCTAAGGGCAGCCAGAGGAACTCAATGAACAGAGGGGGGGCGTGTTCTTTTAGGCTGATCCAAGACCAGAGGCAGAGGCACCACCGCCACAGGCTGGAGACCAGTTAGGAAACCAGTTAGGAAACCAGTTAGGAAACCAGTTAGGAGACCAGTTAGGAGACCAGTTAGGAGATCGTTGCAGGAGTCAAGGTGGGAGATGACCATGGCCTGCACCAGGAGCTGGGGGGCATGTTGGGTCAGGTATGGTCTGATCTTTCTTATGTTTAGTAATGCAAAGCGGCACGAACGAGCAACCGAGGTAACGGGATCTTTAAAGGTCAGTTGGTCATCAATCATGACACCCAAGTTTCTAGCAACCTTTGATGGAGCAAGAGATAGGGATTCAGTTTGGATGCAGATGCTTAATCATGGTTCCTCTTGGTTCCTTTGGGTTAATCATGGTTCCTCTTGGTTCCTTTGGGTTAATCATGGTTCCTCTTGGTTCCTTTGGGTTAATCATGGTTCCTCTTGGTTCCTTTGGGTTAATCATGGTTCCTCTTGGTTCATTTGGGTTAATCATGGTTCCTCTTGGTTCCTTTGGGTTAATCATGGTTCCTCTTGGTTCCTTTGGGTTAATCATGGTTCCTCTTGGTTCCTTTGGGTTAATCATGGTTCCTCTTGGTTCCTATGGGTTAATCATGGTTCCTCTTGGTTCCTTTGGGTTAATCATGGTTCCTCTTGGTTCCTTTGGGTTAATCATGGTTCCTCTTGGTTCCTTTGGGTTAATCATGGTTCCTCTTGGTTCCTTTGGGTTAATCATGGTTCCTCTTGGTTCCTTTGGGTTAATCATGGTTCCTCTTGGTTCCTTTGGGTTAATTTTGGTTCGTCAGTTATTCACCTGATGAGGTCTTTTACTGTCTCTCCGTCCAGGCCATGTTGGTGTTCGTGGATTCAGCTCACTTCCTGTCTGAACTCTACCCATTGTTCTCCGGTCTCTGCAACGACCCCGAGGTCATTGTCCGACAGAGTGCCGCCGCTACTTTCCACCAGGTGAGGTTGCCATTGCCACCACAGTAACAGCATGAATTCAGGGCTGGTTGGTGGGAGGAGCACCTCCTTCTGACAGAAAACACACCGTTTGTTTGAAATATGGCCGTCTCTTATGAGATGACATATCTCTCTTATATCATTGGCTGTCTGCTCTGAAGTCACATGATGCCTCTTCCTCTCAGGTGGTGAAGCTGCTCGGTTCAAACGTGCACCTGGTGCACAAAGAGCTGCTGTTGTTGCTGCAAGACAACACCCTGGAGGTGAGAGGCCACACCCACACATGCTTCTTCACCAATCAGGTTGCTCGGCTGCAGGACAGAACTTCCAGTGATGTCACAGGGCAGCTGTAAATTGGCTGGTTCTTTTTGTGACCCGGTTTGTTCTCTTCATCACATGACCCAGTTGGGTCTGATCCGGATCTCACCGGGGGATATTTCAGTCAGTTGGTTCTCGGCATGTTGGGAGTTCTGGTATAAATGTTTGACCCAAACAATTTAAACTGGATTGTTCCGTTCAAGTCATAGGATCTGTGAGAGCCTGCGGTTCTAGTGGTTCTGGCAGACTCATGGTGCAGGTACCAACTGGACCTTCTCAGAGAGGCGTTTAAACCCCGCTCTAAAGTAGATTCTGGTTAAATCTGTCCCAGTTATCAGTTCAGGTAACCCTCAGTGCTTTTCAGATCATGGCCCCTCTGCTGCTTATCAGCTGATACAACCCACCAACTAGTTTAGAACTGAAGAAGCCTTTCAGATGAGAAGTGAAACATTTTCAAAAACCAAGAAGTCCAGTTGGCCTCATTCAGCTCTGAGAACTGTTATTTTTCACTTCTGCTGTCTGTTTAGAGAAAGGCTGAAAGTCACCTTTTTAATCCCTTACTGTTTTTTTCAGCCTTTTACTGGAATAAATGGAATAAAGTGACCTTTATGGGTCACAGGTTTCCTACAAAGAGTTGGTTCTAATGATGCCCAAACAAAGAGCTGGGTCAGGATTAATGACACCGAACCGGTCCCAGCGCAAGGTGTTGGCATCCTGTGAAATCTAGCCCTCTGTCGGTGTGTTTTCCTGAGCATATCGGTTCGACCTCAACACTCACTTTGTTTGTGTTTGCTGCTGTCGAGGTGTTGGATGCTTTGATGAATCACTTGGAGGAAACTCTGGAGGTGGTTCTGTCCAGAGGAGAGAACCTGGCGCTGGACAATAGGGTGAGTACGGACGTGGTGATTTTTTCATTTTTTTCTCTTTTTCTTTTGTTTTTCTGGTACCTGCCGTGTTCCCTACGTTTCCTTCTCTTCTCACATGGTTCTTATTCTTCATGTTGTGGTTCTCCTCAGCTCCCGGAGCTGCTGGCGGCGCTGCTCGTGGCGGAGCAGCGGGTTGGATGCTCCCTTCGTTGGCGGTTACATGAGAAGCTGCTGCAGCGTTACAGCTGTCTGGCCAGACTGCTGCCTGGAGAGCTGCTGCACCAGAGCTTCTGCCCTCGCATCTTCATCCTCCTCACCACCAACGTCAG
Organism: Leuresthes tenuis; assembly: GCF_036924035.1. Taxonomy (NCBI): domain Eukaryota; kingdom Metazoa; phylum Chordata; class Actinopteri; order Atheriniformes; family Atherinopsidae; genus Leuresthes; species Leuresthes tenuis. The sequence goes on from NW_027325367.1 coordinate 116,779, forward strand.
CACCGTTAGTTTCCATGCCTCACAGCAGCACAGGTAAGCCAGCCCACAGCCAGGTAACTCTGCTCTGCTCTCTGTGACTGCAGAAAGTACTGCCAGTGCAGAAGGAGGCGGCACGGACGTTTTGCACGTTCCTGCGCTACAATCGCAAGCAGGAACAGCGCCAGGAGATGATGGAGCGACTGATCCAAGGTCTGGTTCTGTTGGTTCTGCTGATTCTTTTCTCTGATGCTCAGGCTGCAGAACATTTTCAGCGAACTGAACAGAGTCTGGATGGTGTTAGCACTTCTGTCAGGATGCCAACAGACGTGTGGTGTCTCTCGTCTCAGGTCTGGCTCTGGGTCGCAGCTACTGGAATCGTCTGAGATTCCTTGACATTTGTGAAGTTGCCACAGAGATTTTCTCCAGGAAATACTTCAACAAACACTTCCTCATCCCAGCTCTGGAGCTCGTCCACGACCCTGTCGCCAATGTCAGGTAGATCGGTTCTGTTCTATCCCGTGAGGAGCTGAAACTCGTCCAACATGTCTCATGTCTGATGTTTCTGACATGCTCACCTGGTTCTCAGGTACAAGCTCTGCCAGCTGTTGCCCAGGTTACGCTCGTCGCTCCGCCTGCCAGCTGACAAACTGCTGCTGCAGAAACTCGACCTCTGCGTCCAGAAACTTCTCTGCAGAGAAAAAGACAAAGACGTGGTGGCCACAATCCGTAAGGTAACACCTACCAGAACTCGGTCCTGATTCAGAGCCAGTTTTTAAATGTCAGCTTTGTTTACCTGTATCCATCATCTATCCATCTAGACAGTGTTGGAACTGGACAAACTGGACCTTTCAGAACCTGTAAGCAGCCGACTCAATGAATACATGAATTGTGAATACCTGGAGTTCACTTCTGTCCTGCAACACCTTGATGTTTTCTGTGTCTGTAGTTCCACAAGAGACAGGAGAGGGACTTACTGGACCAGAAGAGGGAGAAGGAGGAGACCCTGCTGCTGGAGATGGTGAGTCAAATCCAGGTGCTGATCTTCACTCCAACCCGGTCTGCCTCATTTTAACGGCATCTGTTGTGTTGTCAGGAACAGCTGGAGCGCCAGCAGAGCGATGAAAAACCAAATTCTGACAAACACATGGAAAGAAAACGTGAGCTGAAAGTGTTCTTGTTGAATTAGTCTAAGGAGACGTTTAGATCTTCAGTTAACTCTTTTCTCCCACAGGAAGGGACAGTAAGACAAATCTGTCTGCCACCAAGTCCATGTCCATGTCCTCATCTGCAGCAGCCTCCAGTAAGATACTGATGTTCATCAAGATGTGACGAGAGTGTTGATGATGGCAATGATGGTAAGGTGTCCTCTCTGTGCAGGTAAAGACTCAAGGAAGGCTAAACTGTCCCGCAGTCGGTCCCTGAGCAGTCAGCCGACCACATCCAAACCTGTGAACCCGGACAGACCTTTGTAAGAACTCCTAACCACTTGCATTTTAACAAAGCCTCAGAGGAGTGTTCACCTGTTTGATTCTCAGATGACTTGGATCTGCTGGTTGTAAATCCAGAGAGCTCCAGGCTGTTTGGAATGACTGTGGAGGAGGGTTCTGTTCTGGTTCCTGTACAGTTAATCTGATGATCTTTGTTTACATGTTCTTGATGTTTCAGGAAGGTCAAAGATGTGAGCAGTTCGTCTGGTTCCGGGAAGTCCTCCATGCTGTCCAGCAAAGGTAGCTGTACACCTGACGCTCTGGGAAATCTCACTGTGTTTGTCTCTGCTCTGACATTACTTCCTGTATCTCACAGATGACTCAGCAAGGACTGCCCACTTCACCATGACGACGCAGTCCACCTCCACCATGCCGGTCCTTATCCGCAGCAACACAACCAGCTTCCTGGACAGGGCCAGTATCCTGGAGCACAGAGCCAGTACGTTGGATCAGAGAAACCACAGAGCCAGTACGCTGGAACAAAGAGACCACAGAAAAAATACATTGGACAGAACCAGTACATTGGACCAGCGCAGTAAAACAACAGACCGTGGGATGAAGGACGGTCAGTCCAGGAAGCTGTCGATGTGAGTTCAGTGCTGATGGTGGAACCCCAAATTTAATTTCATGTGTTTTTTAGGGTCTTTACAACCAAAGCCCAGTCAGACCAACAGCAGTCAGGCCAGTGGGATCAGAGGGTACCAATGGTACCAGTCAGATCAAGGCCAGTGGGACCAGTTAGCCCAGTGGGACTAGTGAGACCAGTGGAACCAGTCAGACTAAGACCAGTGGAACCAGTCAGACTAAGACCAGTGGAACCAGTCAGACTAAGACCAGTGGAACCAGTGAATCCAAACCTTTTCACACATCTGTTTCAGGCCTGATGCCTGAAGCCTTTTTTCTCATCAAAAAGTTTTTGACTTGAAGGCTGAAACTGAGGCTCTGACCAACAGCTGATTACGCTCAGTGTGTGTCTGCACTAATCTGGCCATAAATCGCTTTTTATTAGTCTGATGGCGGAACTGTGGTGGCTGACTTAACGGAATGTCTTCTGTGTGCCGATAAAGTGCGACTGCTCTGTGTAAAGGGCTGTAAATGAGTGTCAGATGACCATGAAACCTGGATCCATTTAATATGACTAAGAATGAACATGAACCTGACGTTTTGGTCCTGTGTGGTTTCTAATGTCACTTCCAGTCTTTTAAAATCCTAAACGCACATACCCTCGGAGATGATGCTACCAGTAGGTCAAATGCTGATTGGTTTCAAGTTAGCTAAAGCTGGGAGGGGCCAACACCACCCAAAGTCCTAAAGAGGACACAGCACCACAAACCAAAGATAACAAAGAATCACAGGTGAAAAGCTCAGACAGCAGCTGCTCTGGACAATCTTCATTATTTAACACTTAGATTGACTCAGAATAGATCTCTCCACTTTGTCCTTTTGCTTTCTCTGGAAAACACAGAAGTCCAACAACAGCAGCAATACAACCAAGAGCAGCCCACAGCTCAGACTGGTCAACATGTTTATGAGACTGCCCCCAAGTGGCAGAAACACGCTACAACATATAGAAGAGTGTTTCTGTGGCTCCTATATAAAAAATGTTCCCGTTTAGACCTTTCTGTGATTCAGACTAGTCAGTTTAGCCCATGATCAGCCTTTTTGAAACCCTGAACCGTTAGGTTTTTCACTTTGTTTGGGAAACATTCTTTACCCTTCCCAGTTTAGCTATGACCCTTTCACCGGTTTCAACCTTTACTTGGCCCAGATAGTTCCTGCTTTAGTCTAGATGCAGACCTGTGGATGAGCTCCGGTCCTGGTCTGGTCAGGGTCCATCTTCAGTTCAATTGATTAATGTGCTGTTCTTCTTTTGTGTTTGTCAGAAACAGGAAGTCCAGCTCCTTCAGCCTACAGTCGGGACGAGACTGAAAACGACGATGTTGCCATTCCTAGGTCATCTGACAATCAGCTGTCTGGGAGCAGTTTCCATTCAGACAGCAGCTTTAAGACATTACCCAGAATGCAACATGGCATCATCTCTGCCTTACAAACAGAGACAGCAGAGTCTGAGTTCTATTTGTATTGACAGACCACTGTGTATTCTAATGATCTCATCTTCACTTGATTGGCTCAGTAAACTCAACACATGAAGATTGTTGGTGTGTTCTTGTTGGTCAGAGCTTTCAGCTGTCGGCATGTAATTGGTTGGATAAACGGTGATGTCACAGCAGTTAACACAGGTGAGTTCAATGAGAGCATAAAAAGAATAAACCTCTGAACTGAACAGCTTTTATATCATTTCTGCTGGAAATTAAACCCACTGTGAAATTCTAATTAGTATAGACAATATGAAACGAGAGGAGGAGGAAGGACGGGTGGATGGGGGGTGGGACAGATGGGGTTGAAAGAACCAGAAAAGCAAAACCAAAGTACTGAGACGGAACGCGAGGTTTGGGCCCCTCCTCTTGAATTAACTTCATAAAGTTCTTGGAATGAAAACATTTTATATTTGATGCAGGTCAGTGAGGGCTTCAGCTTATCGGAGCAGAGCCGCCTTCTCCTGCAGGGTTTAAATGTCATGGGACACTCAAAAGTTAACCAGCATTACTTTCAATCAAGCCAAATTACAGTGATGTCACCATGAGGTTTGCTGACATCACGTTGGGCTTTGGTGAGGTAAAGGTGCGGGTGTGAAGCAGGTGCCATCGGAGTCCGGTTCAGAACGCGTGTGAACAAATGAGGCCGATTCAGGTTGAACAGTTTTAATATCGATGTTTCACATCAGTACAGGTGCTTACATGTGCTATCATGCTGTCATGCTAATTAGCTCTAAATACTTAGTTCAGTTGATGGGAAATCAATCATCAGTTAAGTCCAGAAAACTTCATCTTCTGCTTTAGCTCCCCCCCCCCTTTTTTTTTAAAAAATGAATTCAGAACAATCAGAACTAGAATAAGAAATGCAGACCATGATTTTTTTTCTTTGAGCTTTTATAGTTTGTGATGCTCTAAAAGATGGCCAAAGATACGGTAAGTTACCACCAGACCGGCTTTGTAACCTGAACACAGACGACCCAGTAATCACTGCGGGCTGACGTGGTGATGCTAACGTGATGCTAACGTGATGCTAACGTGATGCTAACTACTGGTAAACAAAGAAGAACGGTCCTACAGGTGTTGACCTGATGAAGGAAGTTGAGCACGAACAAATAACTGGAGCAACCCATACACATGCACTTAAGTTTTTGTTTTTTCAGAGATAAATTGATCATCACAGAGTTCCTGTGTTCAGGTGATGTCATTAAACTCTGACATTAGTGAACGGCCCTGTGAGCTGCTTCAGCCCAACAATTACAGACAGAAACTAGAGAAAAAGATTTAAATCAGCTTTCAGCAAGATCCAGGCTATGGTTTCATCTCAACCCTAACCCAAATATTTACAGAATGACATCAACATTTTGGTCATATTACCTCAGCGCTAACAGGAAGAGAAATATTACCGTTACCGGAAATAAAGACAAAAATATATAAATAGTTAAGTTTATATGACGATAAGTAAAATTAATGGTAAATCAAGTTGTGAAAGAAATACATTTTTCTGCTTTATTTTAAACTGCATTCATTTGATGTTTGTATTTAACTTTTGTTTTATTATCTTGTTTATTTCTGTATTATTTTCCTTTACATCGTATTGATCTATTCATTCCTTCCAAATTGTGTATTTCTTTAATTTATTTTGATTTCACTGTACATTTTTTTAATTGATTTAACTTTTCTGTTATTTTTGTCCTAAGTGGCAAAGTGAATAAATAGCAACATTTACACAAGCTGAAATGAATGCACTTTAGTAGCATTTATTATCATAGAACTTATTTATTTTGTGTTATATGGTACTTTAAGGCGTTCATAATCTGATTCTTCAGGGATTGTTTTGGTCTCGGGCCTCTGAAGTGTCCGATGGGGGTCTTGACCTTTATATTGAACAAAAAAACAAACCTGTTTCCATTAATTTGTTTAGGTGTGTTAATGTTAAAGAGGTGGGTGGAGCTTGTCCTGGTCAGGTTCATTTCTGCGTGGGGTTCATGACTCGGCCTATGAAGAGGAGGCTGCCGGTGCTCTGCTGGTAGATGATGAAGATGAAGGGTCTGTTGAAGGTAAGCCGCGGAGGCGGTGAGGAGAAGGTGGTGGCCACACCTCCCACACTGATGTCATCATTGCTCTCGTCGACGGAGATGACGGATTTATGATAAACCTGACGACCAGAAGACAATAGAGATGAGAAAAAGAAGACGCAGTGACAGACGGACCAGGTGTTTCAGCGCAGATTCATTCAATGATTATAAAAACAACTTCAGTTTATGAACAATCAGAGGTCCAGTTTGTGTCTTTTCTTCAGGTTTTAGATCAAGGATATGAAACTGGAGCCTGTTCTCACCCATCTACACTGATGGAGCACACCAATTTTCATTGATATTAACTAATCTAAATGATTGATTTTAGATTGTCAGAAGAGGTTGGCTCCTTGGTATAATTCACAGCTGCTTTAAAGCAGACTGAAGAAAGCTGGAGAGACAGTGGCGTTCCTCTAATTTAGAAGAGTCTCAATTAGTCTGGAAAGATAGTTTAATAACGTATAAGAAAGCACTTCGTAAAGCTAGAACTGCTTATTATTCATTATTGATGGAAGATAATAAGAATAATCCCAGGTTTCTTTTCAGCGCTGTAGCCAGGCTGACAAAGAGTCCGAGCTCTGCTGAGCCATGTATTCCTTTAACTCTCAGCCAAGCCCGTATCAATGCACAGGCTTACCGGGGCTCAAGCCCTGGGGCCCGACGATGTTGGGGGCCCAACACAAGGCTCGATAAAAAATAATAGTAATAAAAAATTTTAAAAAGCCGGAAGAAAAATCATGCACATTGCTCTGACTGCTGTCTGTGTACAACTGAGAGCGAGAGAGGGGGAGGGGAGAGATTAATGTCTCGAATAAATTTAAGCCACTGTGATTGGTTAATGATTATGGCTGTCAACTTGTGATGTGCCGGTCCAGTGAATGAGTTGTGGTCTTTAAACTCTGCCAAAGTGGAAATTGTGAGTAAAGGAAAAAGACAAAGCCGCAGGAGCAGGCGGCTAAAAAAAAAAAAAAACAGAGATCGGGATGTAGCCTAGCGACAGGATGTCAATAAATGATGTGGAAAGGAAGCTCAAAGAAGGTCTTTACAGCACAAAGCAAGGCAAGTCATCTGGAGAAGTTTCTCAATTGTCGTGAATCTCTTTATTTACAGCCTATAAAATGTTTTCTCCTGCGGGAGAAGACACAAAATCAATGCATTTCTGTTATTGCGGCTGCGGGCGGGAGTGTAACGCACGTTGTGGGCGGTAATGGTCAGATATTCAGCGGGAGCGGGATGAAGAAAACAGTCCCGCACAGGGCTCCACTGTGTATTTTAAAAGAACTTAAAGCGCTCATAGTGTCATATCAGTATTTTAATTCAATTTCTGTACAGAGACATGCAGAGCTGTGCAAATTTCTTTGACATTAAAAGTATGTTTTGTTACAGTCAAAGTTATACTGCAGAGATCCCTGAAGCATTATTTTATGAATTATAAGTATCTGTTCCCGGTGGCGTGGAGGGCCTTGAGAAAGTGGTTTGACCCGGGGCCCAAGGTGTTTTAATGCGGCCTGCTCTCAGCAGGGATGATTTCATGAGATTCTTCATCAATAAAATTGTTTCTATCAGAGAGAAGATTGATGGAATCCTTCCCATTATTATCACTGATGTATCATCAAGTTCAGCAGCTTTAGAAGTATCTGTAGAACCTGATTTGTATTCAGACGGCTTCTGCCCAGTTGATCTCTCTGAGATAACAACAGCAATAGTCTCTTCTAAACCATCAACTTCTATTTTAGACTCAATCCCAACCAGACTGTTCAAGGAGGTTTTCCCCTTAATCAATACTTCCATATTGGATTCCAGTTTGTTCTTGTAAATGAGAATCTTTCTCACACACCAAAGTAAGTTATGGAGTTCCTCAGGGTTCTGTGCTTGGACTGATTCTCTGACTCACATATAAAACAGGTTTCTGCCTTCTTCACCTTCGTAATATTGTTAAAATCAGGAACATCCTGTCTCAGGGTGATGCAGAGAAACTGCTCCACGGAATTGTTACTTCAAGATTTCTCAAGAATTCTTCTCCTCATATATAAAGCTGTTGTATCACAAATCTTAAAGGTTTTCTCTCACAGTCCACAGACTGGGATGGTGTTGATCAACCAGCATGATGAGGACATAGAAGGGCTGACACACTGTTCTGCGCAGATGTGGTCTCCCGTTAAGACTGTTACCCTAATAACAAGCCATGGGTAACGCGGGAAGTCAAAGCTGTCCTCAACAAGAAGAAGGCTGCCTTCAGGAGCAGAGACAGGGAGGCCATAAAGGCAGCACAGCAGGAGGTGAAACACTGTCAGTAGGGTTACATGGCACTGTAAAAATCGGATTAATGGCTAAATTACAAAAAGACTGAGTTATTAAGTTCATGTATACACCTTAGACTGTTTTAGACCGGATCGGGTTACTCGCAGTCGGATTAAGATCCCGAAAATAACTTGGTTGATAGTCACACTAAATGAGCTTGTAGATGGTGAAGCATGTGGTGAATTGGACTTTGTGTTCTGCTCATGCTCAGAAATTTTTCCCCGGGGTCGTGACCCGGATCAGAAGGAGATGATATTACTGTGGTTGTTGCCACCGTTGGAAAGAAACAGACAACGCGATAGATGCTCATCACAAACTAAATGCAGCGGGACATAACTCCATCTTGTTCTTCGTGGCACTCAATTCACACCTGATGAAGACGTTGGAGTGGCTCTTCCTCAGCCTCCTCAGCCCCCAGGTGCAACACGCCCAGGACCGCCTGCAGTTCGCCTACCAGCCAGGTGTTGGTGTGGAGGATGCCATCCTCTACCTGCTACACCTTGTACACTCCCATCTGGATAAGGGAAGAGGCACAGCGAGGATTCTCTTCTTGGACTTCTCCAGTGCCTTTAACACCATTCAGCCCCCTATGCTTTGATGCAAACTGAACAGGATGGCAGTGGACCCCCACCTGGTGGCCTGGATCTCCAGCTACCTCACCGACAGGCCACAGTACGTCAGACTGAAGGACACCACGTCTGACACTGTGGTCAGCAGCACTGGAGCCCCCCAGGGAACAGTGCTGGCCCCTCTTCTCTTCACCCTGTACACCTCGGACTTCTGCTACAGCTCAGAGCTGTGTCACATACAGAAGAACGCCGATAACGCAGCCGCCGTCGGATGCATCAGGGACGACAGAGAGGAGGAGTATCCGAGTCAGGTGGCGGACTTTGCTGTTTGGTGCCACACAAACCTCCTCAACACCTCTAAGACAAAGGAGCTGGTCATAGACTTTGGGAGGTCCAAACCAAAGCTGAGACCAGTCCAAGTAGAGGGAGCTGAGGCTGTGGACTCCTACAAATACCTTGAGCTGTGGGTGGACAACAAACTGGACTGGTCAACTCACACCAGCCACCTGTATGGGAAGACTGAAGGCAGGATGTACTTCCTGAGGAGACTGGTCTTTCAACATCTGCAGCAAACTGCTGCGGATGTTTTACCAGTCTGTGGTTGCCAGTGTCCTCTTCTACACTGTGGTGTGCTGGGGGGGGGGCAGCACATCCAAGAAGGACACATCCAGGCTGGATAAACTGATCAGGCATGAAGCTGGAACCTCTGGTGGCAGAGACAAGGACACTGAACAAACTGTTGGATATTTTGGACAATGCCAGCCACCAGAGGAGCCTTTTCAGCGAGAGACTGCTCCTTCCCACGTGGAGGACTAACAGACTGTAGAACTGCTTCAGGCCAAACAACTCTTCACTGGGGGGGGAGGAGGTAACAGGTAGCCACTAACCACCTCACATCATAGAAAATGGTTGTTTTTTCTTTTACTCAACAGCAATACTTATTTATTTATCAAAATGGTCATCTTATGTGCAATAACTGAATTGAATTTCACTAAATACCTGGTCAATTATCCACTATTTATTTCTATATTTTCAAAGAGTGTATATTTTCTTATCAAACTTTTGTATTTTTATATATTTTTCAATTTACTTTTTACCCTCGGTGTGCCGACTTTCCTATTGTATAAGCTGCTGGAGACTGAATTTTCTGGAGGAAGTCATCCCAAAGGGATCAATAAAGTTGAGTCTACCTCTAAGTCTCAGACATACTGCAGGAACTGTGTTCTGCTGCTGCTGGGATGCTGGTCCACTTAGATGGATCGGTCCAGCTGGAACTAAAGCTCGAGTCTGGTTCACAGCAGAACCAAAGAAAGGAACCAGACCATCAGGCTGAGAACTACAACCTGAAGTTTGTTCCTTTGAGCTTATTTTTGGCCATTTAAAACGCTTTCTGTTCACTTACCTCTGTGAGTTTGTGTCCTTTAGCTTCGTCCATTTTGCTGATATCAGCGTCATCTTGAAACACCCGAGTGATGTCGAGAGTCTGAAGGACGCTTTTCAGAGAGTAAGAACGCTCCAACAAAAAGCGAGGAAGCTGCACCTCCAACTTCCTGTTTACAGAAAAGGATAATTCAGATGTTGAGAAAAGGGAGGGGAGGGAAAAGAGGGAGGGGGGGGTTCTCTCACGTCTTCTTCAGCTGTCGTATCCAGGTCTGGATCTTCTCTGACGTCACTTGCTCCTCCACAGCGGTGATGTCTACGCCTTCATCAGGCAGCACCACCAACATGGCTGCCCCATCTGCCATCAGCAGCCTCAGCACACCGGCCTTCACCAAGCGGTCATATGCCAAGAAGTACTTATCGGCCCGGAACATCATGGGAACCATGACAACGTGATACCTGTCCATGTAGAAGCGCTCGTCCTGAGTGGACGAGGAGTTGAAGGGGGGGTCGAAGCGGCCTGAAACACACGGAGAAACTTTATTTAAACACGATAAAAGAAAATGGAGGACTGGGCCGGGTTGGACAACTCTCCACCTAGGAACGTTTCCATGGCGAGCGGCGTCACATCTGACCGCTGAAGTTTGAAATGTCTCCTGAACTTCAGACACCTGAGGAGTCTGACTGGTTAGTTAGCTCCTGCCTCAGACCACAATGCATGATGGTCTTTTGATATGATCTATATCAGTTCTACAGACACTCAGCTGTCTGTAGCCCCACCTCCAATATGCTGACTTACTCTGGTAGGAGGCGATAGTGGCAATCAGCAGCTGGGTCTGAGGGTCCAGGGACGATGTCAGCTCCTGGACCCGGTCTCCAGTCTGCTCCTGGGCCCAGCGGTTGATGGCATCGATGGCTCCATACGTGTGGGACAAAGTCTGAACCGTTCCCCCGAACTTTGTCTGGACCAGGTCCACGTAGGACGCCGACACCTGGACGCTCTGAGCGGGGAAGACGGCAACGCCCTGCTGGAAGTTCCTGACGGCGTCCGTCTGAAGGACCGCGCTCCTCAGTGTCTGAAACAGATCTGAGAGCAACATGCGAGCAGTTGAAAACCCTGACCTTTGACCGCATGCTCCTGACCTCCAACCCCTGACCTACCTGGCAGGTCCTGAGGTTCCAGTCCGTTTAGGGTGAGGCCTTGCAGCAGCTCGTTCTGGGTCAGCCCGTCTGTGCCACTCAGCATAGCAAGGAGTCCAGCAGACAGTGCGAACGGAGACAGGAACAAATTGTCATCAGTGCGGCTGGCGACGGCTCGGTACAGCCGGGCACCAAAGTCTGCGTTCCTGTTGATCAGGCTCTGCACGCCGGGGTCAACGGTCTGAGGCGAGGCGGGACCCAGCAGGAGGAGGCTGACCAATGAGAGGAGGGCAGGGGGCACCATGGTAACCTCTGCTAGGGGTGGTGGGAACAGAACAAACATGACAACAAGGCCTCAAAGGTTCGCAGATGATCAATAAACTGACGATTACAGTTTATACAGATGATGATCAATCAAAGAGAAACAGACAGAAAGCAAACAGTGACAGTCAGACCAGTGGGTGTCAACAGCAGATTCACTTTGAAATTAAAGTCATGTTTTGATGATGTCATGACGATATTCCTGTTCGTACCCCTCCCCCAATAACTAATCAGTAACTGTGGCAAATTCTTCTAGATACATTTGAATTAAGTTAGTTGTTAAACAGCTGAATTAGAGGAATAATGACGAAGGACTGGATGAGGGTCAGCTTAGACCACTTCCGGTCAGGGCCACACCTGCAACATGTCATGACGTCAGCTGTTTTTGTTTGCGTTTCTCCTTCATCCCGACTGTTTGTTGATCGGTTTCAATGGAGATCAGATGATCAGCACATTCTGCTTTAAAACACCAAATCGGTGACGTCACTACCGCTCTACAGATGGCTGATGACGCTGAGCAGCCGGTCGGTCTGCCACAAACAAACAAACAGTGTCGGGCTCACCTGTTTCCTTCTGGTTCTGCGATCTTTCTACTGTGAGGCTTCACGCGCTGCGCATCACCCCGAAGCTCGCCGCCGATCACCACAGGAAACAGAACTACGTATAAACCATCAATTTTAAAATAAAAGTTCCACTTCCGGCCCAGAAATACAACCAGCACAGTTCCGTATTCTGCCGTCATCCCGAATAGAACTCTGAGGTTCTGGTTTATACAACTGAAAACGTCAGAGGCAGTACTGGCTCTGAGGCTGAACAAATTCACCGACTTAAGCTAGCTTTCTTTCGGTTCTCAGGTCCAACTAATGGTCAGAAAACCTTAAACAACCTTAGCAGCAACTAAAGCTTCAAAGTTCGATTCGCCACAGCTGAGATCATTGTTCTGGGCTTTTATTGTGAAGAAAGGCGAACCACTTCCTGTCGTGTTTTGCTAGTTAACTTGACTGCAGTGAAAAGACGCATGCGCACTGACAGAGGCTGATATGTCACGGTTTCTGTGAAGATGGAGGACACACAGAGCAGTTGAACTCTGATCAATAAAACAGAAACTTTAATGAAATACGAGCAGTACAGGTGTGCACGTAAGCAGTGCTCATACCTCATTGTATGCACCAATCAGCTGGCAGACATTATTGCACCTGTCCACAGATACTTGAATACATCGTGTGAAACACCATCATTGTGTGGTGTGAACAGTCCAAACTGACATCATCTTAAGTGCTTCTGAACTCATTGAGCCTCTAAAATATGAGATTTTATGAATAGAGTTCTGCACAGAGTCACTCAGGGTCCGGAACTCCACGGACCCCTTCCCTCCAGATGGTGGTGTCCCGGCCGCCACGGGCCAGGTGCGGCGCAAACACAACCTCCAACCTGCGCAGTGCGCTGCTCTGGTTGCCACGGGAAACCGTACCCTGGACACGGCGCATCATCAGCCGAACCAAGACCTGATTTGCCCAGGCCAGACCCAGAGCCGGGGACACAGTGGAGGATGAAGGTCTGCGAAACAGAGACGAGTAAAAAAGTTAGTTTATTCTTACGTTGTTTGGATCTAAACAAATAAAAGCAGAAATCCAACACATTCCAACCAGAACGCGGCGGTGCGTCTGGTCCTGGATCAGCCTAAAAGAACACGTCCCCCCTCTGTTCATTGAGCTCCTCTGCCTGCCCTTAGCATCAGATCCAAGTCCCTGATGTTAGCTACAAAGAGCTTAATGGAACGGCTCCATCTACTTGAATGCTCTTGCAAAGGCTTCTGTCCCAACTGGGTCCCTCCGTTGGTCCCAGGATTGTCGTCTAGCAGCTCCTACACCACGCCTAAGACAATCCAAACTCTGTTCATGTGTCGTCCCACGATGGTGGAATGACCTACCGAGCGCTACCAGAACAGGGGCGTCCCTGTCTATCTTCAAGAAGCTCCTGAAAACCCAGCTCTTCAGAGAGCATCTCCTATCCCAGCACTTACCTTGTACTTCCCTCCCCCCTCTATCTCTGCCCTTTATCTTTCTGCTCTTCCTTCTATGCCTGCACCCTATCTCTACTCTGTCCCCTCTGACAGAGTCGGACTCCTGGGTTCCTTCTATGGAGCTTATTGTTAGCTTATTGTTAGCTTATTGTTAGCTTTTTATAAAGCTGTTATATCTTCATTTGTAAGTCTCTTTGGATAAAAGCGTCTGATAAATACAGAAACAACATTCATACAAACGTCAAAACTTTTCTGTGGATCGACTGATGTAAGGAACATGAATGAACCCACGAGACCAGAAGGAACCACAAAACAAATTTACCCCAAACTGTTGTCTGATTGGTTGAAAACATCTGTGACCTGAAAGGAAAAAGAGTCGATGTTAGTGATTATTTAGAGTTCATAGAACAAAGACCTTACTGTTAACAGAGGGCTGGCGTGTTTCACCTGGTTGATGCAGATGACAGGTGTGCTGAACTCTTGGCTCAGGTGGTGTAACATGGAGGAGAAGGTGAGCAGCTGTTTGTTCCTCTCCAGCCAATCATCTGCCTGAAATTCACACCTGAACAGAGCTGCCACCGAGTCGACCACAATTAGACGGACCAAGCCCCGGGCCAACAGGAGGGGGGCGCGGCGGGTCAGACACACCTGGAGGGAGTCCTGGAGACGGACAAATAGGTGTGAGGTCAGAGGGTAACTGTCACTGGGCACCTGAGGTCAGAGGTCACACTCACAAGGTCAGCGGTGTGTTCGATGTAGATGTGGTCACTAAAGCGGAGACGGCTGATCAGAGACGGCGAGACGTTGGAGCGCAGCACGGACTGTTCTGAGATCAGCTGCTGCAGCCGTCTGATGGGAAAGGGGTCCTCAGTGCAGATATACAGCGCTCCTGGAAGAGTTCCCCAGTTACGCCCCTGATCACATGAGCAGATCAACACCTGATGCTGCCTTCACTGACCTGATGCTGGCTTCACTGACCTGAATGATGCTGCCTTCACTGACCTGATGATAGCTTCACTGACCTGACAGATCCTGCCTTTACTGACCTGACAGATCCTGCCTTTACTGACCTGACAGATCCTGCCTTTACTGACCTGATGCTGCCTTTACTGACCTGATGCTGCCTTTACTGACCTGATGCTGCCTTTACTGACCTGATGCTGCCTTTACTGACCTGATGCTGCCTTTACTGACCTGATGCTGCCTTTACTGACCAGATCCTGCCTTTACTGACCTGATGCTGCCTTCACTGACCTGATGATGGCTTCACTGACCTGATGATGGCTTCACTGACCTGAATGATGCTGCCTTTACTGACCTGATGCTGCCTTTACTGACCTGATGCTGCCTTTACTGACCAGATCCTGCCTTTACTGACCAGATCCTGCCTTTACTGACCTGATGCTGCCTTCACTGACCTGATGATAGCTTCACTGACCTGACAGATCCTGCCTTTACTGACCTGATGCTGCCTTTACTGACCAGATCCTGCCTTTACTGACCTGATGCTGCCTTCACTGACCTGATGATGGCTTCACTGACCTGAATGATGCTGCCTTCACTGACCTGACAGATCCTGACTTTACTGACCTGACAGATCCTGACTTTACTGACCTGATGATGCCTTTACTGACCTGATGCTGCCTTTACTGACCTGATGATGGCTTCACTGACCTGAATGATGCTGCCTTCACTGACCTGAATGATGCTGCCTTCACTGACATGATGATGGCTTCACTGACCTGATCCTGCCTTTACTGACCTGATGATGCCTTTACTGACCTGATGATGCCTTTACTGACCTGATGATGCCTTTACTGACCTGATGATGCCTTTACTGACCTGATGATGCCTTTACTGACCTGATGATGCCTTTACTGACCTGATGATGCCTTTACTGACCTGATGATGCCTTTACTGACCTGATGATGCCTTTACTGACCTGATGATGCCTTTACTGACCTGATGATGCCTTTACTGACCTGACAGATCCTGCCTTTACTGACCTGATGATAGCTTCACTGACATGATGATGGCTTCACTGACCTGAATGATGCTGGCTTCACTGACCTGAATGATGCTGCCTTCACTGACCTGATGATGGCTTCACTGACCTGACAGATGCTGCCTTTACTGACCTGATGATGCCTTTACTGACCTGATGCTGCCTTTACTGACCTGATGCTGCCTTTACTGACCTGATGATGCCTTTACTGACCTGATGATGCCTTTACTGACCTGAATGATGATGGCTTCACTGACCTGACAGATGCTGCCTTTACTGACCTGAATGATGCTGCCTTTACTGACCTGATGATGGCTTCACTGACCTGACAGATGCTGCCTTTACTGACCTGAATGATGATGGCTTCACTGACCTGACAGATGCTGCCTTTACTGACCTGATGATGGCTTCACTGACCTGACAGATGCTGCCTTTACTGACCTGATGATGGCTTCACTGACCTGACAGATGCTGCCTTTACTGACCTGATGATAGCTTCACTGACCTGACAAATGCTGCCTTTACTGACCTGATGATAGCTTCACTGACCTGACAGATGCTGCCTTTACTGACCTGATGATAGCTTCACTGACCTGACAGATGATAGCTTCACTGACCTGACAGATGCTGCCTTTACTGACCTGATGATAGCTTCACTGACCTGACAGATGCTGCCTTTACTGACCTGATGATAGCTTCACTGACCTGACAAATGCTGCCTTTACTGACCTGATGATAGCTTCACTGACCTGACAGATGCTGCCTTTACTGACCTGATGATAGCTTCACTGACCTGACAGATGATAGCTTCACTGACCTGACAGATGCTGCCTTTACTGACCTGATGATAGCTTCACTGACCTGACAGATGCTGCCTTCACTGAACAGACAGATGCTGCCTTCACTGAACAGACAGATGCTGCCTTCACTGAACAGACAGATGCTGCCTTCACTGAACAGACAGATGCTGCCTTCACTGAACAGACAGATGCTGCCTTCACTGAACAGACAGATGATGCCTTCACTGACCTGACAGATGCTGCCTTCACTGACCTGACAGATGCTGCCTTCACTGACCTGACAGATGCTGCCTTCACTGACCTGACAGATGCTGCCTTCACTGACCAGACAGATGCTGCCTTTACTGAACAGACAGATGCTGCCTTTACTGAACAGACAGATGCTGCCTTTACTGAACAGACAGATGCTGCCTTTACTGAACTGACAGATGCTGCCTTCACTGACCTGACAGATGCTGCCTTCACTGACCTGACAGATGCTGCCTTCACTGACCTGACAGATGCTGCCTTCACTGACCTGACAGATGCTGCCTTCACTGACCTGACAGATGCTGCCTTCACTGACCTGACAGATGCTGCCTTCACTGACCTGACAGATGCTGCCTTCACTGACCTGACAGATGCTGCCTTCACTGACCTGACAGATGCTGCCTTCACTGACCTGACAGATGCTGCCTTCACTGACCTGACAGATGCTGCCTTCACTGACCTGACAGATGCTGCCTTCACTGACCTGACAGATGATGCCTTCACTGACCTGACAGATGATGCCTTCACTGACCTGACAGATGATGCCTTCACTGACCTGACAGATGATGCCTTCACTGACCTGACAGATGATGCCTTCACTGACCTGACAGATGATGCCTTCACTGACCTGACAGATGATGCCTTCACTGACCTGACAGATGCTGCCTTCACTGAACAGACAGATGCTGCCTTCACTGAACAGACAGATGATGCCTTTACTGAACAGACAGATGATGCCTTTACTGAACAGACAGATGATGCCTTTACTGAACAGACAGATGATGCCTTCACTGAACAGACAGATGATGCCTTCACTGAACAGACAGATGATGCCTTCACTGAACAGACAGATGATGCCTTCACTGAACAGACAGATGATGCCTTCACTGAACAGACAGATGATGCCTTCACTGAACAGACAGATGATGCCTTCACTGAACAGACAGATGATGCCTTCACTGAACAGACAGATGATGCCTTCACTGAACAGACAGATGATGCCTTCACTGAACAGACAGACGATGCCTTCACTGACCTGACAGATGCTGCCTTCACTGAACAGACAGATGCTGCCTTCACTGACCTGACAGATGCTGCCTTCACTGACCTGACAGATGCTGCCTTCACTGACCTGACAGATGCTGCCTTCACTGACCTGACAGATGCTGCCTTCACTGACCTGACAGATGCTGCCTTCACTGACCTGATAGATGCTACATTCACTGACCTGCTCCCAGGCCTCCGTGCTCTGGGGGGTACTGCACTGACAGGCAGAACTGCAGGCCCAGTTGGGTCTTCCCTGCTCCGCTCTCCCCAGCCAGCTCGGTGATGGCTCCCACTGGCAGACCCCCCCTCAGCAGCTGGTCCAGAACCGGACACCCCATACTCAGTCTGAGGCTGGTATCAAACCCATAAGACTGGCTTTGCTGCAGCTGCAGGGCTGGGAGCAGAAACTCATGGTCAGTACATGTGACATCAGACCATCGCAATCAGTCAGACTGCATCTCCTGACCTGTGATTGGAGGATGTCTCCTGCATGCCGTAGCAGCGGCAGTGATCAGCTCCTGGGCGTCAGAACGGGACAGACCAGTGATTCTCTGCAGGGCCGGACCAGAAACACACAGAACCTCCCGGACGGATTTAAGCTGAGCTGGAGGAGGAAACGTTAAATCCAAACACCCGAGTGACACAGCGCAACTCTGCTGCATATTCAGCAGCTGCCTCCAACCAAACTCCATACAAAATCCATCCGTTTTTGACACTAACATGTCAGAGGTATATTAGTGAAAGTATGGTGCATGATTACATTCAGTAATACCGAACTTACAGTAAAACCACCTTAATTAATTATCAAGTTTTAACTTAAAATTTTTAATCACAGCTTGATTAATTGAACACAATGAGTGAAACCTGCGAGTGGAGTCTGGTGCAGTGGTTGTTACCTCTCTTTACTGCAACAGTGATCGTCGGTTTGAGCTCCAGCTGGTCCCAGATCATCTCCCTGCTCAGAACGAGACACCTGCCGGTCCCGGTTCTGTTCGGCCTCAGCGACAGTTTGGCTGCCGCCTGTTTGCTACCCTGAGAGCAGATTCAAAGCCCCAACAAGCTCCCGCCTGAACACCATACGTCATCACAAGCCGCGGGTCGGAACCATTCTTGGGATTCGGAGGGGGGATCGATGCCACTAAAAACAGGATTCGGTTCGTCACACTGGTTCGAGAAGACGTAATTACAGACAGAACACCGAATTGCGTGGAATTTGACCTCTAGGTATTTCCTTTCTGAATGATTAATCCCCCTAACTGATGCGACTCTCCATTGGCTGCGCGCGCAACTTCAACGTCACAACTGCGCGCCACGACTAGAATAAACAAATAGATCAGGAACTTGACTTAATGAATTACTAATTTTTAACCATCAGCTGGGAAGCGTGGATGTTTCAGTTTCTCTGACGAAGAAGGAACCAGATTCTGACCCAAACATGAAGCCCGTAGCTTAGAACGGCTCGACGGAGGCTCTAACAGCCGGACCGGACTGTTGTTCTCAATCGACTGGTTCTGATCGTGGTTCTAACTCGGTGAGTTTACCTGTTATCTGAGCCGTTACACCTGTGAAAGTCCCCAGAACAAGAACATTTTGTATTGTCTGAGCAGAAGCCCAGTTCGGCTGCAGAGCTTCTGGTCACGGGTTCGAATCCCGCACAGATCTTCTGTGTGTGCAGGTTTGACTTTGTCTCATTTCAAGTCGGAATTAGAAAGAGGTCCAGAACAGGTGACTGGGTTCTGAACACAAAGATCAAGATCAGGCGAGTGTCATGTCATCTGCTTACCTGTTCACCAGCTGTCAGTGGTGAGAGGAACCTTCAGATCCTTCAGGTTCGGTTCAACTGAGGAACATCAGGAAGTGATCACTGATCGGTGCTGAAATACTCCGTTTACAACAGGAACGTGGAGCTTTCCGTTTTCAGTCACTTGTCCCTTTTCTGTTCAGGCGTGCACACCGAATGCAACTACGTGCACGTGTGTGTTGAGTAAAAAGCCTCCTGAAGCTGAATCCGGTCCAACTAGAAGCAGCTTCCTTAGGCGAGTTTCACTGGATCCGGTTCCTCCAGGAGGATTGACCAGAACCACAAAGTTAACAATTTCAATTCAGTTTTATTTATAAAGCACAAAATAACAACAAATGTCATCTTGGGGCACTTCAAAGATGTAACCCAATGCAAGCCAATTAGAATCGAATTCATACAGAACCAATCTAAAAAGTATCCTCGTTAAGGAAACCAACAGATTACACTGAAACTTCACTTTGATCCAATTCTCCGCCCTGAGCATGCACAAGAAAAGAAAAAAAAACCTCCCTTTTAACAGGAAGAAACCTCCATCAGAACCAGAACCAGGAAGGATCCATCTGCCTGGACCAGCTGGGGCTGAGAGGACAGGAAAGAGGGGACAACAAGCAGCGTAACACCAGGCCAGAGACACCTGCTGAGAGAGAGAAACACAAGTTAATGACAGCAATGTCGTCATCTGTACATGGAGGGAGGAGAGGTGCATCATGGGAGCTCCCCCAGCAGGCTGGGCCTATAGCAGCAGAACTATGGGATGTTTCAGGCTCACCTGAGCCATCCCTAACTATAAGCTTTATCAGAAAGGAAAGTTTCAGCCTGATCTTAAAGGTAGAGAGGGTGTCTGCTTCCTGAAGCCAAACTGGCAGCTGGTTCCACAGAGAGGGGCCTGATAACTGAAGGCTCTGCCTCCCATTCTGCTTTTAGGGCCCTGATAACTGAAGGCTCTGCCTCCCATTCTGCTTTTAGGGGCCTGATAACTGAAGGCTCTGCCTCCCATTCTGCTTTCAGGGGCCTGATAACTGAAGGCTCTGCCTCCCATTCTGCTTTTAGGGGCCTGATAACTGAAGGCTCTGCCTCCCATTCTGCTTTTAGGGGCCTGATAACTGAAGGCTCTGCCTCCCATTCTGCTTTTAGGGGCCTGATAACTGAAGGCTCTGCCTCCCATTCTGCTTTTAGGGGCCTGATAACTGAAGGCTCTGCCTCCCATTCTGCTTTTAGGGGCCTGATAACTGAAGGCTCTGCCTCCCATTCTGCTTTTACTGACTCTGCGTCGTCCTCCATTAGGTGTGCTGACCTTTGAACCCCACCATGAGCTCCCGGGTGTGCAGAACCTGCGGGGGGGCCGAAATCGATGTGGACCAGGCCCGGGGAAGCGCCGTGTGCACCGGCTGCGGTTCAGTTCTGGAGGACAACATCATCGTCTCCGAGGTCCAGTTTGTAGAAGGAAGTGGTGGCGTGTCGGCAGCAGTGGGTCAGTTCGTGTCCGCTGATGGTGAGTCTGCCAGAACCAGCAGGATCGTGCCAGTGAAGTGTGTCTATATACAAATAAATAAATGGACCCTGGTACAGATCAGCATGTAACCTCCCAGAACCCAGGAAGGGTTTACCTCTCAGGTGTCGGGTTAACATTCTGCAGGTTAATGATGGCATTCACCTAAAAAAAAAAAAAAATATATAAAAGTTTCCGTTCAGGCAGGAAAAAAAAAGGTCAGAATCAGAACCGGGAAGGAAATAAAAACACATGAATGCTGAATGTGAAAAACTTTATTGACTCAGTTTGCAGGCAACAGGTGTTCAGCTGATCCCTTTATCTGCCAGGACAAAAACATTAGTTTTTAAAACTCAGGTCTACAGAAAAGTAGAAGTTAAATCCAGAGTGACAGTTCTGCCTGAAGTATCAGAAAGCTTTCAGACTTTGGATCCAATCAGAACATTTAGCTCCAACTCTGTCCCATAAGGAGGAAATCACCCAAGACATCCACCATATCAGAGAGAAATGTTATTGATCAAATATTTTGATGTACAGGCCCAAACTCACGGATATTCTGACCCATGTTAGATATCAACAGGAGAATGGGTCCATTGGCAGATCAGAAGCACATGTGGACCGCCGAATAATTTCCTGTTATTGATCAGACCGACGTCCGTTTTAAAATAAATTAAGCTCTTTAAAATGTTGATGTCCAACTGTCTCAGTTGGAGTTTGCTGTCTGGGAGTTCAGGACCAGAACCAGAGAACAGACCCAGTTGTTTCAGAACATTTCCTCTGAAACTGAGCAGATACAGCAGCTCAGCATCAGTTGGTGATCCAGCAGCTTAAATCAGACACCAACTAACCCTACCGTGGTGATCTCACGAAGTACCACGCAGCGGTCAGTTCTCCCGCCCAGAACCCTCGACACCGTCATCCTAAACGCACATAAAATCATACGGTTGATACAGAAAGTTCAAAAGCTGCCCAATTCTGCCTCATGGTACAGAGTGTTCAGACTCCCTGAAACTGGGCCCATGAACCCAGTTCTGGTTTATATGTATGAGGACCTGGTGTGAGCAGAGTGTCAGTACCTCTGATGATGCCCTGGTGAACACTGGCTCCATACCGACTTGAATCACCAGCACAGCCCGACCTGCTTTGGCTCCTCAGGACCAAATCATCAGAACCATCAGGGTCCGTTTGGGGATAAGTGAACTCAGAGCTTCCTGACATGAGGTTTTGGACCTTGATGTTTGAGGTGCTGAATTTGACATGTGGCACAGAATTTTGGAAGGTCACGGAGTCAGGGTTCTGCAAGAGTGTGGACTGGTTCTGGAGTCTTACTGAAAGAGGGGCTGGTCCGACTCCGAGATGAGATGTTCCTGATGAGAAAAGATGTCAGATCGATGGAACAAAAGGAGAAACAGATTTTTTGGGTTAATAATCAGTTCCTACCTGCGGTATGAAGAACATCTCTCTGAAATGCAAGTGTTCCCCATCCTTTGCTTTCTGTCTCCTGTAATGGCTGGACCGGTTTCTGCTGCCGGCCCGCCCGGTCGGGGGACCTCGGGGCCGGCTTCTGCTGCCGGCCCGCCCGGTCGGGGGACCTCGGGGCCGGCTTCTGCTGCCGGCCCGCCCGGTCGGGGGACCTCGGGGCCGGCTTCTGCTGCCGGCCCGCCCGGTCGGGGGACCTCGGGGCCGGCTTCTGCTGCCGGCCCGCCCGGTCGGGGGACCTCGGGGCCGGCTTCTGCTGCCGGCCCGCCCGGTCGGGGGACCCTGGGGCCGGCTTCTGCTGCCGGCCCGCCCGGTCGGGGGACCCTGGGGCCGGCTTCTGCTGCCGGCCCGCCCGGTCGGGGGACCCTGGGGCCGGCTTCTGCTGCCGGCCCGCCCGGTCGGGGGACCCTGGGGCCGGCTTCTGCTGCCGGCCCGCCCGGTCGGGGGACCCTGGGGCCGGCTTCTGCTGCCGGCCCGCCCGGTCGGGGGACAGATTGGTGATATTTGTCATTGCAGACTGGTCTGGGTTGATGTGGCCCCCATAAAAACCTCGTTCTTGTACCAGAGTTAAAACCTCTGGTCTCTGAGGAACTTTTTTCTCTCTTGTGGTTGAGCCTCTGGGCTCAGGAGTCTGTATGGGGGTCCAATGGTTCCGGTCACTTCTGATAGCTGTCAGACCAGTGGCATGCTGGGAGGGATTTGCTTGTTGGACGACAGGTTTCTGGATTAGATGTGGTCCAGCAGACACAAACTTGCTGGGAGGTTTTACTCTGATGTTCTGCACACCGAACTGAGCGTTCCCGCTTTCAGCAGCCGGCATCTCCAGGTTCTCAACGGCTTTGCTGGTTGCCGTGGTTAGTTCATTGCTCATAGACCACTGCTGTAGTTCCAACGAGTCGGGGATGTTTTTTGATGCGATGCTTTTCAAATTGCCAGGAACATGTGTTTTATAATTACCAGAAAGGAGTAGGTCATTCCCTACATGCTCCTGCGGTTCTAGGTATGGGTGAAGCTCAGGGCTTTTAGGTGGCTCAGGCCAACTTTCAGGCTGGTAGACCGGCCTTTCGATTTCCATCTCATCAGCTGAAGATCTATAAAGGCTAAAAGCTGGTTTCGTCTCATGGGGCTGGCTCAGGTCAGAAATGCTGAGAAATGGGTCAAGTGGAAGAGTCTGTAGATCTGGATTCTGCTTCACTATTTCATTCTGATCTAAGCCATTCAGAATCTCTGACATATGAGTCAAGCTTTCAAACTTTTCACCAGCTAGAACATCAGGAATCCTCCCGAGGGCCTCAAAAGTTGGGTACTCCTTACGTTGTCCTGATATTCCAGTGCCCTTTCTCATAGAATTCTGGCTCGGTTTGTTGAGACGTATCCACTGAATTCTTCCATGTGGTAATCTGGAAAGAGCTGCAGAGTTAGACAAACAACTAACTGTAAGTCCTCCATCTACAAAACCAGGATGGAATTAAACCTACTGAGGCACATGGTAGGCTTGAGTTTCAGAAGATGGTGGGTTTGGGGTGTAGGGCAAGTTTTTATTTCTTCCTGGTGCCATGATCAAGTGGCTGGGTCCTGGTTTAGGTTGAGCCCTGGAAAGAGGCAGGGTTCCCCCTGCGACTGGGTTTGGGTGAACTCTGTCAGCAGGGGGATTGACGGTATTCTCAGAGCCCTGCTGTGAACAGGGTTTGTTCACTGAATCTGTCAGAGAGAAATTATTAAACTTATGTGACTGAAACCAGAGTTGCACAAATTGTTGAAAACTAACCTTTGAGGCTCTCAAAAACCTTGATGGAGCCAAATCCAGGAGCTGCTGAAGTGAATCTCCTATCCACAGATATTCTGTTGACCGCTCTGAGGGGGTAGAAGCACCTCACCGTCACCCTGTTGGAGAGTTGGATGTGTCCATTAGTTTCGGAAGGCATTTATCCACATGGTCATTTCTTTATTTCCTTACTTGAACTGAGATTCTCTAGATATGAAGTTTGGTCCATCTGCAATCAGCAGTCTGTCATGGAGGATCTCGTTCTCATAAAGCATGTACCACTCCCCAACCTGTTGAAAGTGCTCAGTTGAAGCATGTGACCTCTTTAGCCCACATCCTTCACCCCAGACTCTTTTTAGTTCTACAGATCTTTATGAGATATGTAGTTTTCTGCAATAGAGTCTGGATATTTATTCACAAAACAACAAAAAAATAATCTTCATTTCACAGGCACCTCGGAACACCAAGAAGCTTTCGTCACCAACTGTTTGCTTATGAGTTTATGTTTACAGTAAGTTCACCACTCTGTCACCCGCAATGATGCGTCTCACCTTGGCTCTGGTCATACAGGAGTCCAGTTTGAATTCAAACAGGACTCGAGTTGGGTCGGTCTGTTTAGGTCTACAGGTTCGGTCCAGCAGACTGGTTCTTTCTGGCTCCACTGAAGGCCAGGTGATGGTTGGGGTCGCCACCACAGTCATGATCCCATCTGCAGAACATGCTGGCACCAAACAGTCAACATTAATGCAGTCAGAACTTTCCATATCAACCACTTGCAGCATTATGAGACCAACGAGGAGGCTTAAATTCACTGGCTCAAGGTAGACTCAGTTTCGTCAGGAGGATGCAGGTTACCTGTCATGTCCTCCGTTCGGAAGAGGCAGCGTTTAGAGGTCGATGCCTGGACTTCCAGAGTTTTGGAGTCTCTTAAAAGCAGCTTAAATATTGCGTAGAAGTTTGATAAGTTGATCTCCTGGAAAATAAAAGGGCACGTTTGATTTATAAATTAATTTATTTACCCAACTAAGGATCAGTATTACTTTGCATTGTTCTGAGGTCCACTTGTAATTTTAAAGTCCCCATAAGTGGTTCTTTAGGTGCAATTTTATGTAGAATTTTTATTTTCGCCACTAAA
Organism: Leuresthes tenuis; assembly: GCF_036924035.1. Taxonomy (NCBI): domain Eukaryota; kingdom Metazoa; phylum Chordata; class Actinopteri; order Atheriniformes; family Atherinopsidae; genus Leuresthes; species Leuresthes tenuis. The sequence goes on from NW_027325367.1 coordinate 141,920, forward strand.
TTGGGGGCATTACCTTTAGAAAATCTCAGTCTGCTCTGATTGGTCAGTTCCAGTGATCAAATCAGGCATCTTTCACCGTTCTGTTTTGCTCTTAAAATTCAACATTTTGATGAGGATTTGATAGAGTACAGAGTTAGCATGCACCCAAGAACGTTAAAATCATTTTCCAAGATGTTAAACTCTAAAATACTATTAAAACATACAAAACCTTGTTTTAGTCATTGTCTGTAGATGGTAATGAGAAGAGATGTCTCCAATTGGAATCAGTAGATTCTCTATTAGAAATAAACTTGTGGGCAGACAATCTTTCATTAACTGGGAGTTAAAGATTCTGGTTTGTTTTAGTGGCTGATATTTCCCTCAAGGTTCTCAAAAATCTTTCAATATGAATTCAGATGTGGAAGATTTAAAGGAACTGTAACAAGTTCAGGCCCTGGTTTTTAGGAATCACATGGTGAATTTAGCCTAACTGCAAGAGCTAGCTTCAGGTCGTGGGCCCTTACGTCGTAAGTGTACCCAACAGAGAAAATTGGGACTTCCAGGATGGTTCTGTGGCTGTCATTGTGGAGGCGGTATCCTCTTTGGGCCACCAACTGTGATGTAAGAGGCTCTTGGTCGATTCCCACTTCCCATAGACTCCGAGATGGTTTGATCACGCTGAATGAGATTCCTCCATCCAAACACTGTGCTGTGATCTCTGGAGGGACTTCAGGGGCAGAAAGTCGGCATTTAAAATAAACCTATATAGAAAGTTAGTCTGGACCAGTTAATAGATCCAACTGCAGAGAGCAGCTATGGAAATAATCGTACTTACATGCCTTGAACACTTGTGCTGTGATGAATGTGTGGTGGTGGTAGGACTCCCTCTGGGGTATCACGGTCAAAGTCAAATTCATATCCATGTAGTACTGTAGTACACCTCCACCCATATTCTGTTGGAGAGACAGGCAACAAAATCTTCAATACAAATATTCAGTTATATCCCTGCTGGAGGGACAGGGACTAAACAATCAACCACTTTCAGGTGGGTTAAAGGCTGCAGCAATATGTCAACCAAAGTTAGAAAAAGCTGCTTCTAAAAACCACAAAACAAGGTGGTCTGCAAGGCCAGGATCTGCACGGCATCCTCACCATCCAGTGTACAGCAGCATGATCAAAGGGCAGCTGCAGCACATAGGCTCGGCTGCCGTTCCTGTGAACAACCGGACTGATGTCGAGGTCTGGTTGTGGCTTCCCTGACACCAGCAGCTGCTTTCCGTTGATCCAGACTTCCTCCAAGATGACATTATCTGGGATGTTTCCCAGGTAGACGCTGAACACCTGGTCACCACTGATGGTCCCTGCAGGGCAAGGCACTGTCATTTTGTGCAGATATACAGACATGTTGAAATACATTTTTAGTGTGCAGAATTTTGTTATTTGAGTAGTCCCCCCCCCCCCCCCCCCCCCCCCAAACGGCCTGCAGAGAGGGGGGGTTTTCCAGGTGGAAACTGTATGACATTCTCAGACTCGACAGGATTTTACTGCTCCAGAAACCTTACAGTTGAGGCTGAAGGGTGGGCGGCAGATCGGTGGCGTGGTCAGCATTTTCAGTGTTCTGTATCTCGTGTCGAGGCTGCTTCCGTCGTCATAGACCAGAGAGAAGACTTGTTCATACAGCAGGAGAATCGTATACTCCTCCTGGTACATATTGGCCTCCACTAGACTCTGAAGAAGAATAACTAGTCAGATCAAACTTTCTGATATAATTTAATCTTTCAGCAGGACATCAGCATATACAACTGCTACTCAGAACAAAAGGAAGTTATTGGTCAAACCACTTTCCTCTAAAGTTTGGGCAAACTGTACCTTCCTGTAGCCACCTTCTGCCCCAACAGGGATGCTGATTTTCACCAATCCTTCCTGCTGAACCAGAGTGAGGCCTCGGGAGGTGGCAGTGGGTTCATCCAGCAGCGTCCCATCCAGCCCCAGATGGAAGCTTCGACTCTCAAATCCTGTTCCTTCCCCAACCAGAGGGGGTAGGACCTCGGGGATGTCCCACAGCAGCCAGATGCCATCAAAAGAGCCGGAATCTTAAAAACAAAACATCCTGAGCTCAGCTTCACTGCACCTCGCTTTGAGTGGAGGTATCTTAGAGGGGAGAACTTACTGACTGCGCAGGCCATGGACAGGTCGATCATCACCAAGACCAACTTCTGCTTAAAAAACAGAGACACCCCCACAGCCTCGACAGGGATGCCATCCATCTACCAAACACTTTGTTAGCGTTATCCTATATTCAAATGGCAACAACTGTCCATATTCACAAGTCAAGATTTACAGAGACTTGTCTGTATGGGATGCTAACGGATGAGGTCAGGAGAGTTTAAAGGAGAACTCAGGTATTTTTAAACCTGGACCTTATTTGTGGTGTGAAATGCATTTATCTACTCGCCGAGAACAGTTTGGCAAAAGTCGGCGTCCTTCAGAAGCCATTTAGAAAACATGTGATCGGCGTATATCCATATAAGGAGTGAACGGGGCTTAGAGGATGCAGCCTCTAAATAAGGCATTATCTGTCTTTATTTCACCAATACTTTAAGAAGAATGAATGAATGAACGTGTGCTATAGCTCTGTTAGCTCATAGCTGCTGTTAGCTCATAGCTGCTGTTAGCTCATAGCTGCTGTTAGCTCATAGCTGCTGTTAGCTCATAGCCGCTGTTAGCTCATAGCTGCTGTTAGCTCATAGCTGCTGTTAGTTCATAGCTCTGTTAGCTCATAGCTCTGTTAGCTCATAGCTGCTGTTAGCTCATAGCTCTGTTAGCTCATAGCTGCTGTTATGTGGCTACTTGCAGCTATAGGAGAGCTAACGGAGGGATTTCTACACAGGCACTCTACTGGGACCACTTCATCCACACGCCCCCCTGCAGCACAGTTTATTCACTCCGTGCTCTGTGACAGTCGGCTAACTTCACACAGAGTTTGCTGCTGATAGTTTTGTGCAACATGGCAGGATATTTATCAGATTTTTTTGACAACATGAACGACGACTTTGAGTAAGATGGACGTTCTTACCGGAGTGAATAAGCTGAAATAAAGACAGATAATGCCTTATTTAGAGGCTGCATCATCCTTGCCCTGTTCACTCCGTTATATGGATATACGCCGATCGCGAGTTATCTAAATAGGACGCCAACTTTCGCCAAACTGTTCTCCGTGAGTAGATAAACGTATTTCATGCCAGAAATAAGGTTTAAAAATACCGGAGTTCCCCTTTAACACTCATTTCTTAGAGTTTACACCTTTGCAATCAAATGTTTTTGTGGTTATTTATGGGCACCCACCATTGTGACCTCAGCATGAGGCTGTTTGTACAGAGATCTGAGCACCACCCTCTTTGTGGTGGCAGTCAGTCTGTAGCCCGACCTCTGGGCTTCAGGGATGGACATGGAAGAGGCTTGACCATCACTCTGCAGGAACATCAGCTGCCAGGCTAATCTGGCCTTCCTCTGAGCCTGAACACCACAAACCAATCAGACCATTAGAGCTCAGTTAAGCTTACCTCAGACTTCAGTCAGTTATTAACATCCCTGTTAAAACTGTTTTACATATTTTACATGAGACTTCATAAAGTTAAGAGCTTAATATGAAGCAGATTTGAGCTGGACAAGCAGCCACTCTGCCAAGAGTAAAGAAAGCACAGATTTCATTTTAAGTCTTTAGTTTCACCGTGAAGATCCCTGGATGACCACTTTTAAAAAAAGAAACCCAATGAATCAGACGAATCAGGGCTGAGGAGAAACCCTGAAGAAGTTCTGTCTAACATATGCCAACGTTGGTGTGGTTTACCTGAGAGAGCGCCTCGTGCCACACCCTTCCCCCCTCTCCCCTCGGTCCTCCACAGGATGACTCTCTGTTCACATTCACCTGTCAACAACACCAGATCTAAAACCAGTTCAGCTGATCGGGTCCAACAGGTGAGAAAGGGTGGTCTAACCTCCATGTAGTCCTCCTCACATATTATCTCTCTGTGGGTCCAGCTGAGACCAGAACAGATGGCGGAAACGGACCTGCTGGTCCACCTACCACCTCCGTCACCAACCATCACATTAAACTTGAATGTGAACACCTCGTCATTCTGGAAGAAAGACACTTGAGAGCTGAACACCTGCCATAACCACAGGTACAGAGGCACCTACCTGGATGCTGGGTGGTTCTGGATGAGTGGAGCTACCTGGTTGTGGGTAAAGCAGGAGTAGTATGAAGCCCTGAAGGAGGTGAAGCCGTTGGTTTGGAGAGAGCCGATGGTGTAACCACAGCGTGAGGCGAGCTGCTCACTGATGGAGTGGACTTCGTGTCCGTCTACTTTGGATGTTACAGATGGTGAGATGCCGAAGAGTCAGCCATGTTTGGACTAAGAACAACAAACTGACCTATAGCCTCGAAGCGAGGCGGCTGTGCCGAGGCCACACGGAGCCACAGGTAACGATCCCGACACTCGGACTGAACAGAACCTGCTGAGACAGACGGGTCACCTCTTCAATCGTGGCCACAACTTTGGAGAATGACAAGTATTAATGTTCACAAAGTTTGATGCTTCAGTGTTTCAGAGCCTTCTGTCAGAGGTTTCTTTGGTAAACTGAAGTATAATTACCAGCATTTCATTGACAATTACATCATGTTGAACATCTTGGTTCTCGGTTCTTATCCTACTGGAAAAGGCTTTGTTCTCCAAACTGTTCCTGGGTGGTTAGGAGAGGCTGCTTTTTTATTCATGGCTGTGTTCACTCCCTTGGATTAGAAGCCCCCCCCCCCCCAAAGACAACAATGGATCACATCACAGACAGCCCCCCCCAACCTCTCTGCTTGAAGTTATTTCCATTCAGAACTTTTAGGAGTTTATGCTAACTCCCATCCTCAAAACTGAAGCAGCAAACTATGAAAATGAATATTTGCACCAGCCTCTAAACTTTTGGCTGTATAATTAACATGAGAAGATCATTTGCAGGTCAAAGGTCAGCAGGTAACCTTCTGTAAAGATGCAATAAAGTGAAATAACTGGTCAAACCAGTTTACCATCCAGTTGGCCTCCTGGTTTGCCTTCTGTGAACCCACAGATCAGGGCCAGCCTGTGAAAGACAGCAGTGAGGTTCAGCTCTTACCTGCTCAGGTGAGACATGTTCTTTCCTGTTCTGGTAAACTCACCCAAAGGAGAAAACAGCAGCTTTCATGATGAAGCTGCAGACACACTGTGTCTCAGTCTCTGTGGGGGGGGACTTAGCCTCTTCTTCCAGGTGAACTAATCACTTGGTTGTCAAGGGAACCCAGGAGACAGTCACAGGTGGAGCAGATTGAGTTTAATTACAGATGGAGGCTCCAAGGGAAGCAGAACAGGAACCAGAACAGGAAATACATCACCTGTCAATCAAACCATGGTGATCTAAAAGTTCATTGATCAAACAGAGAGGGTCAGGTGTGGGGGGGTCAGGTGTGTGGGGGTCAGGTGTGGGGGGGGGTCAGGTGTGGGGGGGTCAGGTCTGTGTGGGGGTCAGGTGTGTGGGGGGGTCAGGTGTGGGGGGGGGGGGTCAGGTGTGGGGGGGGGGTCAGGTGTGTGTGGGGGTCAGGTGTGTGGGGGGGTCAGGTGTGGGGGGGTCAGATTGTCTTTACAGTCTCACGACTGTTTTCATCAGGTCAATAAGAAGTTTTTTCTCTTCACTCGGCGGCTGATGCACCTCTTTGTCTTCAGTCCAAGTGAAGTTTCCATCTGTCTGTCTGTCCTCAGGTCCAGTTAAAGCTCCTCTCCTTGGTTCTGGTTTCCACACCAGTGTTGGGAAGGAGTCCAGGGCTCAGACCCTGCAGAGCGGTGAGTACTGAGGATGGATGCTGGCGTCTCATTGGTCAGCATCAGGTATGATGAGGTGTTTGTCTTCAGGTAAGCGTCAGATCCTGCAACTGGGCAGCCAGCTGCAGCTCAACCAGCACTGTCTGGACACGGCCTTCAACTTCTTCAAGCTGGTTGTCAGCAAACACCTGACCCGGGGGCGCAAGACGGAGCATGTCATCGCGGCGTGCCTCTACCTGGTGTGCCGTACTGAAGGGACGCCTCGTATCCTGACCTCATGTCATAAGCTGGAGCCCCCACTCCTGGAAGATGTTTTATTTTATGGGAGGAAAAAAAGAAATCACACATATGCCTCTAAAAGTTTTATTTTACAGCTGAATTCACCTCAAAAACACTTAAATCAGAATTCATGACATGTTTTCAGATCAACTGGAGGAAAAAATGATGGAATTGCCTTTTATTTGGCATTTTTTAAATAAATACTTTAAATATGCAAATTAGCTCCCACACATATCTGTGTAGAGAATAAACAACAGAGGGGACAGGACAGACTCTCACTTTCTTATTAATTACAACCATTTTATTCTTAGGTCCGCTATAAAACAGGATATTCAGCTGTTAAATAAAACAGTTTTGTATTCTGTTTGTGATTTATTGTAGCTGAATAAAGAACCTTCCAGGAGAGCTCCATGATCTCATCTCACCCACCTTAAAACCCTCCTGACCACGATGTGTTTGTCAGTCTGAACTTGGTCACCTCTCCCCTCCACAGCTGCTTTCACAGGTTACCTGAACTGCCTCTCAGACATGTTGCTGGACCTGAGCGACCTGCTGCAGGTACAACCGACCTATGACCAGCTCACAGCTCTCAGCAGACTCTGTGAGCTTTCACAGGACTCAGTTCAGTTCTGTTTTCTGTTTAGGTCAACGTTTACATCCTGGGAAAGACCTTCCTGCTTTTGGCTCGAGAGCTGTGCATCAATGCTCCCGCCATTGGTGAGACTCCACCCACTTAAAATCACATTAAATTAACTTTAATTACATTCAAATAAAGTCACAGCAGGTGTGTATCCTCATGTGACTCTGAGAGGACAGGGATTGATGTTTCTGTCAGGTGATTTTGTCTTTAACCAACCTGATGATGTCACCTATGGGTTAGGTGGTTAACCATTAACACAACTACACGACCCACAATGTACTGTCAGAGGGTTTCAGTAGCAGATAATAAAACAAACCACCCTTCAGTTTCAGTCACACCAACTTTAATCTTCACAATTTATTTCAACAAACCACTCAGTGAATCAGCTTCCAGGTCATTCTGGGTTTTTTTTTTTCATTAAAGCAGTTCTGGTTCAGGTTCAGGTTCAGGCTCAGGTCCAGGTTCAGGTTCAGGTCCAGGTCCAGGTCCAGGTCCAGGTTCAGGTTCAGGTTCAGGTTCAGGTCCAGGTTCAGGTCCAGGTCCAGGTTCAGGTCCAGGTTCAGGTCCAGGTCCAGGTTCAGGTTCAGGTCAAGGTTCAGGTCCAGGTCCAGGTTCAGGTCCAGGTCCAGGTTCAGGTCCAGGTTCAGGTCCAGGTCCAGGTTCAGGTTCAGGTCCAGGTTCAGGTCCAGGTTCAGGTCCAGGTCCAGGTTCAGGTTCAGGTCAAGGTTCAGGTCCAGGTCCAGGTTCAGGTCCAGGTCCAGGTTCAGGTCCAGGTCCAGGTTCAGGTCCAGGTTCAGGTCCAGGTTCAGGTCCAGGTCCAGGTTCAGGTTCAGGTCAAGGTTCAGGTCCAGGTCCAGGTTCAGGTCCAGGTCCAGGTTCAGGTCCAGGTCCAGGTTCAGGTCCAGGTCCAGGTTCAGGTTCAGGTCCAGGTTCAGGTCCAGGTTCAGGTCCAGGTCCAGGTTCAGGTTCAGGTCAAGGTTCAGGTCCAGGTCCAGGTTCAGGTCCAGGTCCAGGTCCAGGTTCAGGTCCAGGTTCAGGTCCAGGTCCAGGTTCAGGTTCAGGTCCAGGTTCAGGTCCAGGTTCAGGTCCAGGTCCAGGTTCAGGTTCAGGTCAAGGTTCAGGTCCAGGTCCAGGTTCAGGTCCAGGTCCAGGTTCAGGTCCAGGTCCAGGTTCAGGTCCAGGTTCAGGTTCAGGTCCAGGTCCAGGTCCAGGTTCAGGTTCAGGTCCAGGTTCAGGTTCAGGTTCAGGTTCAGGTTCAGGTTCAGGCTCAGGTTCAGGCTCAGAGCCTAATTTGGAGCCCATTTTTTACTTGCAGATGTTCCAACAACCAAAGCTCTGACTCAGCTGCTACAGCAGAACAAGTAGAATCTGGAGACATGAATCACACTTCGTATGACCGGATGAAAATAACGTAGCGTCGCTATAAAAGCTGCAGCTGCAAGGAATTGTGGGACAGAATGAGCTCCTTTCTCTCATGAAGGACGGTCCGGTGTTTCCTAAAGGAGATCCTTAAGGAAGCGTCGGAGCTCCTTTCTCTCAGGAAGGACGGTCCGGTGTTTCCTAAAGGAGATCCTTAAGGAAGCGTCGGAGCTCCTTTCTCTCCTGAAGGACGGTCCGGTGTTTCCTAAAGGAGATCCTTAAGGAAGCGTCGGAGCTCCTTTCTCTCCTGAAGGACGGTCCGGTGTTTCCTAAAGGAGATCCTTAAGGAAGCATCGGAGCTCCTTTCTCTCCTGAAGGACGGTCCGGTGTTTCCTAAAGGAGATCCTTAAGGAAGCGTCGGAGCTCCTTTCTCTCAGGAAGGACGGTCCGGTGTTTCCTAAAGGAGATCCTTAAGGAAGCGTCGGAGCTCCTTTCTCTCCTGAAGGACGGTCCGGTGTTTCCTAAAGGAGATCCTTAAGGAAGCGTCGGAGCTCCTTTCTCTCCTGAAGGACGGTCCGGTGTTTCCTAAAGGAGATCCTTAAGGAAGCGTCGGAGCTCCTTTCTCTCAGGAAGGACGGTCCGGTGTTTCCTAAAGGAGATCCTTAAGGAAGCGTCGGAGCTCCTTTCCTTGGTATTTGGAGGACTCAGGCAGCTCTGATCATGGCTGCTGCTCACAGACTTCCAGCTCATTTCACTCAGTCTAGTTTAAACCGGACTCCTGACACCTGAACACCAGTCTAGTTTAAACCGGACTCCTGACACCTGAACACCAGTCTAGTTTAAACCGGACTCCTGACACCTGAACACCAGTCTAGTTTAAACCGGACTCCTGACACCTGAACACCAGTTTAGTTTAAACCGGACTCCTGACACCTGAACACCAGTTTAGTTTAAACCGGACTCCTGACACCTGAACACCAGTCTAGTTTAAACCGGACTCCTGACACCTGAACACCAGTCTAGTTTAAACCGGACTCCTGACACCTGAACACCAGTCTAGTTTAAACCGGACTCTCTCCTCAGAAAGGAGGCTCAAACATGAGCCAGGACAGATGTTATAGATGTTTAGAACAGGCTGTAGAACCAGTGCCATAACCAGCCTGGAACCACTTTGGTAGAAAAGTTGTATCGGGGGATGTGGCTATCAGAACCGTAGCTCAGCCTCTGCTTATGGATCCATTCGTTCCTCTTTCAGCAGTAGAACACCAGTTCTGGGATCTGACCCCCCTGCACGCCGGTACCATTGGTACTGTCTGATGAGCACTGGAACTGGAAGGTCACTTTCCCGCTCTGGACCTCGGTCATCCCCTCCTGACCGAAGTAGCTCAGGTCGTTTCCGTCCAGGACGGCGCTGGCTGTGTGGAAGGTGTCCGGTTCCACCTGGACAGGGTGTTCAAACCATACAGTGAAAGTGTTGCTCGACCCGTCTGACAGGAACTTGGTGAGGTTCTGGGACAGCACGGCTCCCTGCCTCTTCAGTTCTATCTTCACGCTGTACTCGGCCTTCCTGCCACTGGACCCATACAGACCGAGCCCCGCCACAAAGATCCTGTGGTCCACTGCGAACTGGATGCTGTCACAGCGCCCCCGATACCGCCACTGGTTGCTCCGGTAGGCGGAGGACTGGAAGCGGTGACACCTCTGTGGTGCCAGGCCGGCCCGCTTTGCCACAGGGAACTGGGGTCTGGGTTTGTTGGTGGCAGTGAACCAGAGGAAGATGTTGTGCGTCTCTTTCAGTGTCAGGATACCTGACTGCGCTGCCCCGTCTGCAAACTCCTGCAGCAACATGGAGGGAATCCGGACCAGGTACAGAGCCTTACCCAGAACAGCCCGCTGGTTCTGTGGTGTCACCGTTAGGCCCTGCCGCCGACACTCTGCCGCCGCCCAGTTCAGCACCGCCTGAAACACCACAACCTCGCTGCTGTTCAGAGTCTCTCTCTGCAGGATGATCTCCAGCGTGGGTGGGTCAATCTCACAGAAACCGTCGGACCGCAGCGCCAGCTCCGTCTGAGCGTCGATCACCTCCCAGCAGCGCTGCGTCAGGTCCGGTTCCTCGAACAGCCGGCTCTGAGACAGCAGCACGCAGGCGTTCTTTGCCTCCAGGCTCGTCTCCAGGAAGCCGACGCAGGCCTTGGCCAGGGCAGGGACGATGTACTTCTTAGCAGCGTAGAGCGTGGCGAGCACAGTGTCAGCGTCCAGTTCGATTTCATCACTGTACATGTACCTGAGACACAACACACAGCGGATCAGAACACGGTAGACCCAAAACATCTGGGAGTGACAATCTCCCCCTGGCACACTTCATCAGTATTCAGAAAAACCTCATTACTGCTGACACACTGGTTTCCATCCACGGTGCCCCATCTACCTCCACCTTTTCCCCATCATCACCACCTGGTCTGGTCCGGTTACTTCAGTTACTCAAACTCTTATGATCATCTAGTGGTAGTGAGTAGAAACAAGATTTGATGTGTTATTTAGGGCTTTCAGCCTGTTTAATTCAGGGTGGTGGCTCTTAAAGGGTTCATTCCCATTATATTTGAGTTTTCTCTTCATATCTGGAGGTGAGGGGTCTCTTTAACCTGCCAAAAAAAAATACAAAACACCCGCCATCTATTTTGGTAAAATTCTGCCACCCTGCAGATGTCTTTGACATGGATGGCAGAGGAGGACTCACTGTAAACGAAACGCTCAAAATAAAAATAAATATTCAGCAAACTACCGGACGGTGAATAACGTGGACGTGCTTCAGTCTACCTGCCTCGAGTGGGTTGGGCTAATCCAAAATAGTGAAAACAAGAGGGGTGTTCTCTGAAGTGCAACAGGGGGGCTCTGAAAACACCCCCATTAGCACTTGGTACTTTCCTTCTGATGAAATTAACCATAGACCCCTGTATGAGGAGACCCGGGGAAGACCCAGGACACGTTGGAGGGACTATGGCCTGGGAACGCCTCGGGGTCCCCCCGGAAGAGCTGGAGGAAGTGGCCGGGGACAGGGAGGCCTGGGTTTCTCTGTTAAAGCTGCTGCCCCCCCGACCCCCGGAGAAGCGGCAGATGACGGATGGATGGATGAAATTAATGCGGCAAAAAAACTGACCAATCAGAATTTTGGTCGACCCAGAACGTATGGACCAATAAGTCGACCAGTCAGACTTTACAGCCCTGATGGGTTCGGCTCAGCTTTGTTATCCACTACAGATAGTATCTGTGGCAGATTAGCTGTTTATCATGGTGTCTGTGGGCCTTAGAATGAGGAAGGCTGTGCTGCTTTAGAGACATCGCTTACAGGTGGTGATCCTCAGAGGTCTGCAGTAAACCACCATACAGTATCAGTTCCATGGTTCTACCTACAATAGAGTACAAATAGAACTGAGCTGGGCCGAGCCGACCCACATGGTACCATAATAGAAAAGTGCCCTCAGACCTGAAGCCCCTTGGGGGTCACACAGTTCTTCCCTGTAGTGCCCCAAGATCCCCCTTAAGGTCTTAGATAAATGTGTCATGGACCTGATACCGAGATTAATATGGTTCTGGACCTGGTCTGATGTTTGAACTCACTTTAACAGGATGAGGAAAGCGACCGGCTCCACGTCAGGAATATGGATCACAGATTGCCCCTCTGCCAAGTCTCCATAAAACATGGCTCCGAACACTGAGCTGCCGACCGCCAGGACGTACTGTAACAGAGGAAACCAGTCAGAACCAAAAGGTGAACACGGACAGGAAGGACACCATGAGAAGAAGGGACATTACAGCCATAATGAGTTGATTTGGTCAAAAGTCAGGACCTGCTAAGTCCGTCCGACTCCAGAACCAGTTTGGACTGGAATCTGTACCTTATGAGCCGGGACCGTGTGAGTTTCCCCTGGAGGACCTACGATGAAATGCACATCAGCCATCTGCTCATTGTTGAACATCAGAGCGTTCCTGCAGAGAAACAAAGATGTAAGACTCACAGATGTGTTGTTGTTTACCTCTCTGTGGGGGCACAGATGTGTTGTTGTTTACCTCTCTGTGGGGGCACAGATGTGTTGTTGTTTACCTCTCTGTGGGGGGACAGATGTGTTGTTGTTGTTTACCTCTCTGTGGGGGCACAGATGTGTTGTTGTTTACCTCTCTGTGGGGGCACAGATGTGTTGTTGTTTACCTCTCTGTGGGGGCACAGATGTGTTGTTGTTTACCTCTCTGTGGGGGGACAGATGTGTTGTTGTTTACCTCTCTGTGGGGGGACAGATGTGTTGTTGTTTACCTCTCTGTGGGGGGACAGATGTGTTGTTGTTTACCTCTCTGTGGGGGCACAGATGTGTTGTTGTTTACCTCTCTGTGGGGGAACAGATGTGTTGTTGTTTACCTCTCTGTGGGGGCACAGATGTGTTGTTGTTTACCTCTCTGTGGGGGAACAGATGTGTTGTTGTTTACCTCTCTGTGGGGGACAGATGTGTTGTTGTTGTTTACCTCTCTGTGGGGGCACAGATGTGTTGTTGTTGTTTACCTCTCTGTGGGGGACAGATGTGTTGTTGTTTACCTCTCTGTGGGGGGACAGATGTGTTGTTGTTGTTTACCTCTCTGTGGGGGCACAGATGTGTTGTTGTTTACCTCTGTGGGGGCACAGATGTGTTGTTGTTTACCTCTCTGTGGGGGGACAGATGTGTTGTTGTTTACCTCTGTGGGGGGACAGATGTGTTGTTGTTGTTTACCTCTCTGTGGGGGCACAGATGTGTTGTTGTTTACCTCTCTGTGGGGGCACAGATGTGTTGTTGTTTACCTCTCTGTGGGGGACAGATGTGTTGTTGTTTACCTCTCTGTGGGGGACAGATGTGTTGTTGTTTACCTCTCTGTGGGGGCACAGATGTGTTGTTGTTTACCTCTCTGTGGGGGCACAGATGTGTTGTTGTTTACCTCTCTGTGGGGGAACAGATGTGTTGTTGTTTACCTCTCTGTGGGGGCACAGATGTGTTGTTGTTTACCTCTCTGTGGGGGCACAGATGTGTTGTTGTTTACCTCTCTGTGGGGGAACAGATGTGTTGTTGTTTACCTCTCTGTGGGGGCACAGATGTGTTGTTGTTTACCTCTCTGTGGGGGCACAGATGTGTTGTTGTTGTTTACCTCTCTGTGGGGGACAGATGTGTTGTTGTTTACCTCTCTGTGGGGGGACAGATGTGTTGTTGTTGTTTACCTCTCTGTGGGGGCACAGATGTGTTGTTGTTTACCTCTGTGGGGGCACAGATGTGTTGTTGTTTACCTCTCTGTGGGGGGACAGATGTGTTGTTGTTTACCTCTGTGGGGGGACAGATGTGTTGTTGTTGTTTACCTCTCTGTGGGGGCACAGATGTGTTGTTGTTTACCTCTCTGTGGGGGAACAGATGTGTTGTTGTTTACCTCTCTGTGGGGGCACAGATGTGTTGTTGTTTACCTCTCTGTGGGGGCACAGATGTGTTGTTGTTGTTTACCTCTCTGTGGGGGACAGATGTGTTGTTGTTTACCTCTCTGTGGGGGCACAGATGTGTTGTTGTTTACCTCTCTGTGGGGGGACAGATGTGTTGTTGTTTACCTCTCTGTGGGGGCACAGATGTGTTGTTGTTTACCTCTCTGTGGGGGGACAGATGTGTTGTTGTTGTTTACCTCTCTGTGGGGGCACAGATGTGTTGTTGTTTACCTCTCTGTGGGGGCACAGATGTGTTGTTGTTTACCTCTCTGTGGGGGCACAGATGTGTTGTTGTTTACCTCTCTGTGGGGGAACAGATGTGTTGTTGTTGTTTACCTCTCTGTGGGGGCACAGATGTGTTGTTGTTTACCTCTGTGGGGGGACAGATGTGTTGTTGTTTACCTCTCTGTGGGGGCACAGATGTGTTGTTGTTTACCTCTCTGTGGGGGCACAGATGTGTTGTTGTTTACCTCTCTGTGGGGGCACAGATGTGTTGTTGTTTACCTCTCTGTGGGGGCACAGATGTGTTGTTGTTTACCTCTCTGTGGGGGCACAGATGTGTTGTTGTTTACCTCTGTGGGGGGACAGATGTGTTGTTGTTTACCTCTCTGTGGGGGCACAGATGTGTTGTTGTTTACCTCTCTGTGGGGGCACAGATGTGTTGTTGTTTACCTCTCTGTGGGGGCACAGATGTGTTGTTGTTTACCTCTCTGTGGGGGACAGATGTGTTGTTGTTGTTTACCTCTCTCTCAGGGTGGAGTGTGCTGCCTGCCAGCGGTCTACCTCCTCGCCATTGTTGTTGTTAGTCTGGACAGCGTGGTGATCTTCGGCCCGCTCAGCGAGCAGCTCCACCTCACTCAGTTGGAGGAAACCATTCTTCGCCTCCAGCAGCTCCTCCTTCTCATCCTGAGGAAGGCTGGTGGAGAAAAGCTCCGCTGCCATCCTCCTCCTTCTCACAGAATGGGTGAAGCCACCGCCTCACAGCATGACCACTTCCTGTTGCACAGTCAGAGGATTATAATACAGATCATCATGTTCTGTTTCTGTATTTATCAGACGCTTTTATCCAAAGAGACTTACAAATGAAGATATAACAGCTTTATAAAAGCTAACAATAAGCTAACAATAAGCTAACAAAAAGCTAACAATAAGCTCCATAGAAGGAACCCAGGAGTCCGACTCTGTCAGAGGGGACAGAGTAGAGATAGGGTGCAGGCATAGAAGGAAGTGCAGAAAGATAAAGTGCAGAGATAGAGGGGGGAGGGAAGTACAAGGTAAGTGCTGGGATAGGAGATGCTCTCTGAAGAGCTGGGTTTTCAGGAGCTTCTTGAAGATAGACAGGGACGCCCCTGTTCTGGTAGCGCTCGGTAGGTCATTCCACCATCGTGGGACGACACATGAACAGAGTTTGGATTGTCTTAGGCGTGGTGTAGGAGCTGCTAGACGACAATCCTGGGACCAACGGAGGGACCCAGTTGGGACAGAAGCCTTTGCAAGAGCCTTCAAGTAGATGGGTAGTTTTTGGGAGGTTAAGTTGGAGGTGATGGGCTTTCATCCATGTTGATATGTCAGAGAGAGTCTGAGATTCAGCTGAGACCGTGTGGTCGTCAGGTGGGAATGACAGATAGAGCTGGGTATCATCAGCATAACATTGGTGTGAGAAGCCATGTGATCGGATGATCTGTCCCAGTGAGTTGGTGTATATGGCAAAGAGAAGAGGTCCCAGTTCTGAACCTTGGGGGACCCCTGTGGCGAGGTGGTGCGCTGCAGAAGTGTGACCAAGCCAGGATGCTTTGAAGGATCGACCAGTGAGGTATGATTCAAACCAGGAGTGTGCTCTCCCTGTGATGCCCATGCTAGAGAGTATGGACTAAAGGATGCTGTGGTTGACTGTGTCAAATGCAGCCGATAAGTCGAGCAGGATAAGAATTGAGGACTTAGCTGGCGCTCTGGCATCAAAAAGCAGCAGTCAACAAACAAACAGATAAATAAGGACTGAAGTAAACAGCAACTTCTGTGTCTCATCAGGTAAATAAAGCTTCATCTCAAACAGAGTGCATCTTTCTCCACCTTCTTTCTTCATCTATCCCCACCAGGGGGTCCGCGGACCCTCGGGGCTCCATCCGGCCCTGCGGCTGCTCTCATATCAATATCAAACTTCACCTGGATCTCTAAACTGAACCAGTTCAGCAGACCAGAACCCACAGCGGCTCCGGTTCTGACTGCAAAACCCACATGCTCCATCAGGAGAGCCACAGCCTCATCATTCACTGATCAATAACCACCGCCCCGTAACCATTAAACAGCCATGTTGTCATACCTTTGAACCTCTGTGCCGCGGGTTATTTACCGCCCAGAATCGGCCCGGTTCTTGTGTGTGTTACCTGTCTTACTGCCGCCGGCTGTCCGTCCCGTTGTCACTGAAATCAGTCCGGCTGCGGCAGCTTCTCTCTGGACGCCATTTTAGGAGCTCCTGGTGCTTCTCTTCACCTCCGCCAGATGGCGGCAGAGCGCGCGAGCCCCGGAACAACAAACACACTTCAGGTGTCAGAGGGGGCGACAGGGCGAGTAGCGACCACCTGTATCACATACAACCAGGGGTGAAAGTAAGCCAGTACGGTCCGGTACTGTGAACCACAAAAAGATGGCAGTACGCAGTACCAGGAAGATGGGAGAGCGGCTGCCTGCTATAAAGCCCTCACTCACAACCAGTCACGGTTTCACTAACAATATGCAGTCTTGAAAACTACTTTTTCTGTTTAAAAAATCATTTTAACTCATTCCGAATTGTTTCTGAACTGTCTGAACTGTGTTTTAAGTTTAGTCCATGCTGGACGGAGCCTTGAACGGGCTTCTCCATCTCTTCCTCGAGGCTCTTGCCCTGCTTCCCCCCCCCCTCCCATTGGTCTCCTCTGCGCCTAGCCTTTGAAACGTGTACCACACCTTTAATGTCTTTACGTTCGCTGCAGAATGTCCTAATTAAAGTCAGTAGGAGAGTTAGCAGTTGTTTTTCGTGTTATTTTGTTCAATTTTAACGATACATAACAGCTCGGAAGAGAGACTATGAGCTAACGACCGGAGAGTACACTCAGCAGTACGTGAGTGCGCATGCGCGTCTACTTCCGAAACACAGCGGTTGCTATGGGGATCGGTGCGTTTAGGTTAATGTAGTGTTTTTCAGTTCCGGTCCTCATGACCCACTGCCCTTCAAGTTTTCGATGTTTCCCTCCTCCACCAAACCTGATTTTTGTATGTTTTTGTATGAAGTTGGTATATAATGTATATATTATATACCATATATATATGCACCATTTCTTAAAATGAAATGACCAAAGACGTTAACCTTTAAACAACAGTAGAAATGCTTGGAATATGGATGATTATATAGGAAACACAGTGAATTGAAAAGAACTAAGGGGAAGGAATGGATGGATACCAGAATTATTCAAATAATTGGGTTTGTTGCTATTTGAAGTTAAAGGCTGACAGCTTGAATTAATTAATCATTTTAACAGTGAATTCTCGACACCCACCGCATACCGTCTGAAATGTAAGAACAGGGCAGATCTTATTTGACACACTTTCGTCCTGTTAAGTCAGCTCTGAACCACAGGTAATCGCCAGCGGGTTCAAGTGGGTTCCGCGTCTCACGGCCTTTGTTGTGGGACGACTTTCGTGGACTTTAAAGTTGCCTGAACTGGTCGCTCTTATACGCCGGAGGGGGGCTTCTGGTGGCCCAGGAGACGAAACTGGGTAGTATGGAGGAATTCACTGAAAAGCATGACAAAATTTGTCCAAGTTGGTTTGGTTGCTGACCAACTCTGATGAGGTGAACTGGCTCCCTTGGTGAAACAAAATGTGTGATGACGCGTGCAGCAGCGGGGGTTAAAAAAAACGTGCGACATAAACGGGGGACAGGATGATGACAGGCATACGAAAAACACAAAACTTCCTACTACATTCTTCTTCTCTTTCTTTCTTTGTTCTGATCTTTTCCTTCTCATCTTCCTCTCCTGCCATCTTTCTGGTTAATTTATTTCTGTCTTCTGTTTCAATCATCTTCAAAAACTCTCATTCAATCATTTTTAAAACTCCTCTCTCCATTTTTTTTAAATCTCTGCAAAACCCTGACTTTGCATCGCTGGTTCCGCAATTTGACTCGCGGAGGCGAGGTATGACGTAGGCTTACGCTACATTTTCAGCCAATGGTATGCCTGAAACAAAGAAACTTGATTTCTCCATTCCCCCATCTCATAAACATTTGTCTAGAGGATTCTGAAAACACCACAAATCGTTAAGATATGAAGGTTAAAGATATAAGGTAGACTTACGATAGAGCCATCAAATAACATAGGTACTGATTATGAGTTTCAAAATTCAGACGATATCTGTAAAGTTATGACATATGAATAACGAACCAAACAATGTTATTTTCCTGTGTTAAACATGGAATACAATAAGAAACAGCAGGAAACATCGGTTAACAGTTGCATTACTTCAAACAAATGTCCAGTTCATTTTGGGTTTAACTATTCAACACTACGGACCACTCGGGGGCAATGTGGCTCCATAGCCCGATTAGTCATTTTCCAAAATAATGACTTCTTCAGTATTCTTCCAAGTACGATCATGAAAAAGGTCTTAAAATGCAGCTTGTGATATCACTGAGAACCTGAAAGAACTTGTACAAAGATATAAAGCACATTTAACGTAGTTTCAAGATTCAGCTGAAAGTGAATCTGGGTGAGGTCATTTTAAGATGCGGCATCTGTCTCTGGTTTGGATCAGAGTCAGGGCAAAAGTCAACGTTGGTTTACTTTGTCCATATAAGAGTCGGAATTGTTTTAGTCTGGTTTTCTCCAATATTCTATTAAAAATGGTTCTTTGTTTGTTCAGCTTAGTTAGCACTAAGTCGTTAATGCATGCATCCAAGTTTATGGCGTAGGTCTGTTGAAAGAGGGGCTGAGAAGCTTCCCCAAAATGCTTTCATAGGGTAAAAAATGTTGTAAACTAGAAAAAGCTGTTCCTGCGAAACAGTAGTGAGAATGCTGATGAGCTGAATGATAGCTGACTATGCTAAACAAGCTGAAAATAGTGAAAATTTAGCAGAAAGTCATTAGCTGAAGGTTCAAAACACTTGAAATGTATTTTTGAAAGGACATGGAGCTGTATGAAGGCAGAAAACTACAGGAAAGAGAAGAAAAATGCTAAACAAAATGTGAAAAACACTGCAGAAAAATGTGAAAACAACAAAAGTCGTTTGTTGCAGTAACGTTTTACAGCATTCTCACAATTAGAGGATCTCTGGTCCTTACACACGAACATCTCCACGCCGGAATGTGGGAGATTTCCAAAGTCTTAAGTTTGTATTAAATCCCACACTTGAGTTCGCTACACTATGGTAAACTCAACAGCTCAGTCTCCTTTTAAAGGTTATAAATGAAGGTTTAAAATGACCAAATTCTGCTTTGTGGACATCAATTTTACCTAAAAAGATCAGCAGATTCTCTCAGAACAGCACACTCTGTTTTTATTAAACCAAGCAGAACATTATTCAACGAGGAGAAGATTAAAAATCCAAATGATTTCATCTTGAGTAATTCTCTCTACACCAGAGTCATGAACGTGAATAGTTTCTGAACACATTTCACACAGAGAACAGCTGCCTGAAGCCTATGAAGATGTTAGTTAACATCTGAACAGAGTCTGCAGGAAACTCCCCTTATTTTATTAGTCAGGAGGTCATCTTCTTACCGGTGCTTACCAGCTCTTCTTTTCATGACATCATCGAGAATCAGCCCCACCTACAGAAGCAACCCCTAAAGAACCCATCAGATTCAGTCTCATTACAAGAAGTTCAGATGCTTTAATCTTCACTAAACATCGTCTTTAAAACAGCAACAATAAGACGAGACAAGATTAATCTGTGTTACAGCAGCAGGACCCTGGTGATCATCATAATCTCCCCCCGTTCCTCCCACAGTCGATAAACATGCTGTTAGGTTAACAGGTGACTGTAGGAGTGAGCGTGCACATTGTGTATCTCTGACCTACCCAGGGGTACCCTGCTTCTGATTGGCTCCTGAATGTGATTACATTTATATGTTTCAGATCCCTGCCTCTACATCCCTCGTTTCGCTCACATGTTGGAGTTCGGTGTGAAGACTCATGAGGTTACCATGACAGCGCTTCGTCTCGTCCAGAGGATGAAGAGGGACTGGATGCATACGGGACGCCGACCCTCCGGACTCTGTGGAGCAGGTACAGCATGAAGGCCGTCACCTTAGTAACGGCAAACAGAAACAACAGCAAACACAACAGGACTGTAAACTGTAAAATCTGCTCCTGCTCAGCTCTGCTGGTCGCTGCTCGGATGCACAAGTTTCGGCGGTCAGTGAAGGACGTGATCAGCGTGGTGAAGGTGTGCCAGACCACCCTGAGGAAGAGGTGAGGGCTGCAGAGTACCCCAGTGGATCACAGTCAGTGGATCATAGCCAGTAGATCATAGCCAGTGGATCATAGTCAGCAGATCATAGCCAGTGGATCACAGTCAGCAGATCACAGTCAGTGGATCACAGTCAGCAGATCACAGTCAGCAGATCATAGCCAGTGGATCATAGCCAGTAGATCATAGCCACTGGATCATAGTCAGCAGAGCATAGCCAGTGGATCACAGTCAGCAGATCACAGTCAGCAGATCACAGTCAGCAGATCATAGCCAGTAGATCATAGCCAGTAGATCATAGCCAGTAGATCATAGCCAGTGGATCACAGTCAGCAGATCACAGTCAGTGGATCATAGCCAGTGGATCATAGCCAGTGGATCATAGTCAGCAGATCATAGCCAGTGGATCACAGTCAGCAGATCACAGTCAGTGGATCATAGTCAGCAGATCACAGTCAGCAGATCATAGCCAGTAGATCATAGCCAGTGGATCATAGTCAGCGGATCACAGTCAGCAGATCACAGTCAGCAGATCATAGCCAGTGGATCATAGCCAGTAGATCATAGTCAGCAGATCACAGTCAGCAGATCATAGCCAGTGGATCACAGTCAGCAGATCACAGTCAGTGGATCACAGTCAGCAGATCACAGTCAGCAGATCACAGCCAGTAGATAAAAGCCAGTGGATCATAGTCAGCAGATCACAGTCAGCAGATCACAGCCAGTAGATAAAAGCCAGTAGATCATAGCCAGTAGATCACAGTCAGTGGATCACAGTCAGCAGATCACAGTCAGAAGATCATAGCCAGTAGATCATAGCCAGTAGATCACAGTCAGTGGATCACAGTCAGCAGATCACAGTCAGAAGATCATAGCCAGTAGATCATAGCCAGTGGATCATAGTCAGCGGATCACAGTCAGCAGATCACAGTCAGCAGATCATAGCCAGTAGATCATAGCCAGTAGATCATAGTCAGCAGATCACAGTCAGTAGATCATAGCCAGTGGATCACAGTCAGCAGATCACAGTCAGTGGATCACAGTCAGCAGATCACAGTCAGCAGATCACAGCCAGTAGATAAAAGCCAGTGGATCATAGTCAGCAGATCACAGTCAGCAGATCACAGCCAGTAGATAAAAGCCAGTAGATCATAGCCAGTAGATCACAGTCAGTGGATCACAGTCAGCAGATCACAGTCAGAAGATCATAGTCAGCAGATCACAGTCAGCGGATCATAGCCAGTAGATAATAGCCAGTGGATCATAGTCAGCAGATCACAGTCAGCGGATCATAGCCAGTAGATCATAGCCAGTGGATCACAGTCAGCGGATCACAGTCAGCAGATCACAATCAGCAGATCATAGCCAGTAGATCATAGCCAGTGGATCATAGTCAGCAGATCACAGTCAGCAGATCATAGCCAGTGGATCACAGTCAGTGGATCACAGTCAGCAGATCACAGTCAGTGGATCACAGTCAGCAGATCACAGTCAGCAGATCATAGCCAGTAGATCATAGCCAGTGGATCATAGTCAGCAGATCACAGTCAGCAGATCACAGCCAGTAGATAATAGCCAGTGGATCATAGTCAGCAGATCACAGTAAGCAGATCATAGCCAGTAGATCATAGCCAGTGGATCACAGTCAGTAGATCACAGTCAGTGGATCACAGTCAGCAGATCACAGTCAGCAGACCATAGCCAGTAGATCATAGCCAGTGGATCATAGTCAGCAGAGCACAGTCAGTGGATCACAGTCAGCAGATCACAGTCAGCAGATCACAGTCAGCAGATCATAGCCAGTAGATCATAGCCAGTGGATCACAGTCAGCAGATCATAGCCAGTAGATCATAGCCAGTGGATCATAGTCAGCAGAGCATAGCCAGTGGATCACAGTCAGCAGATCACAGTCAGCAGATCATAGCCAGCGGATCATAGCCAGTGGATCACAGTCAGCAGATCACAGTCAGCAGATCATAGCCAGTGGATCACAGTCAGCAGATCATAGCCAGTGGATCACAGTCAGCAGATCACAGTCAGCAGATCATAGCCAGCGGATCACAGTCAGCGGATCATAGCCAGTGGATCACAGTCAGCAGATCATAGCCAGTGGATCACAGTCAGCAGATCATAGCCAGTGGATCATAGTCAGTAGATTGGTCAGGAGATCACAGTCAGCAGATCATAGCCAGTAGATCACAGTCAGTAGATTAGTCAGGAGATCACAGTCAGCAGATCATAGCCAGTGGATCATAGTCAGTAGATTAGTCAGGAGATCACAGTCAGCAGATCATAGCCAGTGGATCATAGTCAATAGATTAGTCAGGAGATCATAGTCAGCAGATCATAGCCAGTGGATCACAGTCAGTAGATCATAGCCAGTGGATCATAGTCAGCAGATCACAGTCAGCAGATCATAGCCAGTAGATCACAGTCAGCAGATCATAGCCAGTGGATCACAGTCAGTAGCTTAGTCAGGAGATCACAGTCAGCAGATCACAGTCAGCAGATCACAGTCAGTGGATCACAGTCAGTAGATTAGTCAGGAGATCACAGTCAGTAGATCACAGTCAGTAGATCACAGTCAGTAGATTAGTCAGTGGATCATAGTCAGGAGATCACAGTCAGTAGATCATAGTCAGCAGATCATAGCCAGTGGATCACAGTCAGTAGATCATAGCCAGTGGATCACAGTCAGTAGCTTAGTCAGGAGATCACAGTCAGCAGATCACAGTCAGCAGATCACAGTCAGTGGATCACAGTCAGTAGATTAGTCAGGAGATCACAGTCAGTAGATCACAGTCAGTAGATCACAGTCAGTAGATTAGTCAGTGGATCATAGTCAGGAGATCACAGTCAGTAGATCACAGTCAGCAGATCACAGTCAGTGGATCACAGTCAGTAGATTAGTCAGGAGATCACAGTCAGTAGATCACAGTCAGTAGATTAGTCAGTGGATCACAGTCAGGAGATCACAGTCAGTAGATTAGTCAGTGGATCACAGTCAGGAGATCACAGTCAGTAGATTAGTCAGTGGATCACAGTCAGCAGATCACAGTCAGTAGATCATAGCCAGTGGATCACAGTCAGTAGATTAGTCAGGAGATCACAGTCAGCAGATCATAGCCAGTAGATCACAGTCAGTAGATTAGTCAGGAGATCACAGTCAGCAGATCATAGCCAGTGGATCATAGTCAATAGATTAGTCAGGAGATCATAGTCAGCAGATCATAGCCAGTGGATCACAGTCAGTAGATCATAGCCAGTGGATCATAGTCAGCAGATCACAGTCAGCAGATCATAGCCAGTAGATCACAGTCAGCAGATCACAGTCAGTAGATCATAGCCAGTGGATCACAGTCAGTAGATTAGTCAGGAGATCACAGTCAGCAGATCACAGTCAGCAGATCACAGTCAGTGGATCACAGTCAGTAGATTAGTCAGTGGATCACAGTCAGGAGATCACAGTCAGTAGATCACAGTCAGCAGATCACAGTCAGCAGATCACAGTCAGTGGATCACAGTCAGCAGATTAGTCAGGAGATCACAGTCAGTAGATCACAGTCAGTAGATTAGTCAGTGGATCACAGTCAGGAGATCACAGTCAGTAGATTAGTCAGTGGATCACAGTCAGGAGATCACAGTCAGTAGATTAGTCAGTGGATCACAGTCAGGAGATCACAGTCAGTAGATTAGTCAGTGGATCACAGTCAGCGGATCACAGTCAGTAGATCATAGCCAGTGGATCACAGTCAGTAGATTAGTCAGGAGATCACAGTCAGGAGATCACAGTCAGTAGATCATAGCCAGTGGATCACAGTCAGTAGATCACAGTCAGTGGATCACAGTCAGTGGATCACAGTCAGTGGATCACCTCCTTCCTTCCCTGCAGATTAACAGAGTTTGAGGATACACCCACCAGTCAGCTGACCATCGATGAGTTCATGAAAGTGGATCTGGAGCAGGAGTGTGACCCCCCTTCCTTCACTGCTGGACAGCAGAAAACCAAGATGCAGCAGGTAAATCTCCCCTGTATCTAATTGGCTGAAGCAGGTAACCATTGAATAAAGAACTGAGGTTTTGGTTGTTAATTCTGTGGCTGGATGAGATTAAATTCACTCCGTGCTCTGTGACAGTCGGCTAACTTCACACAGAGTTTGCTGCTGATAGTTTTGTGCAACATGGCAGGATATTTATCAGATTTTAACAACGTGAACGACAACTTTGAGTAAGATGGACGTTCTTACCGGAGTGAATAAGCTGTGCTGCAGGGGGGCGTGTGGATGAAGTGGTCCCAGTAGAGTGCCTGTGTAGAAATCCCTCCGTTAGCTCTCCTATAGCTGCAAGTAGCCACATAACAGCAGCTATGAGCTAACAGAGCTATGAGCTAACAGCAGCTATGAGCTAACAGCAGCTATGAGCTAACAGCAGCTATGAGCTAACAGAGCTATGAGCTAACAGCAGCTATGAGCTAACAGAGCTATAGCACACGTTCATTCATTCATTCTTCTTAAAGTATTGGTGAAATAAAGACAGATGATGCCTTATTTAGAGGCTGCATCCTCTAAGCCCCGTTCACTCCGTTATATGGATCTCCAGTTATCTAAATATCTTCTGAAGGACGCAGACTTTCACCAAACTGTTCTCGGTGAGTAGATGAACGTATTTCATGCAGAAATAAGGTTTAAAAACACCGGAGTTCCCCTTTAAGACGTGCTGTATGAGCGTGTGTGAATGGGTGAATGTGGCATGCAGTGTTAGAAGCGCTTTGAGTGGTCAGCTAGACTAGAAAAGCGCTATACAAGTACAGTCTATTTAGCATATGAGAGGACATCGATGGCCCAACCAGAGGCCAGACCTGAGGCGGGCACTGAAGGCCAGGGCGACAGCAGGAAACCTTTCAAAGACCTGGAGATGGTCGCAGATAAAGAAGAATGGTCCCAGAGGAGATCACCGTGAAAGACTTTTCTTTGCAAACAAAAAAAACTTACAGATTAACATTTAACATGTACCCTCACTGTCTGTTGTCTCCTGTTTATTTAACCAACATTAGATCAAACTTTGGAGTGACCCTGAGTTATGTTTAACTGAAAGTCTTTGTTGCCTCCCTCTGCAGCTGGAGCAGGAGTTGACCAGGAAGCTGGACGAGGTGGAAGGTCAGTTACTGATTCTACCTGAAGGTTCACTTCCAAGGGAAATAAAGGGGATGAGTTATTGAGAAAGCCGATTAAACTATTTTGTTCTGGTCCTGTCAGGAGAGATCAGCTGCTACAAAGATGAGATAGAGACAGAGCTGGAGAAGAGTCGCCCCAAACTGAGGGGAATCTACGCCGCCTACACTAAAGAAATCGGTCAGTACAAATCCTGCTTCAGTTTACTCTGAACAAACCCACAGAAATACAAATATTCACCCATTTCTGAAGCCAAACTGGCAGCTGGTTCCACAGAGAGGGGCCTGATAACTGAAGGCTCTGCCTCCCATTCTGCTTTTAGGGGCCTGATAACTGAAGGCTCTGCCTCCCATTCTGCTTTTAGGGGCCTGATAACTGAAGGCTCTGCCTCCCATTCTGCTTTTAGGGGCCTGATAACTGAAGGCTCTGCCTCCCATTCTGCTTTTAGGGGCCTGATAACTGAAGGCTCTGCCTCCCATTCTGCTTTTAGGGGCCTGATAACTGAAGGCTCTGCCTCCCATTCTGCTTTTAGGGGCCTGATAACTGAAGGCTCTGCCTCCCATTCTGCTTTTAGGGGCCTGATAACTGAAGGCTCTGCCTCCCATTCTGCTTTTAGGGGCCTGATAACTGAAGGCTCTGCCTCCCATTCTGCTTTTAGGGGCCTGATAACTGAAGGCTGTGCCTCCCATTCTGCTTTTAGGGGCCTGATAACTGAAGGCTCTGCCTCCCATTCTGCTTTTAGAAACTCTGGGAACCACAAAGAAACCTGCAGCCTGAGAGCAAAGTGCTCTGTTGGGGAAATATCCAACTGTGAGATCTTTAAGATGTGATGGAGCTCGGTCTTTAAGAGCTTTATATGTGAGGAGAAGAATCTTAAATTCTATTCTGAATCTAACAGGGAGCCAATGAAGAGAAGCTAAAACTGGAGAAACATGATCTCTGCTGTTAGTTCTCATCAGAACTCTGGCTGCAGGGTTTTGGATCAGCTGGAGGCTTTTCAGAGAATCTGTGGGACAGAACAATAATAAGGAATTACAGTAGTTCAGTCCTGAAGGAACAGATGCATGGAGCAGTTTCTCTGCATCACCCTGAGACAGGATGGTCCTGATTTATTACGAAGGTGAAAGAAGGCAGTCCTAGAAACCTGTTTATATGTGAGTCAGAGGACAGATCCTGGTCAGAAATAACTCAGAGGTTCCTCACTGTAGGACTAGAAATACCTTCCAGAGTAACTATATAACCGGACAGTTTCTCCCTAAAGCGCTCAGGTCCAAAGAGAACAACTTCAGTTAATTGTTAAGTTTCAATGTCAGCACAAAATCAAGGTTGTGGTAGAGAGTAAATCAGTCTCATATTCTGTGTTTTCAGCCCCTGAGGATGAGGAGGGTCCTTCTTCGACCTCTGACCCTGACGAGACAGACGGCGATGACGCTGAGCTCCAAGCTGCCACTCAGCACCTGACTCAGGACTTCTTGTGTCAGGTGATCCAGGAGGAGGGGCAGGGCAAGAAGGCAGAAAATGGCGACCGCAGCCAGGAGGTCGGACCAGAGAAGGAGGGGGCGGGGTCACTCCGTCAGGTTGCCCCTCTGCCTGCCATCCTTGGAAGGTTGCCGAGCGCTGCCAGCCTTGGCCTCCAGGAGACGTTTCAGACCTTTGACAAGTCGGAAACGGACGGGAAACCAGAAGGTAGCGTATGCACAGTAACATCATCTCGAGGTCGTTGTTACGTCACTGTCAGCTATCAGCTGCCGTCTGTTTTCCAGACGACCCGCCACAGAGTGGAGAGCTGGATCTGGAAGGTATTGACGATCAGGAGATTGACAAGGTGAGGATGATCATGATCAGCGTAGAAAGGGGCAGAGCTCGTGTTCGAGCGAGAGAAAGCTCTGCGGGTGTTTCTGGGGTGTAGTTTGCTCTCTGATTGGCTCGTTCTGTGTGCTGTGCTGCAGTACATCCTGAACGATAAGGAGGTCCAGGTGAAGACGGAGCTGTGGATGACACAGAACGCAGAGTACCTGAAAGAGCAGAAAGGTGGGGACCAGTCCTCTCAGGCGGCTGCTCACCTGTTTCAGATGCTGCTTATTGATTTTAAGGGGTGAGTCTGATCAGTAACTCCTGATTGGTTCTTGTTTGTGTTTATAGAAAAGGAGGAGAGGATAAACAAGGAGAAGGAGGAAGGAACCTATAAGGAGAAGGTGAGGGAAGCACGGGGTCTCCCAGCCTCCACTACAGGGACTTCAAACCCCCTCTGACGTGGTTTGTGTTTGCAGAAGAAGAAGAAATACAGGAAGCGGGAGCAGATAGAGGCGTTGACGGCGGGCGAGGCAATTGAGAAGATGTTGGAGAAGAAGAAGATCTCCAGCAAGATCAACTATGACGTTCTCAGAGACCTGAACCGGGGGACAGGAAGTCCCAGTGC